>NW_026889835.1:2317500-2917500 GCF_033153115.1 Saccostrea echinata
TAGCTCAGTTTCAAAGAAACTATTCAAGATATATTTATGAAACTTCTTATGCTGATACATGTAGGTGAAATCTATCCAACTGCATTAAAAAATTAACCTTTACCTTCTCTATGACTGACCTTACTATTCTAAAATTTCTATCAGGCAGCTCTATTTTAAAGAAATTATTCTAGATATATTTTTATATAACCATGCATACTGATACATATTGGTGAGAACTTATCAATCATGTTCAATTTTTTTTTATACCATGTATACCTTGACCTTCACTATGACTTTACTATTTGTTGTGTTGAAAATTCAGTTTCAAAGAAACTATTCAAGATATTTTTATCACACTTTATACACTTAAACAAATTGGTGAGAGCTATTGAACTGTGTTGTACTGGTAGTTTTCTGACCTTAACATTCCCTGTGACCTTGACTTCACTTTTCCTCATTAATTTTATCTTAATCTTGAAAAAAGAGGCAAGGTCTGTTTCTTTTCATGATGCATTACTAATGAACCCTTGGTGAGACATTCATGTCCCATGGACATATTTCTAATTTCTGTTTGTTTATGTAAACTTTATTTCTATAAAAGGAGAATACAGATCAATTTTCTAATTTTTTTTCCCTGTAAAGAATCTTAAATGATCTGAAAATTAAAATGCAACATCTATTCATATGAATTTCTATTCATGACAGCCTTCACAAGGTGCTATTTATGGAGAGTGCAGACCAGTATTATAACAAGGACAACTGGCCACTGGAGGCGGATAGAAGGTAAGTAGGTCAATAACAAGGACAACTGGCCACTGGAGGCTGATAGAAGGTAAGTAGGTCAATAACAAGGACAACTGGCCACTGGAGGCGGATAGAAGGTAAGTAGGTCAATAACAAGGACAACTGGCCACTGGAGGCGGATAGAAGGTAAGTAAGTCAATAACAAGGACAACTGGCCACTGGAGGCTGATAGAAGGTAAGTAGGTCAATAACAAGGACGACTGGCCACTGGAGGCGGATAGAAGGTAAGTAGGTCAATAACAAGGACAACTGGCCACTGGAGGCGGATAGAAGGTAAGTAGGTCAATAACAAGGACAACTGGCCACTGGAGGCGGATAGAAGGTAAGTAGGTCAATAACAAGGACAACTGGCCACTGGAGGCGGATAGAAGGTAAGTAGGTCAATAACAAGGACAACTGGCCACTGGAGGCGGATAGAAGGTAAGTAGGTCAATAACATGAACAACTGGCCACTGGAGGCTGATAGAAGGTAAGTAGGTCAATAACAAAGACAACTGGCCACTGGAGGTGGATAGAAGGTAAGTAGGTCAGGCTGATCAGTGGTAGTACTAACATTTAATATGAAAATTTGCCTTCCTTGTACATGCAGTTAACATGCATCATTGACAAACTTTGTAATCATTGATTACCTATGCTTAGATATCCTTCTGCTCAGACCTACCATAAATCATGTACTTTTTTTTAATATGAGTTTATCGACATGTATATGTATGCTTTGGTTAATATGCTAAAATGTGTAATTTTTTAATGTTTCACCCACAGTACATTCCTACACCTGGCCACAAATGTCCCTGTCCTGGAGGACACACTTATGAGGGTTTTGGTTATTGGACTCTCCCGAGATTTACCGCTGGGCCAGGTGGATGCCGTGGAAATGGCTGACCAGCTTGTCAAGAGAGCAGCCAGTCTTTGTTTGGATGGTAAGTGATTGTTCATTGATTTATTCGCTTAAGCCAGGGATTATTATGAATCAAAGCAGTACTCAGTATTTTTTCCATGACAGAATTGTTTTACTTGGTTAAAGAAAAGCTATTTCTGACAATGTTGAAAATCTTAAAATATCAAATAAGGAGAATAAAATTGAATTTTCTGAACTTGGACAGAAATTACTTCAATATGACATATTTGTATGTACATGTGAACCCAATGATACATTATGAGTTACTTCCTTAGAACCCAGCAGATTGCTGCCCTGCAATGGCCTGCATCCTCAAATAGATATATGACACTTTGGATCAGTTGCTAATTTTCTGATTATATATACATAAACCTGTACATGTATTTTAGAAATTTCAGTTTTTTCTTATACTTAAACTACAGGTAAAACCAGTGTCAATATTTATATGGAATAAAATAGTTTACACTTCTTTTGTACACTTAATACAATTGTATTGGATTATTTACTGATTTCTTTGATTTTAATCAAACAAGTCTGTTGTAATGTCTAGGTCAAGTAGTGTTACAAATGGAAAAGTTAGAACTGGTGGATGCTCTTCTAAATTTGTGCAGCTACAGACATCCAACAGATATCACTTTACCTAAAGGGTAGGGTCACTTGATGTCCATCAGCTTCTGATACAAAATATAATGGAAGTTATTTACATAAATTAGGATAAGAAGGCATAGTTTGTATTTCTTATCGAGTGTGTTTTATTTCAGGTACAAACCTCCCACCTTGGCCATCTCAAATCTGTACTGGAAATCCTGGGTTATACTGCTTATTTTGGCGGCTTTTAATCCACAAACATTTGGTATGTATTATATCTCTCTTATGATCTTAATTTTTTTATATGTATATTTGAACTTTTTGGTAGATTTTTATATTTTTTATATTAAACTTCAATAGGACTGACTGGCTGGAAAAATTATCCCACACTGAAATGTCTGATGGAACAAGTTATGACAGGGTAAGAAAATTACACATAAGAAAGGGACTGAAAAAGAATTTTTCACAAAGAATGAATAAAAAAAGCAGAAAAACATTTTATATACATTTACCAACATACAAATGTACATATATATTCATACAAATGTATATATATGTGTAGTATGTAATATATTATATGTAGTTTACCGATGTAAAAACAGTAAATGTACTTGATTTAGAAATTTTAGAAAAATTTCTTATTGAGTATCTATGTTTTACATGTACTTGCAGGAACTTTGCATTCCCTCCACCAACAATGGCTGATGGTGAATTAACTGTCGATGATATTCGTAATAAAGAAAAACAGGCAAGAAAGATAACATGTGTTTCCCATATTTTCTGTATAGCACAAGTTGACTTCTTATTCAAAGATTTCTCTATTTACAATATTTAATGGACAATCAGAGAAAGATTTTAGATTTGACTTTTATCAATATATGTATATATACATTATTAGTTTGCCCAGCAAGAGAAGCAGCAGATATTGGAGTTTGAGAGCCACCTTGCAGCAGCCACAAGCAAAGTAACAATAACAGAGGCCAACAGTCTCCTGATCTCACAGCTCACAACCATGGATCCAAAGTAAGTCATCAAGATAGGAAAACAGCAGGAAACGAGACAGATTTCTTACTCATGATAAAAATTTGCTCACTGATATCACAGTATGAATAATGTTTTGTTCTTTGCTTGTAGTGGAATAGCTAGGAATCCCCCTACTGGTATAACAGATCAGTTAAAGCTTCTGAACGATAATCTGAGGATTGGACAGATGTTGTGTAGAAGTCGACAGCCAGACTTCCTTCTAGATGTCATTCAGCGACAGGTTGGACAAAGATAAAATTGCAAACTTTTGTAAATAAAAGAAATGATAAACAGGAAAGGCAACACATAATTATGTATTCTAGTCTAGGCAACTGCAGAGAATGTTTGCTTTGAAACTTTTTTTTATAAGGTTTAAAGTCAATTTTCAAAGCCAGAATAAAAGAACTTGAATTTAAGGTACAAAATACAAGTGTTCCTACTGTCTGCATGCAATGTTATCGAAGAACTTAAAGGTGCTTGGACACAGATTTGAAGTTAATATTTTCTGAAATTTTCTGTATAATTTCATGACTTATATGTTGCTAAAGCATTTCATACTAAAATATAATAAAAATCTTATTTCATCTTGAAGTTATTAAAACTTCAGATTTCTGGACGCGTTGGATTGACACATCCTTGCGCTTTCACTTGTTTTAATTTTATTCTTAATACTTAAGAAAAGTAGCAATTTTGTTGTGTATTAATGAAAAATATTTAAAACTATAATCCAGAAAATTCAGAGTAGAAATGTTCGAAAGCAAAACCCACTCACAGTATTGTAAGTCAGTGCTCAGTGGTGTGTGCAGAATTTAACAATTGAACACACCCGGTGAATCGTAAACATTAACAATAACAGAACTCGTGCCCTGTTTACAAAAACAGTTTACATTTCACGGGTGTAATCAATTTGTTCAACTCTGTACACATCACAGAACACGGACTGACAATACTGGTGAGCTGTTTTTGCTTTCGAACATTCCTACACTGAATTTTCAGGATTATAGATGTAATATTTTTCATTAATACATAACAAAATCGCTTCTTTTCTTAAATATGAAGGATAAAGTTAAAATTGTGTAAGTGTAAAGATGTGTTAATCAAACGCAACCCGGAATTCGTAGTTCCAATAATTTCCAGATAAAATAAGTTTTTAATTATATTTTCAAGTGAAATACTATTGTAATATATAAGTCGTGATATTATACAGAAAATTTGAGAAAATATTTAGTTCAAATCTGTGTCTAAGCACCTTTAGTGTATACATGTACACGTACCTGTAATTTTGTCATTACAAGATATGGTAGTTCCCAGTTAATTCAGTGTATGTGTGTCATGTTATTTTGTCCATGTCAGTTTATACATTGTGTTTATACATTATGATTGTAATTTTATTATTACAGGGTAGTTCCCAGTCAATGTCATGGCTGGCTGATTTGGTGGAGTCCAGTGAGGGATCCCTAGAGGTTCTCCCAGTCCAATGTCTGTGTGAGTTCCTCCTCCATGATGAGGAAACCACTTCAATAGAGGAAGACACCAAACAGCTAGGCAAACACAAACATAAACAGGTCTGATTTTAGCACATCAAATACAGTATTTTTCACAAAATGTGTGTACATGTACATAAATTTACTGTACTCTGATACAATTTTCCCATATACTTGTATTGATGAGATTACTAAATGACATTCTGTAGTTTTTCTTGTATTTGAAATATACACTTAAGGTCCTGATATTTGAGGTATGATCTTCATGCAATATATTGTTTATATGGAATTATTTCAGAAACTAAGAAAACGAGAGCAGTTGTTACACAGACTCCAGGGTTTGGTGTGGGGGGAAAGTGAAATGACCCCCCAGGTCCTGGATTATTTCCTGAAAAGACTTTCCTCCAACCAGGCTTCAAATAGAGCATTAGCAATAAGGGTAAGACATTTCCCATTAAAAGTAAAGAACCCCACAATTTTCATGAATTCCCAAATCCCTTAGGTAAATAGAAAGAAAACTTGCATCTTTGTCATTAAACATTTTAGGGCTTGTCGATGGTGATATCTAAGGAGGAGACAATGGATACAGAGGATGACATCCCTCATAAATGGCTGTGTAAGGACCTCCCCCTGATCCCCATGTTTCCTGAGGTCTACCCACAGATTACAGAATCCCTCCGACAGGTAGCAATAAATCTCTGATACATTGTTCTTTGATACATGTTTATTTGTAAAGAGTATTGGTCCAGACCACAAGACAAGATTTTCCACTTTCTTCTTCTTAATGCTTCACCTTAGGCTTGCCAGATAGAGACAGATCCTGATCTTATCAGTGCTTACATTATGTTCCTGTCACAACAAACTGAGGACAAGAGTCTACATGACCTGGATGATATTGCTTTGGTAATAAAGATTCCTGTGTTTTGTTTCAATACAAGAATTTGATCTTCTTTCATTCATATTTTAGTACCATAGTACATTTATGTTCATTTATCTAATTCATTTTTTTTCTTTCTGTAGGACATAGCTAACCTAATTGTGGACAGAACAACAGTTGTTAACCATATATTGCCCCAGGAAGAGGGCAGTGAGAATGAATTGGCCCACATTACTCTGGCCTCTCTATGCTCTCTTTATTTTAACTATGTGACCAAGGCTAAGAAACCCAATAAAGAGGCATATTCATGGGTATGTACCGGTAAATTGAAAACAAAATAATAATAATTGTGATAAGACATATGATTTAAGTACATGTACCTGAGACTGCTGTTGAACTGTGGTACTGTGGAATCATCATAGTTCATGGCAGACCAATGTTCGTGGATTTCGTGGGTCACCCTTACCCTTGAATTAACATTCCCACATATTAATTTGTCAACATATGGATTCCTTGAAGAAACTGTATAAATTAGTTACCCACGAAATTACGTCCTCACAAACCAGTAAAATTTTGCTAATCCACAAACATTTACCCCCATGAATTACAATGATTCCGCAGTAGTTTTTGTAGTGTTTTGCCACCAATATAAAACAATTAGAGTGTATTTTAATAATGGTAGGGAGATGAAAATTTGGTTAAGATGTGTAAAAGACCATTCCAAATGCATGTAAGACAGTGAGGTTTAGGAGACTTTTATATTACTGTGAACTCACTAATTTATTTGGGGGCTTAATTTTTGTTTTGGTGGCATGAGAAGACCCACAAATTTATGTCTGTCACGATGATAAATTTCAAATGTATAACAACCCAACAATTCTTCATCCATGAAATCTAATCCCAACGAACCAATATATTTTTGTCAAACCACAAAAATTTAACCCTTCAAAAATAAGTAAATTTACAGTATGTTTTTTGTTTCACAGTCTAACACCCAGGATCAGATCTTGTTACAGTGGGAAGGAGGAGACTCAGCTACCATGCACGTGTTAGTGGTCCATGCTATGATTATTCTACTGACTTATGGACCTCCAAATGGTATTGCCACTCAAATTTTATCAGTATATTCAGTATACAAGCCTTTTTGTTTACAGATTACCTTTTAAACTTCTGTGCAAAACATATATTCGTAATGTACATGTTTGTTTTATAAAGAAATTCTCATCTGTGGTCTGATAAATCAGTTGTGAGTTGCAAAATAATTTTCTCTGTATGTAGGATATGGTACAGTGTAATTTGTTCAATACCATGTCATCTACAGATGACTTTATTGTGTTTGTTTAGGTGAGAGTGACTACCAAGAGTTACTAGAGACTTGGTTCCCAGAATCAGGTCAGCCTCCCTCTGCCTTCCTATTGGACACTTCAGAGGAAGCCCTGCTGCTTCCTGATTGGCTGAAACTACGGATGATCAGATCAAGAGTTCACCAACTGGTTGATATTGGTAAGAAATCGCGCAAATTTGCTCGTATTTCCTTTTTTACTATTACTTCCCAAGGCTTGATCTTTTATTCTGGGCTAGGATAAAAGATGAAAGATAGTGTATTTCATTTCTTTGTAAGGCAGGTTAAATTTAATTATTTGTAAGCTAAAATGGAAATTTATATTCATTGCTATTTTTTTATACCTTTCTAATGCTAGCTCTTCAAGACATAGAACCAGCGCAGCTTTTGCTGTTTGTGCAGTCCTTTGGTATACCTGTGGCCAGTATGAGTCGCCTGTTTAAGTGTCTGGACAATGCTGTGAGTGCTGATCCTAATCTGATAGAGGAAGCAGTAGAAGATAAGGCCTACATGGCTCAGCTGATTGAGATCCAACACATGAGGGGGGTAATAGAGGGGGATATCTTCTACAAGCTTCTTACAAAATCCTTGCCTCCCAAGACTGAAGGTACATGTAGGTTTTGTTTCTGTGTCTTTAGCACTTTAAAATATGGAATCAAGATGTACAGTAAAACTCCGTTAGAAGGAAGTCACTGGGACGTTTTACTTCCTTACTAACCTTGATTCTTTACATCTGTATAAGAAACATGGCAAAAAGTCACCTAGGGGTTTCATAAAAAAATTCCTTTTAATGAAGATTTCCTTATAACTAAGTTCTTTATGACTGAGTTTTACTGTATTGTTTTGCAAGACTCTTCAGTGAAAGTGGTATTGTTTCAATTTACTATGTTAGATTTAGTAGTCAAATAGCAATTTTGATAAATATATTCGTCATTACCTAAAGCTAATGATGAAGAAATGGCTGAGCACAAGGAAGTTGACAAGAAATGGTCCGCAAGAATGGAGGATGCTAAGAGGTCTATGGCTCCTAATGTGTCTGATTTGATGGTTCAGGTACATTTTGTAATGCAAGTTATTACCTCAAAAGAGATCTTTATCACTTTAAAAGATATTTTCAAGAAAACAAGTACACTTTGTTAAATAATATAAATTAATTGTTCATTGTACCAGTATTTATTATGTAAAAATTTATGTTAACATGTATACTGTAGACATACATGTGCATTTTTTCCGTGTGGGATTAATTTTCGATATCGGCTTGGCTAAGATCAGGTGCCTGTGTTGGTTGCAGATTTACAAAAAAATGAAGTCAAATGAAATTTATTACAAATATGTTCTGTGTAACACTACATCCTTTTGGCAGATTGTCTGAAATTTCTGTCCATTTCTGTCAAGCGGTTAAAAAGATTTTACTCTTAATATAGCAGAGATCCAAGTGGGCTACGGACTATACATATTCAGGCATAACATTTATCTTTATCATATTCAACTAGAAAAAAAAGTATAATTCAAATACAAACTCTTCACAAAACATTGTCTGAGCAAGAAAAATCACATAACTCATTTAAATTAAAATGTTACAGTATATAAAGGACATGGGTAAATTTGTTAATCTTTGGGAGTTTTTCTACTCTTATTATTTGGACATCTGAAGTAAAAATACTAGGGATGTCAACGAGTACCCAGTTAACCGGGTACTCGATCGAACGTCCGAGTATCGAACACTAAAATCACTACTCGGTTACTCGGATGTATATTATTTTTTTCATATTTCAAAGAAAGTGTATATTTTTTTAAATCAAAAACTTATAAAAATGAATTGTCCATGTTTCCTTCTAATTAGCGTCACCCACACCTGTTAAGGTCAGACGATACGTTCCTCAAATATCTGTTTTGTATATCTTTGTATTTTATGGAAAATATTCCAAATTTTAATTACCTTCTGATTTCTAAACTTGTTTCAAATTGTCTTTAAAAAACCGAAACTTTAAAAAATGTGATACTGGCAAATTAAGTTCTTTCCAAAAGGATTTTATAGGAAACAACATCCTCTATATCTTGCACAAATGCCTGGTTAGGTACCTCAATTTTTTGAGAGTAAACATGTTAAAGTAGCAATACTTCAATGACAAATTCTTAGAAAAAATTATATATTATTGAGGAACGTATCGTCTGTCCTTAATACCCGTTACTGTCTGTGGCCGTGCACTTGTTTGTACAGTAATTATCACCTGGTACACAGCTGTTATCACCTCTTGTGATCCGTTATTTTTTGGATGGCTTTAATGATTAGTATTTAATGAACATTGTTTAATACGTTCCATTTCCATTAGTGAACTCTTCAAAATTAGAGGCGCGTTTGGTCATCTGATTGGGACAACATGGTGTTGCGGATAATACAAAACATGCCAATCTCAATCCAATTTTAAATGTCAAATGTATTTGTCATTCCAGTTAAAGAATAGAAGAACTAAAAGACATATGTAAGAGAGCGAGAACCCAAAATTTATCATCCATTAATAAAAAATACGACATTTCCGAGACATGTGTATTGTATTTAGATGTACCATATGATAAATAGATACATACGATCAACAATAGATATAAATTGATATCGTTGTCATTCCTACTCTTGATGTATGTAAAGTTCACAACAATAAATATTTCATTTGCATTTTCTTAGGATTTGTTCATTATGAAAGCCGGATAGGCTCAATTTTGACAAGATAAAAAAAAAAATTAACTCGTTATAACGAGATAGTTATCTCGTTATAAGGAGTAAGGATCTAGTTATAACGAGATAATTATCTCGTTATAACGAGTTAGTATCTCGTTATAACAAGTTAGTATCTCGTTATAACGAGTTAGTATCTCGTTATAACGAGTTAATTATCTCGTTATAACGAGATAATTATCTCGTTATAACGAGATAATTATCTTGTTATAACGAGTTAGTTATCTCGTTATAACGAGATAGTTTTCTCGTTATAACGAGATAATATTTTGAATAAAAATGGCTGTAGTTTTTAATGCCATTGAATTTTTAGCTAGTAATTATCAGTCAAATTTAACTTGAACAATTTATAAATGGTAGAAAATTTAATTTGCTCTGGGGTTTACTTATGATTAAATCTTGAACTATTTCGCTGTCAATAATCATATTTTGATAAGATTAGCAACTCTAAGGCGAACACATTTACACATTAATTCTGAAAGCCTCCTCAAATTGTTGCATTAGGACGCGATATTTTTCTTAAAATAATATTGCCAAATATACTTGCTTCAAACTTTGGCAATTTATTTATTACAACTATTTCTGATGAATGACACTATTTCGACATGTTTTGGACGACCTATACACTTTCATATATCAATTTCTATTCCGCTAAACTTAAATATCAGAGACAATATAAGTGCAACATATCGCAGGCATTTATGCAACATATATATACGATTACAGTGCGATACATATGTTGTTTTTGAGATTCAGAAATGTTTTGAAGAAGGGGGATGGTGAGACATCAGCAGTTAGATCATAGGCGTAGTAATAAGGGGGCTAATGTCCCCACCACCACTTTTGAAGAGGGGGCGGTCAAGAGTACTTTTGTGCTCCTTCCTCCAGATTTTTTTTACCTGAGTAAATATCTCCCGAAAATAATGACGAATACTTGTAGTTGAAATATCAAATCTCTTTTTTTTTCTTTTTGCTTGTCAAATATTTTACTTGGTTTAACCCCCCCCCCCCCAAACTTTGTGGAGATTCACGTAGACCTATTTGAGATTCACGTCTATTTGGCGGATCCTATGTTTACCACATGGTGACAAAACATCAAACCAGAGTTTACAACACACAAAAAAAAGTTTACAGAGTTTACAAAGCCAGTTCACTTTTATAATCTTTTTACTTAGGATTGATCAACGAATAGGACTAATACCATACATGTATATTATTAATAAAACATTGAAGCAATGTCGTTAATTATTTTCCTCATCACAATATCACAATATTTATTATGTATACTTTGCATGCAAGCATATAATTTTTATTTCAAAATAAGCTTGATGATTTGGGGGGGGGGGGGGGGTTATAACTAGAGGATATTCAATGTTTTGTAGTTGATATGGAATTTATTTCAAGAGTGGGACAGGATTTTTTTTTTTAATATTTTCACGAGTGAAAATATCAAAAATCCTGTCTCACGATACAATACATATTTCTAGGCATAATTTATGCTTGAAATACACCTTAATTAATGCGTATCATATTGTAAACTTTAGATATTAAACTTTCATTCTATCACAAACATGTCAACTGTTTTTACTATTGTCAAAGTGAGGCATGTGATTTTTCTACATGCACTACATTTCAGCCTGATGACCTTCATCTTTTTATTGTGGCTTCCGTAGAATAAAGAGCCCCAAAAGTTTTTTATTCTACCGCATTGATAATAACGCTTAAAATACATATTGTACATGAGATTTCATGCCAAATTGGTAAATTAAAATGTTTCTTTCTTTTAATAAACAAAAGAAATATATAAATTATTAAGTGATAAGTACAGTATTAGTTCTTGAAATTCATCATATTTATTATTGCGGGGAAGGAGGGATTGATGATAAAAACAATGTGAATTTATTTTTTGTCAGACATTGAATTTTGATCTTGCCCTGCCCCTTTAAGACAATAAAAATGAGTCTGGTATTTCTTAATTATTAACAGGCAAGGAATTTCCAAAATATGGACGTTAAAGCCTAACAAATGGTATCATATCAACATTAGTAATTCGGAATATATAAAATAATGGGATTATTTCTATGAATTTTTTATTGCGACAAATATTACGCAAAAATTATCATAATTTTAACATAGTCAAGAAAGCTTGAACAGGCCAGTTAAATCAGCCAGAATATATCATTTTTTTCTGATCTCCTTGTACAAGTTGACAACATTTTGACGTTATATCCATTCCATTTGAAGATGACACTAATTCTATTTTGCAATTTTAAGGTATAACACAACAACAAGAGGCGGTCATAAGTTTCCGTATATTTGTCTTCGGTCTTTTCAATGAACAATACTAATCAAAAGCATAACACAAAAACTAGTATACTGTTGTTCCATAAAATCTTTATCAGGCACACTTGTTCCATAAAATCTTTATCAGGCACACTTCAAATAAATTTGATCGACTCGCTTCTGTTTATTTCCTATGAATAATAGTACATGTATATTCTTTACTTAGATATATCAACTCTTTAGATCAATTTTTATCTCGTTATAACGAGATAATTATCTCGTTATAACGAGATAACTCATTATAACGAGATAATTATCTCGTTATAATGAGATAACTAACTCGTTATAACGAGATAACTAACTCGTTATAAGGAGATAACTAACTCGTTATAACGAGATAATTATCTCGTTATAACGAGATACTAATTCGTTATAACGAGATAACTAACTCGTTATAATGAGATAATTATCTCGTTATAGCGAGATACTAACTCGTTATAGCGAGATACTACGTTATAACGAGATACTAACTCGTTATAACGAGATACTAACTCGTTATAACGAAATAACTTACTCGTTATAACGAGATACTAATTCGTTATAACGAGATACTAACTCGTTATTACGAGGTAATTATCTCGCTGTAACGAGTTAAATTTTTTTTTGTCTTGTCAAAAATGAGCCTATCCGGCTTTCGTAGTTCATCATCATTCAACATATTGTTTACATGTTTATGTTACGTTTGTCCCAGAAATCCCGCGAGATTTGTACATTTTCCGACTTTTTCACAAAAAAGTGCACTAAGAAGTATAACTTTTCCATAGTGGAAATAGAATGAATTAGGGTTTATTATCCTAAAATAATTTAGTTCAGTCGCATACGGTAGCGAATTCGGACATACAAAGAAATGCCGCTACCACTTCAAAAGTGAAAAAAAATATTAGGAAAGAACTAAAGATTTAAAAAATGTTTAGAATTAGCTGTGCAAAGTAAACATAGCGTATATGGGGAAAACAACCAACATACAACTATTAAATAATATACTGTACGTCTAGCGATCTCGACACCGTCTCTTTTTCCTTTATCTTTTGTGTTTATTTGATAAAAAAAATTAGTGAAAAAAATCATTTTCGTTTTGCTCGATGTTTGTGTACAGGCATAGAAAACGTTGAAAAAAACATCGATGGGGTTAAACAGGGCTTAACTGGTCTCAATGAAATGCACACATTTGTATTTTACAATTTTACCGAGTACCCGGGTACTCGATCGGAAATTCGTCCGAGTAACCGATTATCAAATATTGACCGATTTGACATCCCTAAAAAATACATTAAAGTACTATCAATTTTTCTAAAGATATTGTAAGTGGGAATGAAAATTTCAAACTTATTTGGTAATATTCAGAGAAAAACTTTGTCAAACATTTTTTGATTGACTATTTTGAGACCTTGGGCTACGGACTATACATATAGTATTTTTCATTTATTGAGAGACCATAGAAAAATACCTGTTTGTATCAGTAAATATTTGTTAAAATTGTCATCATGGAGTTCACACGTGTTTAATAAATCCTTTCATTTGCCATGGATATTAAATCAATTTATACAGAAATCCCGTGAAATTTAACAAAATAAAACGAAAAACTTCAAATAAATTCACAATACGAGTAAAATATGAATTGTCAGAACAAAATAATACATGTCAGAATTACATGTAATTGGTGTTTTGATAACGAAATATAGTTCAAGACCATCTGGAGACCAAGAATGGGCATATATGAAGGCTGGATTTCATGTGAGCACTGGGGCTACGGACTATACCGTTAAACATCTCTATTGTGGACAGTCAACTTAAAGAAAATAAAATTGTATAATTAAATTTTGGGCAATTTTTTTTAATTATTTGGCATTCTAAAAAAATTCACGCTTCTGAGTTTGAGTATTCAAAATACCATATTTAAAATTCAATTGTCTAATGCATTGTGTACTTTCAACGCCAAATTCCAGTTCAACTAATTAATGCATTATTGGTGTTCAAACTATAATGAATAAAAGCAAAAGGACCTGTATTTAAATCAAGGCATGGATCTTTTTTTTTTTGGGGGGGGGGGGGTACAGAATATATTGCTTCATATTTTTTTTTTCATTTTAATGTAATACATGGAGCTCAAGATGGTCATTCAAAAGGTGTATCGGTATATAATTTCTCATGATCACATGATGTAATTCATAAAAAAGTTACAAAACATGATTGATCATTTGAAGTAAAAACATGATTAGTACAATATTTATCCATCAAGAATCAATGCTTTTTTTTAATTAACAGTTCAGTGGCAAGTAGATTGGGTAACACAATTATAAGAGTGAAGGTCTCACTTTATACTAAATTGCAAAGTAAGAAGTTGATCCTTATGTTTTGGGATCAAATCCCACTATGGGATGTTAAGACTGGTTGATGAGAAGTAATAAACCATTGAAGCCCAATTTTGCAATAGATGCAGGCAGGAAAAAAAATCTTGCTAATACAGAAGTACGGTTATATGGTTATTTGCTAAATTTATTTGTAGAGTCCGTAGCCATTTGTAAGTAGGATTTTTATGGCTAAATATCCTTTTAAAATTATTACAATGCAAATTATTCTTAATGGAATGATAGTATGTATCACAAGAAGGAAAACTTTATCATGTATATTTAGAAATATGTTGTGACCACAAACGTAACAGGACAGACTACAGAAGCAAGCCTTTAGTTAAAAAAAAGTTAATTTTCAGACATTTTATCTTTAATTACAGTGGTATTTGTATTTAAAAACATTGCATTTGTTTGAATAAAGATATTATTGTATTGTAGTTATTGTATCAATAATGTATATGACTTTTTCTGGAAGTTATTATATTAGGGCTACGGAATATACAGGGCTACGGACACTAATCATTCTTTAATAACTTCTTTTGGTGTTAGCGCAAAAGCTATTCATTACTGTTTTTTTATTTGACTGGTAACTGTGAAAATATCAAACAAGAGCATGATTAATTCTACATTCTTTTGTTGAACACAAACTATAATGAAATATGGGGCTACGGACTATACAAAAACTTTGACCAGTATGGGAAAAAAAAATACAAAATTTGCACGCATTTTACCATATAACCACTGTATTTTTCTCATAGTACTTTTTTTCTTAAGTAAAATAAAAAAAATTAAACACATTATATTTGCTCTTTTTTTGCTAAAAATTATGCATTTATTCCAACATGGATAAATCTTAAATTATATAACAAAGGTATATCTGCACACATTTATTCATAATTTCCACAATTTTTATCCTTTTTCTTTTCTGTAAAAAATAAACTAAACCAGAGTGATATTTCTATAATTAAGTATATTTATTTTTAAATGTTTCATTCAAAATAATTTTGATTAACCATTATTTAAAATGTAAAAAATCAAGTGCAACAGCATAACGCTTCAAAAATTATGAATCTTTGACTTTATTCTGTTGTTTTTTTTAAAGACACAGATACTATATATATGATATCATATACCAATGGAAAGCTCTCATTCTGATCTTTGCAATGCAACAAAAAACATTGTGATTAGATATAACTATAAAGAGTTACATCTATTTAACATCATTTAGTTTGAAATGGGCACCTGATCTTGGCAAAGCCGCTATGGATACAGTCACAAATTTTCCTCAGAAATTTGTCACAGTGTACTTAAAGTGCATTTAAGTCACACAATAACAATTCAAGAAATATGCATAATTTTCTACCAGGGAATTGAACAGAAATTGTGATTTCACAAAATTACGGCCACTTGGAAATTAATATGTTTACTGTATTAATATGAATATATACATGTATATTAACTTGTATATGTATGAACATATGTTTATGTATTGCAGATTTTCAGCACAGAAGGAACTAAAAAAGATGTACAGCAAAAGTACCACAGACTTCTGATGGTAATTCAATGTTCTCTGCTTTGTAGCTAGTCAAGATCAAGTAAAGATTATGATAATTATTCATGTTGGCTGCATTCTTATTAATGCCCCTATTTTCAGACATTATCCAGATCAGAGACTACCACAGCCATTGAAGTTACACAAGTTCTTCTGGAGGTAATCAGTTCTATTTCAGACAAATTGCCAGGTCACCATAATTTGGTTTGTTGTTGTAAGCTTTACATTTTAATGTGTACTATTGTCTTTGGTAACAAGCATCAGATTGGCATTGATATTAACTTACTTATTTCAAGTATTGTATGAACAAACCCCATAAAATCTCATAAAAAGCATGCATGAGTCTGAAAGGATTTTCAAGTGGAATTGTTCACCTTATTTGAAATGCATATGAAATACAAATGCAATCAAAGTCTCAATAACATCAGTTCTGCACAACAAGGAGATTTGTAGATTCATATTGGCATAAAGAGTAATTTAATTTTTATGTAGCTTGATTCAGTCATTAACAAGAAATTACATACATCATTGAAAAACACTACACTTTTTAAGTGGAGTAAAATTTCTGAATCTTTCATTTTTTTGACCACCTGTAGATGTTGGGAGGGCCACATGGACCAAAGTTTGCTCAGGCTTTCTCTTGTAATCCCCAAAGCTGCTCACTTCTTAAACTCCTGGTTTCCAAGAAAGTAAGCATTTTTGACATGGTATTGTTTTAGCATTACAGTTATACAGTATCATGAAACCCTTAGCATTTATCTGAAGTTGGATGTTCAATTTCAGAAATGATAAATGTAATAAATGGTGATTATAGCTTGAAAAATGAGCCAGTTGTACTCTGCAATTTTTTTTTTGCCATCAACAGACAGCCTTAGGAGGTCTCTTATACAAACTAATGGAGACTCTGTTTAATGAGGTTAAAGGTCAGAGGTGTATGGTGACCTCTATCATTAACCAGTATCTCCTATCCAATAAACCAAATGTGCCAGAAAGGCGACCAACTTACAAGTCCATGAAATCTGTCGGAACCTCAAGTCAAGATATCTTGGATGGTAAGTTAAAAAAAAAATGCTTCAAATTTTATACTTTTTATTCTCATAAATAAATATAAAAGCACACAAGATTTGACAGTCTCAAAGGGTTCTTTACATACATACAATGTTGTTTTGATTCCTGCCCAGTAGATTTGGTCAGTCAAGTTGAGAAGGATGAGAATAATATGGAGAAGCTGATTAAGGAGTGTATGAAGGAACACACAAAGTCTGATGACAGCCTTACAGCAGCTGAGAACACACACAGGACTCTGACGGCTGTAGCCTGTAAAGCTATACTTAAAGATGAACAAGTGCCCAGGTAAGGGACTGATATAGGTAAATAGACAGTTGATTGGTATACCAGTACATGTACTTGTAAACAACAGTTGATTGACATGATGAACATGTATGTGTAATTGGTGTAATATATTAATGTGTTATTGGTTTCTTTATTATTTTATGTGTTTGATTTTTGAATACTAAATGCATATGTAGATCAAGCTTGAATGCTGTAAAAAATATATGTAGCAAGACATTTCCATCAACAAATTTTAAGTTGTAGTCAAAATTTCAAATTAGTATAAGTGAAATTATGTGTAGATTTTTACAATGAATTTTACATAGATGATTACTTGAAACCTGATTTGATGTTATTCTTGTAGTAATTCAATGACTACCTCAATGGCCTTACTGTTTGTGGATTGGTTGGAGCTGTTGGATCCTGAGCTTGTTGCTAATATCCCTGATCTACAGCAGCAGCTTCTGTTTGCTCGTGAGAAACTGGGGACCACATCTAGGCAGAGTCTGGTCCACAACAGCAAGTCTTATCTACTGACCCTCCTAACTCACCAAAGTAGCTGGGCTTCACTTCAGAGGTGTATCAACTGTTTACTACAGGCTGACGAAGCCCCCAGGTGAATTCTAGCTCATCTGTTTCTCTAGAAGTATATACATGTATGAGTTCTTATAAAATCATTTCATCGTACTAGTATTTGTATGACTTCAGTGTTTTCTATTGTCTTAGATTTAGCCCCACTGCAGTCCTAGATTTTTTGTGGGCATGTCACCAAATTCCAAAGATATGGAGGGGAAGAGAGCGAAGAACCCCCAAAGTAAGTTTGGACAAGAACTAATTTATAGCAGTGTATTCACCTTCAAGTGCTTTCTGACTTCTCTTAATGTACTGCATTAATTTGGTGGAAACATTTGGAGCAAGAACTATTGCCATAAATTTTACACATTTTCAATTTGCCAGAACCACACCCCAGAGAATGTCCTTGGTTTGAACCCATATCATCTAATAGCATTGATCAATTACATTGTTGAGGAGTCCATTTTGCTGTTTCCTGATAGTAAAGGGGAGGATAAGAAAGTCTTCACCAGCAGACAGACCAGCATTGCCAGCAGGATAGAGCTCCTGATGTTGTGTATAGCTGACAATCACAGTAATCTACAAAGAGTGGTCACCCACATCAGGGATATCCCATCCACCAGCAGGTAAACCTGTACTAAAATTCTTATTGCTTGATTGCACAGTTTATAAAGAAAATGAATTAATTTGTTTATGTATAAAATACACAATTTTTTAGGGTTTGCACTTTTCTGTCTACAACTTTTCTGACATTTTAATATATTTGAAAGAAGTGTATTGGTATTTGTATCATTTTTTTTTTTAGAGATTCCTTGTGTTAAGGTTTAAAAAGGAGTTAATGGAATTAAATACCATAAACATTTGCTACTCAGATGTTGTTCATGTTCACAGAACACTACTTGTTAGTATAGATGTAGTAAACTTGATTTACTAATGGAATTTATTTTATTTTTCAGCAGTAAGATGCTTTACCAACAGCTGCTGGTAGAGTTATATTCCCAGTGTCCAAAGGTCATTTCCTGGTTGTCTGACGTACAAGGAGCGTTTTTTGATGGTCAGCTCTCTCAGTCCATGATTACACAGGTACTTGTAAAGACATGGATATTCAAGTGTGATTAGAAAGTTAATAACATTCTTATTTCAGATTTAAACTTTGAACTTTTGGCAACAATTTTATTTTAAGTAGTACAATATTAAAATGAAGTTGCTCTTAATTAATATAATGTAATAAAATATTAGCATTAATTCTTATATCACTAGCTTACATTTTCTGTATTTTTTAAAAATATTGCCTGATATTAGGTTGACATTGTTTCACATCGGCTGCTGACATGCCTTGGACAAGCTGGGAATGGTAAAACAGCTGAGGATAAGATGTATGATGCCAACATTGCCTGTCGTAAGCTGGCATCACAACACCCTCTTCTTATGTTAAGGTAGGCTGTATTTGTATTTAACACCTTGTGTCACTCCCATTTAAGTGTCAAGCTTTAGATAAAATCATTGGAAATTTTTCATAATTTGATTTCTCTTTTTCATCAGTGGTGAAATACATGTATACAGAGATTAATCTTACATCTGTAAATACCCAAGTTAATTTTCAGACAATTGCCCCTGATAGCAGCTTTGTTGAAGGGTAAGACCCAGTTTACATTTGGAGAGATGAGACACAAGAACTACCTGCTACTGTTTACCCATGTCCTGGGTCTGATGGAAACCTTACAGCCTCACATCTTCAGGAAGGACTACACTGCCCTGGCTGATGTCATTGACTCTTATTTCTCTCTCATTGGGGTATGTTTTAAGTTACCTTTTCTTACAGTGTACATGCTGTATTTTATGTTTTTGCTCGGAAGATGAAATCTGCTAGAAGTTTAGTATTTTTTTTATCTTTGTTTGAATCTATATTTTAAGTAAACATATCATATCAAGTGACTTTTTCAATTGACAACTTTTTAAGACTCATGCAAAAGGGAAACAACTGGGGCCAATTATCCACAAGTACATCAAGTTCCTGTATCAGTACACCATACATGAACCCCAGCAGTCCTTGATCATATTACAGAGATATGTCAATCTACTCAGGTAACACTCTGCCTAATCTTCCTCTTACTTTCAGTTTTTTTTCACAGATCGCTCTACCTGACTCCATTTATGTTTTATATACAATTTTTTAAAAAAATATTTAAGGTTATATTTGGTGTAACATGCTGTAATATGCCTTGTCCAGGAAGTAGTAAAGAGTTCAACTGATATATAGATATCTTCATGTAAAACTTGTCACATGTGATGTAATTTATACTTTGCAGTGGTATTTCTACTATGTACCCCGAGCTGTCTGTGCTGAAGTCTCTCCTGGCAGGACTTACACTGTCAAGGCAGGCTGACAGTGACCAAAGTAGTGTGGCTCCTGTTGTGGGTCAACCAAGGTCAACCTCACCCTGGACGGTCGGTCAGCTGACACCTTTCTTGGACAGACTACACACAGCCACTGATAGTGATGGTGGGTATTGTTTTTAATACTTATTTTTTAGAGATACCAAATGGTGATATTAAATTTTAGATGTTCATGTGTGCTTGTAAAATAACAAACTTGAAAGGTTCACATGTGTAGGAAATATTAGTATGATATAAATAATTCATTTGATGTTTGGAATTCCTACTAAATTCAAGATATTTTTATGCAGAATGGAATAAAGTTCTTAATTATGGATCGATCAATGCACTAGATTATGTTTACACTCATATTAACAGTTTGTATGGCTTACTTACAGATATACTGGAAGTTTTGACAGATCTGGATGAAACCTCGAAGAGAAAAGTAGACATACTAGAACACTTTATAGTAAGTTATATTGAATTTATAACTAAGTAAAAGGAAGAAATTTGGCACTTGAGAATTTTATAAGATTTACATTACAGGAAATGTAATATACATGATAAACTTTTTTTCTTTTTATAAGATTTACATTACAGGAAATGTAATATACATGATAAACTTTCTTTCTTTTTATAAGATTTACATTACAGGAAATGTAATATACATACATGATAAACTTTTTTTCTTTTTATAAGATTTACATTACAGGTAATGTAATATACATGATAAACCTTTTTTCTTTAAGGGAGATCTGAAGAAGCTACTGTTTCATGCCTCAGATACTGTCAGAAATACAGCATACAGTTTGGTTATGAGATACATCAGGCTTAATCCTAGGTTTGTGCTTCATTTATTTAATCAAAGATAAACACATTGTCAAATTCATTTCAATAAATACTCATATTTTTTTAATGTCAAGACACATCACAATGCAAACAAGTTCAAATATAAACAATTAACAAAAAAGTGATTTTAATCTGTTTGTCAATTTTGCAGGGCTTCAGAACAGTTTGTTGGGAATTTCCTGCATTGCTTCGACAGTGAAAACCCGGATATTGTGATAAGTGCTCTAAAAAATCTGCCAGAGTTTTGTGTGCTCTGTCAAGGTATGTCAAATTTAAGACTGTTTGACCTTCAGGTTCTCTAACCTCTTGTATTAAACAATTTGGTAACAAGCAATTCACCAAAACAGTGTATATATTCACTAAGTAAAGTGTGTCTGTACATGCTATTTTGTTAAAATGGTTGGTACTATATATTTATTGACTGTGTTCATGGGAAGCATGTCAGATCTACATGTAAAAACCAAACTGTTTGCATGAGGCATTAGGCCAAAGGCAGACAGTTTGGTTGGAGGGTTCAGCAGAAAATATTCTACCCTTGAACACAGTCAATGTTTTATTATACCTCTTACTTTCTATTACAAGGTAACTTGTACTGGCTTCCATGTTTGTGATAATTGTGAAAAAATTTTGATATAAATTTTGTTTACCCGCACTGCAGATTTAACTTGATCAATTCCGTTACTGTCAAACAAGACATACCGGTAGCTGATCCCGCCTACATTGAGAATTAAAGTGTAATTTAAATAATCTCATTGCGATGCAACATCAATTTTTTTATAGACCACTCAGTAAGACATTGACGTTTTAGTATAGATTTATACAGGAAATGATTTTTGATATACATATAAAAATGTACATGTTAAACATTGAGTAATACATGGGGAAAATCTATAATATTTTTTTTCAGTAATGTGAAGAGAAAATGGTATTTTTCTTGCTGACAGTGGAGAAATATTTTTGAAGACAAAAAAATATCATGTATCCATGCATTCGAAAAAAAGTTGCTTTGTACATTATTTAAATTTTGATTCTTAATGGCAAAAATAGCACAAAGCCATTTGCAGTGTTTTTTATCTTACATGTAATTTATATGTGATGCCAATAAGCATTGGTATACAGGTCATTTATGAAGAAGATATGATTTCTTACAAAAAATGAGTGTTGTTTTTCCTGAGCAGCTAATTAACATTAAATCTTAATTAAAAGTTCACAGTGCTTAAAGAGTGATGTACTTCCTTGAATGTTATATCTGAAGTTTTGTAACAATACATGTAACTTTATAAATTGACAAATGGACTGACATTTTGTAGACACAAAATATGTGCTGTACACATTTTTACATTTTCACCCTAGATCATGCTGATGAAATTCTGCAGAAATCCTTCATGGTAGGGACCACCACTGCTATTGAGACCAGTAGTTTCATCAGCGAGACGTTACAACTACTGAATCTGGAGACTGTACAGATATGAATGTAGCTAAATTGTCACCTTAAAGAACTACTGACCCTTAGAGACTGTACAGATATGAATGTAGCTAGATTGTCACCGTAAAGAACTACTGACCCTTAGAGACTGTACAGATATGAATCTAGCTAGATTGTCAGCACACAGAACAACTGACCACAGACACTGTGCAGATATTTATGTAGCTAGATTGTCATCATACAGGACTGTGCAGGTATATGAATGTAGCCAGATTTTCACCATACAGAAATACTGACCCCATGCAGAGACTGTGTAGATATGAATGTAGTTAGATTGTCACTATTCAGAGAGAAGTGATCCTGTTATTTGGTTGAAACTTTAGAATGTGAAGGACTTACTAAAAGCAACATGTACTAGGGTATAAATGAGGAAATTCTTACTTTCTAAATCTTTTCCTGGGTTTTGTTTTACACAGATGTTTGTGTGTAGGATTTTTTAAGCTCAAATATCTTACAATCAAGGTGCATTTGACTTATGTCAGTAAAATGATTATATTTTTTCTAACAAATTTGTTGTTCATAAAGATTGAATAAAAGTGCTGGTCAATGAAAAAAGTATTCTATAATTCTTCTTGGTCAAATACATTTTTAGCTCACCTGAGCCAAAGGCTCAAGTGAGCTTTTCTAATCAAAATTTGTCCGTTGTCTGTCGTCGTTGTCGTTGGCTTTGTCGTCGTTGTCGTCGTCGTTGGCGTAAACTTTTCACAATTTCAACTTCTTCTCCAGAACTACTGGGCCAATTTCAACCAAACTTGGCACAGAGTATCCTTGGGTGAAGGGGATTCAAGTTTGTACAAATGAAGGGCCACGCCCTCTTTCAAGGGGAGATAATAAAGAATTAGTGAAAAATTAATAGCATCTTTTAAAAATCTTCTTCTCAAGAACCACAAAGCCAGGGAAATTGAAACTCATGTGGAAGCATCCTCAGGTAGTGTAGATTTAAATTGTTCAAATCATGACCCCCGGGGGTAGGGTGGGGCCACAATGGAGGATCAAATTTTTACATAGAAATATATAGGAAAAACCTTTAAATATCTTCTTCTCAAGAACAGGAAAGCCCTAATTGGTCATATTTATATGGAAGCATCCTCAGGTAGTGGAGATTCAAATTTGTCCAAATCATGACCCCTGGGGGTAGGGCGGGGCCACAATGGAGGATCAAAGTTTAACATAGAAATATATAGGAAAAACCTTCAAAAATCTTCTTTCCAACAACAGCAAAGTCATAAGATAAGTCATATTTATATGGAAGCATCCTCAGGTAGTGAAGGGGATTCAAGGGTGAAGGGGATTCAAGTTTGTTCAAATGAAGGGCCACGCCCTCTTTCAAGGGGAGATAATAAAGAATTAGTGAAAAATTAATAGCATCTTTTAAAAATCTTCTTCTCAAGAACTACAAAGCAAGGGAAATTGAAACTCATGTGGAAGCATCCTCAGGTAGTGTAGATTAAAGTTTGTTCAAATCATGTCCCCCGGGGGTAGGGCGGGGCCACAATGGAGGATCAAAGTTTTACATAGAAATATATAGGAAAAACTTTTAAAAATCTTCTTCTCAGGAAAAGCAAAGCACTAATTGGTCATATTTATATGGAAGCATCCTCAGATAGTGTAGATCCAAGTTTGTTCAAATCATGACCCTCGGGGGTGGGCGGGGCCACAATGGAGGATCAAAGCTTTACATAGAAATATATTGGAAAAACTTTTAAAAATCTTCTTCTCAGGAACAGCAAAGCCCTGATTGATCATATTTATGTGGAAGTATCCTCAGGTAGTATAGATTTAAGTTTGTTCAAATCATGACCCCCTGGGGTAGGGCGGGGCCACAATGGAGGATCAATGTCTGAAATAGAAATATATAGGAAGGTATCTTCTGATGAAGAACTGCAAAGCCATGATTAGTCATTTTGATATGGAAGCATCTTCAGGTAGTGTAGATTCAAGTTTGACCCCAGGGATAGGGATGAGCCACAATGGGGTATCGAAAAATTTTTACATAGGAACATACTGGAAAATATCTTCTTCTCAAGAAATGAAAATCTTGTTTAGTCATTTTGATATGGAAGCATCCTCAGGTAGTGTAAATTCAATTTTTTTTTTTCAAATGATAACCCCCAGGGGTAGTTTGGGGCCCAATGGGGATTGAAAGTTTTACATAAGAACACATAGAAAAAATATTTCTTCTCAAGAACAGAAAAGCTATGTTTAGTCATATTGATATTGAAGCATCCTCAGGTAGAGTAGATTCAAGTTTGTTCAAATGATGACCTCTGGGATAGGGAGGAGCCACAATGGGGGGTCAAAATTTTACAAAGGAATATATGGGAAAATTTTTTTTAAAATCTTCTCAAGTACAACAAAGCCATTTGTTATATTGACATGGAAGCATCATCAGGTAGTTTAAAATTCAACCCCCCCCCCCAACCCCCAGTAATCTTTTCAATACTGAACTGATTTGTGTCTAGCTAATGTGCTCAGGTGAGCGATGTGGCCCATGGGCCTCTTGTTTTTTACCTCACCTGTGGTTAAAGCAAAAAGTTTCCGGCGTCTGTCTGTCGTGTGTTGTCTGTAATCTTCTAACGGTTTCTAAGACACATTGTAGGATCCAGTCAGTGTTCCACCTATATCTGTCCACCCTTATCTTTACTCTTCACAAAAATATTACCTGCTATGAAGGAGAAACTTCAAATATAATGTGCTGCACCATGTTCAAGAAGTGGTGCAAATCAAATGTGGATTTTGATTCTCAGAAACTATAAGAAATTTTTGAAAAATTTTAAAATTAACCCCCCCCCCCCATGATACATTGTAGCATAAAAAAATATGACTTTTCTATGCTTTATACAACCATTCCTTACGATAAAGACAAAAATTTTTGAAATCATAGATTTCTTCAATAACAATGTAACTCGAAAATTTTCTTGTGTTTGGTCATTTTACAACGTTACTTTGATAAAAAACATTCTTATTATAACACAAGTACTCTGAAGTTGATATTTAAAAGTTGTTAAGAGTTTCTCGTTAACAATATCTGTGTAGCCTTTGGAGACCCCGTCCTCCAACAATCTGTTGAAATTCTAATGGGTACTTATTGTGCTCCTTTATTGTATGACCTGTTTTATATTCTGATGAAGCAATTCATAAAAGATACCAGAGAGTCTGCCAAATCTGTTTCATATCTTAATGTTGTAGCTTTACGGACTAATACTACAGGCGCTGATGGCAAACTAACATCTAATGAGATGACTTCAGCTTTTCCATGGTCATCTTCCCCTATATAATTAATATTCCATTATCACCTGCATATATTGTTTATGTCTCCAAACTGATTCAATATTCAAGAGCATGTTCTAAGCACGATAAATTTTTAAACTTAGATAGGTTACTGACAAATAGGTTGATGTTACAGGGTTTTAGGGTCGGCATTTCAAATATTCTATACTCGATATAACATCCTTGTTTGCAAATACAACCTGTTGGTGGGTCGTAAATTGACTGACATGTTCCATACCCATTGTTACAATCAAATGTAGAGATACCGAACAGTAATCAAGCTCAAATGTCCATAGAAAAAATACAAATCAGGAGCAGAGCAAACACGGACCTCTAAAAACATCAGAGGTGGGATCAGCTGCCATGGAGGAGTAAGCATTCTCTGCCAACCTGTCACATCCGTCTTGTGGTCCTTGTCATGATCGGGAAAGCGGAAAAAATCCTTAGACAATTCAATGGGTAAATAATGGTAAAAATTAGTATGAAAAATGTCAGATAGCATTCGACTTAATGATAGATTGTATTTGCTGACAAGGTCATTGTATCGACATTAGAACTTACGAAACCATCAACTTGTTTGTCAATAGCTTGCCTCGTTTTAGAAATTGTTCGTACATAGAGCATGCTCTAGCATATCAAATCAACTGGGAGACATAAACCCCATATGCAGGTGATAAGGAAATGTTGCTACTTAAGTAAGGAAAAGTTGAAGTCATCACGTTTATCATAAAGTTTTGTTGTTAGGTTACCTTTAACGTCTTTTTCTAGTAAAATATCTAAATCTGAAGCATGTGTGACAGAGTCTTATTTCAAGTCCACTGGGATATATCGAATCCAAATATGAATGGAAGTAACTATTGGTAATTAGTAATACGTGTTCGATATATCTAAATGTCGAGCTGAAGGCCAAAGCAAATGTTTTCTTCTCATGTACAAGTTTTTAAATAAATTCCTCTTCATATGAATACACAAATAGGTCCGATAACGGGGCGCAATTGGTACCCATGGGAATTCCGATAGATGTACAATCAGAATGTTTTTAACAAAATAATTTTGTAAATGACCAATGACAAGGTAAGTAAATTTACGGGTTCCATTTTTATTGAAAAAGCAGCTATGATGTCAAAAAGCCTGGATTTTTAATTTATCGTGGGGAATGGTTGTATAAAGTGTTGAAAAGTACTAGTCGTACGTTTTGATGTTATTGATTTTTGTAAAAAGAAAAAAAAAATGATATCAAATTTTCTTAAAGTTACTTTGAGTTTTTAAGTATCCATCTGATTTACAACTCATAGGAATTTTTAATCGCAAAAACAATTTTTGAGGAAGTCGCTTTCAAAGGAATACGACCGCATATATGCCTTTCTCTCTCCATATAATTTAATTTACTTTGAATTAAATAGTCTTCTTCCTATGCGTAGAATATTTGTAAAGCAAGTATGAGGGTGAAGCCAAAGTTCACTCACAGCTGGTAAAAAAGAAGCGTTGTCCCCGTTGACGAAAGTGACTAGATTTCCAATAGACCACCAAGAAGTCTATTAGATCGAGACATGTTGGTTTTCGAACAGCTGCCTTCAAGGTCATCTAAGTAGTAAATATAAATGTTCCTCTTGTTGGTGTATCGATACTGATAGGTATGATTTCTCTACCCAATTTAGATCATGTAAGTTTATGACACAAGTGAGAACTCGAGAAACCCAGAGATGTGCATTGTGTGAATATCAAATGATAGGCGGGCCCGGAGGAAGCAATTACAGTATGGGGGATGGGGGCACAAGCTAGCAGAAATTGAAAATATTATAAATTCCTTGACAAGAAAAAAAGGTCATCATTGTGAGGGCATGACTGTACATTAGCTTTGTTTTCCATTACATAGTGTATGTTGGCAAATGGGGGGAGGGAGTAGCCCACACACATTACTAGTAATCCCCCCTCCCCCGCTTCCTAGTAGCCTGACAGGGACTCACCAATGGTGTCTTAATTCATTATATTCTCTCTTCTTTTATTATTGTCTGACTGATGATAAAAATTAAAATCAAACAAAAAAATAGATTAAATACACCATCCTTAAACCAAGCCCTTGAATATCAATATCCTGGCACCCTTTAAACAATGGCGAGTTCACATATACATCAAAAGATCAATACTTGTTATAATTAGAGACAATATGTCCATCAGATATGTGTATATATATCTTTTTTTGTGCAAGCAGATATTCTTTGTCCTTGATTAAGACGTGTTTTAACACGAATGATGAGGGTCTTATATTCAATCAAAAACATATTACGGTACCTGACATCGTCGGAAACCCACTGTCGGTCTCGCTACTGTAACCTCTCGTGAGGTAAGAAATGAGCGGACCGACTGTGATTACCTGTCAACAATTAACGTTTATGAATAAGGATAGAAAAGTACTTTTATGTAATATTTGGTTGAAATTCTTGAGAATACAAAGAGCTCCTTCTAGGCCTAAACTTACACTTTGGAAAATGATCATCTTTACCAAACATTAATGACTAAGAAAAAAAGGGGGAAAATTACCAAAAATAAAAAATAAAAAGAAATTAAAAAAAAAAAGAAATAAAAAGAAAAAGAAATAATAAAAAATCGATGTCGCTGAGAACAAGATTTTTTAAAGAAAATTTGTAGCATGTTTGAAAGAAATTTTATTTAAAGCTGCTCGGGTTAATCTAGATGACTTTTTTCACAAGCCCCCCCCCCCCCCCTCCCCCCAAGTATATTCTGTTTTCTGCCAGAAAACCATGCAAGGGGGTAGGGCGCTAAGAGGATAAAAATTTCATTGCCGATATCTGTTAAAACAAACACCAAAGCAGAATTTTTGTGAGGATACACATCTCTAATTATGAAAAGTATTCTCGACACGTACATGTTCAAAGGAAAAACATTGACCCCCCCCCCCCCCAACTTGCTAGAAAATGAAGAATGATACTGTGAGTTTTAGCTAATCAATTTCATGGTCCTCCCAGCGTACAAGTATAGCAAAGTATAGCAAATGAAGAAAAGTTTAAATAAATTAAATTGGTCATTATCTTATATTTTCCCATATACTCTAGATTTTTATGGAATATCCGACTAGAAATTAATATTTAAAAAAAAATACAAAGTAGTGTCTGCTGATTGGTTTCATTAATAAAATATTTCTATATAATTAAACAACCCACATGAGAAACAAATTAAAAAAAAATACTTCGGAAGAAAGCATTTAAAAAGAATTACTCGGGAAGAAAAAATGCTTTACTTAACGAAACTACACAATCCATTTTTCAGCATCTATCAACACAATTACTTTCGGCCTTGTAACCGTTCATAGCATACCAACAGATGATTTGACGTTGTGTAAAATAGCTGGGCTTGAACTTTAGTACCCGCGAGCCTTTAATGACGACGGTGGTTTACTAACGAGTTATGATAAAGAGTAATAGTTCTGCGCGATTTGTTATTTGTTTATTGTGCCCTATCAATGTGATTAGCGGTGTATCAAGTATTGATGATTCTCACTGCGATCCTAGCGATGACCGATTCTCTTGCTAGCGGTATTCTTCAGGTTTTCTGTGATCAATGCCTGAGAAAAGTTTGAGAAAAAAAAACTTGCTTCAAATTCTTCAGTCCCACGCTCTACGACAAATTGCCATGATGCATAGTCATTGATTCAAGAATTTCCTTTCCATCTCAACATGGAAGATTTTAATGGAACCAGTGCAGGTCTTCAAAGTTTCTTTGATAATTATAAGAAATCACTGTTTACTTATGACCATCCGGAAAAAATCGCACTCATTTCAGTTTATGTGATAATTTTTGTGTTAGCCCTGGTGGGCAATTCTCTGATATTACTGATGGTGTGTTTGAAAAGAAGTACAAGGAAAAGCATTACGAATTTTTTCCTTGTCAATTTAGCAGTGGCAGATTTATTGGGTGAGTACCTTTTTTTCTTAAAAAAAATTCTTATTAAAACTGCACAGAAATAACTTAAACGAAAAAAAGTGTCCACTGATTTTTCTTTTGGAAAAGGAATTTAAGTAGTCATTGTAATATATACATGTTTTTTTCCTATAATTGAAATTCTCAACTTGTTCCAATATAAACGACGGAGACTCTTTTGTTGATTAATAAAGCTTATCAATTGGTAATGGTTGCAGTGGACATCAGGTTAATAAGAGTGATTCTCTCAAAATTATATTATTTTGTTTAAATATATTTGAAATTTATATTACACGTATTGGTTACATCATTCGATCTTTTAAGAAATAAAAATCTGCTCACAGTGTATAATGATTCCAGATCCTGCGAAAATGAAAAGTAAAATCAAGGTTCTAAAATTTAATACTGGTTTTTTTAATTTTTGAAAATTTCAAGGCCACGAATCATTTTATTTTTGTTTTTTTTAACAAAATATAGGGTTTTTTTCACATTGAAATATTCAAAACGTTTTGAAATATCAATTTACAGATATTTCCCAGAATCCATGCAAGTTTTGCTTCCGTATTCCAAAGTTTTTTTTTTAAAACTAAACACGCACAGCAGTTTAATATATGACAATTTATAAAATAAATGATACCACATTGTTGTAGCATGAAATCAAAATATTAATAATTTGCCCAAAATAACGTAAATATTGAGTATGTGCATGTATAAAATTTTATACATGCACATTGTCAATATTTACATTAACTTCCAGTGCCCGTGACGAAAAGAAACATTCATCCTCATAATCTGGATTTTTTTAAGATTTGCGAATGTTGAGTCCAAATACCCCAATATTCCTTTTTAAATATAAATAAAGTGCAGATTTTGCAAAGGATATAAATGATTTATTTGCTTTGCAAAACAAGACAACTTTGCTTTGTTAAGAATCCCTCCTTACAATATCCAATATCAATACATGTATATGTTCATTATAGGCTAGCATATGGTTCGGCCTCATGATTTGAGCTTGATTTTTTTCACAGAAAATTTACAGATAAAACATATCAATTAGCGTCAAACTACAGCAAGACAAGGCATTCAGAGCTTGTGTGTCAATCAACTCGCACATCGACATAATTTGGCGGCCAAAAAATCCACCAAAGTGATGATAGTACTATTAGTATCATTTATTTTAAAGATGGTTTTATCAAAATTCCAATTATCAAAGTGGTAGGACTTAAATTAGACTTTACCACCATTCACCATAAGATTGGATGAAATGGCAGGAATGCCCTGTATCAAATGTCTAGAGAATGTAAAAGGAATTAATCCTTCTTGATAAATGAATACAGTGATGTTAAAATTGCTTTTTCTAAACATGCGAAATGATTTCAACTTCTCATTAAAAATTTAATTAGATTGACAAAAACTGATCTTAATTTTTTTTTTTATCAAAATGAGAAAGATGTGAAAATGTGATATGACACCCCTTTCCAACCGGCATGTCTAAATCTGCCTTCCACTGCTTCCCCTGATATACAAAATACAGTAAAATGAAGCTAGATTTCTCTTAATGTGTTTGAGAGGGGGTGTGTTAAATAATAAAATATCTATTGATTTTTTTTTATTTTTTTTTTAATTCAAGACTCTCGGAAAAGAAGATAGGCAATTCGATTATTTTTTAATATATTTATTTTTAAAGTCATTTTAATAAGAAAGTTAAACAATCATTTGTCATCGTAAGCCGTATAGCATTTTTTTTAAAATCATAAATACACGTACTTTCAGTATTTTGATGATTTTCCTTTTAGGCTGCTATTTCGTGATTAGTGGCAGTCTTGTTCCGTGTCGTCACTGAGGCAGAAAGCACACAAGTCTGAAAAAGTGATCACGAATGGCAAAAAATATCTTCCTTTCAGTAATTTCAGCGATCACATGGTATCAGGAGATATCTTTTCATACGATATAGATCGGATATACCGATAACAGCCATTTCTTTTGTCTATTGACAATGATTTCAGATCTAGGCGAACTCATTATTTTCATTTATGAGAAAAGGTCTAGAAAAGTCGTCATAAAAACTTAATAGTGATTAGGAATAATATTAGGACGTTAGACACAAATTTATTTTTCCCTCAAGCAAATGGACACAAAATTTAATTTTACTCTTTGTTCAACCGCCAATGACCATTCCTAACGTTACATGTATATTGTGTTATACATATAGTGCATTATCAGACATAATAATTTAAGGTTGAATTTGTTTAATATGCTGAAAGCACATAATAAATTTTCTTCCTAAAAAGAAAAAAGAGTTTATCTGTCTGCATCTCGGTAAGCTAACCCTGTTGAATATAAGCATGCGCGCTGTGATGTTTTGATATGACATGTTCAATACATTTCTGTTTTAATTTATTTTTTCGTTTTGTTTTTAGTTAAGTAATTATATTCACACCTTAATTTTGTTTTTAGTTAAGTAATTATGTCCACACCTTAATTTACACCAATGATTTAATGTGATATCGACATTATGGGCATTTATTACTTCGCCTTGTTAAAAAATTCCTGACACGACGCTGCAAATTCGTTATTAATGCTTTGGTTAACCTGAAATGATATAAAGTGCTTAATATCTTTACTTTGATGTTCTCTCACTTAGGACTCCTATATCCTTGCTGTGATGCAAAATGAGAAGTTAATAGTACTCTATTCTAAAAGCAAGTTCTTATCCTCCTGACACAAGAGAATCGATTGTTTGTGTACAAGAAACGGTCAAAGTTCAAGAATGAGACAAAATAATCATTGAAGAGCGAGTCAAGTTCTCTCCTTAATTAAGAAATACCTTTCGTACGGGATTCGAGGTCCAAAGTTAATTCGCAGTTTTGTGTCTCCCTCAATGATAACGCCTTAAGACCTTTTTTTTTGTTAGGTCGTGCCCCCCAAAGCAAGAGCATTGCTTCCTGTAAAATGAATTGTAACTCTGCTTCGAGATAACTGACATATACTCAGTATATATAAAAGATGTATTTCTTCAAATTTAATATTTGGTTTCTTCTTTAAAATATATTTAAAATAGAAAAATACATTGAAAATTCCGGTCGATAGGAAGCACTTACAGTTGGCGGGGGGGGGGGGGGGAACAATCAAACGTCAAACATCTTAACAGTTTGGAAGGGTACTTCCGAGCAAAAATTCCTTGACAAGCAAAATAAAGGTCATTCGAGGTTATTATTATTGAGGGGACGCAACCAATTCCTTTAGTATTACAGTATACCATATATCGGAAAAATTATTGAAGGGCATGCCTCCGTAACTCCCCCGCCCTCCCCGGATTCTACGGCCATGATTTTTGAGATCCCTTGGCAAGAGAAAAAAACAAAAAAAAATTCCTTGACAAACAAGAAAAAAAGGTCATCAGATATTATTATTATTATTGAGGGGGCACAAGCAAAAGGTAGCTATGTTTCCCATAGCATACATATATCGGCAAAATTATTGCCCCCTCCCCCGGTTCCTACGGCCATGATTTTAGAGATGTAAATCCATAGAAGACGTTATGCGTTCGGTTTGATACTGTCTTCACACTGTTTGTATCTTTCCCCGAGTTATCGGGGGTTCGTGAAAGATTTTGTACACTTCTGTCGGAAAAAAATTCTGCGTTATACTTGGAGACTTGGTCTAGCATGCTACACGTATTTCATTTAAAATGCAAGACTTATTCCAAACAAAGGTTACAATTTATTGACTTTAATACTGAAAGACTTTTCCTGTGTATACTATCGATTTTACATACCGAAGTAATTTAAGACAATTTCAATATTTTGAATACGAATCGCACTTAAAATACGATTCAATCACTGAAGTCCAGCAAGTTTGCGCTTTTAAAAATCCCTTCAAAAAATTTACGATCGAACTCTCATTTATGTTTATGCTTTTCTGGATTTGAATTTTATTCCACTTTCAGTATTCAATCGTTACGAAACTCTGTTTAGCTCACATTGATAGAGAAAAAATATTGTCACCTCCGCCACTGAAAATGATAAAATATTCCCTGTATTGGAGATTTAGTGGAGATTTAACATTTAAAGAAAATGAGCTTAACTGCATCAAATTGGTAATGCGCAAGAGACTAGGAAAAAGTTTCTAGGTTCAATAAATGATCAAATGGTGATTACTCCTTGATGATGAATTTGTTTGTTTACTCGGACCGATTTGATTCATCTTCTGGTCATGTATACAGGTTCGGCCTAATTGAATATTTCATCGCTACAAAAGCCATCTGATTTATGTAGATCGTGTAAACTCAATATTAATAGGAATTTTATCACTCTTTATACATCAAATTAAGATGTACCAATCAAATGGAAGGTTTAATTACTCTCGATGGTAGTTACTGCTGTTGTAAAATCAGAAATAAGACATAACAGTGCATCAGAAATGGTGAAAAGTGTAACACTGTTAAATCTAGGACTGCTTTATACATGTACATGTAATTGCAAGATAGGGGACTGGCCATCTAAGTGTTCAATGACCTTAAGGCCTTTAAGAGGATAACCTGTCCGCGCCATATTGCCAAGACCCGCGGAAGAAGTATTATTTGTAAGACTTGCGGATTTTTTCAAAAATTGAATTAATACAATATTTTCAAGATCAAGTTGGCTTTACTACTGGGAAAGTAAACCCCTCCAGTTGTTTAAGTTGTGACCTGTACCAAATGGGTAAAGTCTATTAAAAAAAAAAGAAAAAGAAACATTGAACAGTGTTCCTTGTGTAGATGGAAGATACAATGTAATAACCCTTTCAAAAGCAAAATGTCTGCAAATGTGAAAAAAAGCTGAATGATGCTTAATAAAACTCATTTAACGGTTATAATTCTGTATAATGAACTGTGGTGAAACTTACATGTAAATATCCAGTAGAAGCCCTGTCGAAGCAAGAATTGACCAATTTTTCATTGATTGTTTTCAAGACACCCCCCCCCCCCCCAAAAAAAATGGGTTGGTAATTCTGTAGAAAAAAAAATAAATCAAAAAGTGCATATAGGTCAGAATTTATAATTAACCCCCCTCCCCTTAAGTTGAAAAGCAGTAATTAGGGTTTGTAAATAGAATCCCAATTTTTAATGTTAAAAATTTGCACATTATTTTGGTAGTCAGAATTTGACATGCGACACATTAAATTGAACGTCCATTTAAAGTGATAAATAGGATATAATATACCAAATGCTGATATTCCTAAAATAAAAAATGAACTAAATTTTTTAAAGAAAAGTCTCAATTTTTTTTTCAAATTCTTGAAAATTACCGAAGTCTTGCAAAACAACTAATTAAAAAAGTTGGAAATGCACCATTTGGATCCATTTTAAACAAAATTTCTCGAATGAGGCCCTCCGAACTCTTCCCATGTGAGGAAGACACCCCCTTCCATACACTCCCCGTTCGGACCTCAACTCCTCCCCACATGAACTTCTGGGTCCGCCACTGGTAAGTGGCCAGTAAGTCAACAACATGAGTTGTATATTTTGTCGATTTTTTCAAAAGAAATATAAGACATTTATATGAATGTGAATGACCGACAAGATTTTAATTTAAACTTTCTTTCTTTAGCGTAAAGAATATGAGCCTACTTAATCAAGAGTTATCGGGCAGGGCATTGACTGGTATAGATCCCGTAGATGATCGCTATCACGCTGTGTGATCTAAGAAAAAGGATTCCTATGTTCAAAATTAAAATAATATTTTTATTAAGAAGAGTTTTGCCAAAATTCTTTTAAAATGCTACTCATAAAAAGTTTTGTTCCGATTTCAGTAAAAAATATTGCATACAAATAGTCTACAAAATACTTAATTCTATTTATCAATTTCAATTACATATTCTCGGGCCTTTCCGGCAAGCTCAGAAAAACACTTGTCGGAAAGGCCCGAGAAATTGCTATTGATTTCCCTGAACGGTTTGTCTATTGTTTCTAAGTTGAGAAAATTCATTGAAATTCATTTTTTAAAAAAATCTTTTCAGTCATGGTCCAGTTTAAGAAAACATCATTCAACTAACTTCGCAAACATACTTTTTTTCATAATTCTGCATTCAATGAATGGTGTTGGCAAGATTACAAAAATAGAAAGTTCTGTGAAATTCCTACAGCACTCGATTTCCCCAACAGTCTTGGTTTATAAAACTTGATACATAGTTAGAAACCAACAGGATATATAGTTAATTTTGTAAATGTGAAACTAAAAAAAAAATTTAAACTTCAGGTACATCTTTTCTCATCTACTATCAAAAGTACACATTGGGGACTTCTGGTTGACGGATATTTGTATCTGTATTTCCAGTAGAAGGTACATGTATTCAGGAGGAGGGTCACGAAATAGAAATAAAAGCACTTTTCCTTTCATTTCTTTTAGTAATATTGCGGGAAAAACAAGACATTTGTCTTGGATTTCTCAATTTTAGGTCTATGTTATATATTATAACACATCGGTTAATATGGTTTTACCATAACATAAATTAGGGGAACCCCAGAGCGGAGGAACCCGTTGCATCTTCTTCCATTGAAAGAACACCATTTCTAATCATTGAATGGTATGCTGTACACAATGTTTATAACATCATGAATATCAAAAACTAGCCTTCAAGTTAATCTGCTGACCTCAAGACCATAACCTGAGAACAGACTTAAGTCAAATTTCAAACGTATTCTATATACAGATAGTGACCACTACACTGTTATAGATCACAGGTGGGTTTGTTACAATACCTCCTTGCAACTCCATAGAACGCCCCCCTTTTTTTCTGAGTATAGTATTTTGCTATAGTAAATTATCTTTAAGATGCTGATTGCCCCCCCCCCCCCCAACTTTTTGTTGTTGCAAGGTCTGGCACTGGCAAATTCCAGGATTTGGACAGTAAGTAAGAGTTTTTTTCTTGCTTGTCAGATTTCTTTTGGGAAGTTGCCCCACTTTTGAAACCGTTGCTACGGGCCTGAATGGTGTCCGTGATTGTGACATAAATGAAATCGGAGGAAAGGCTGGTCTTTGTCGCTGAATAACAAATAATATCAAAGAAAATTCTTCAGATTTTACGTTCACGGGGTTTATCCTCACACCAATCAGATAAAATTCTTTAGTTTTCTATTTGCGGGAAATCAACATTCAAGTGAAAAAAAAAGCAATAGGACCCAATCAGCCTTGATTTATTCCATCTAATGCCCGATTCTATCACTTTTTTTATTGAATACGACCCATCACCATTCTTGGAATGGGAAGTGATATAAAATGTGACGCGGGGATGCTTATCGCGTGTCTAATAACATGTTCCTTTAACCTGTGAGCATTTACAAGCAGAAACTCTTGTATGATTACACCGTTAAGAGAGGTTTTTATAATCGAATGTCCGCAATAATGCTATTTGTTTGCAAAAAGAAAACACTTTTATTATTGGGTGCTGTTTTATTTCAATATAATTGTACACGTTTCATCAGAAACTTGGCGTTCATAAATCACAAAAAACAAATTTTTGTTAGAATGAATGGTCAACATCCAAGAGAGTCTAGTGGACCACGGCACTCAAACGAAAAGGCTTACAGTTGCTAATCATTTTGAATCTAAACCTGGTAAGAGCCCATGAATGGACGCGAGAAGAATTACTGTTAACCAATGGCCAATAAATTAAAGTTTGCTTTATTTTAAGTGCACTTAATGAAATTGCATATTCATGTGAAGGATCTTTGTTGTTTTTAAGAGGAAGTTATCCCAAAATTTTCCTATGAAGAAATCTGAATCACTTTGACCTTTTTTGTAAAAAAAAGGTCATTATTTGAACAAACGTAGACTCAATTCACATATGATGTTTGCAAATTTATTTAAGCCTAAAGTAATTCATAAATAGACGATTTCATAATATGCTTGTTCTTCTGTCATATCTAATTTAAACCTCGATCCTAAATTGTGACACATTCCTGGACCATATGAACATGACCTGAACGAACTTGGATCTATACAAGATAAATTTGGAAAGATTTGACTTTTTAAAGCGCTGCTTATTTAACTTTTATGCTATCTGATTTATGTCACTAGTATCTCTTATCACCGTATCTCTTTTTGAAACTTTGAAGCCCATATAAGCCTTTTTGTCTGAATTGGATCACAGGGGAGTTTCATATATTTCGTGCAAACTGGAATCTGCAGTGTTTGTGAAACGTACAGTCCTTTATTTTAGTCAGGTCTGACCAAACTTGAGATTTCTACAAGATCTCACTAAAGAAGATGGGTGAACAAGGCGGGCGAAGTGCCTATAGTGCGACAAACATGAAGTGAAAAATAAAATCTCAATTATATAAAAATTTTCTTTGATATTTCATCTAGCATTAAAGTATATTTTATGCTAAATCTCTACAATTTACAAAAATCTCACAAAGACTGAAATTATTTGCCTACGAAATACCATACACACACTGAAGAGGACAAAAAGGATCATTTTCTCACACTTTAACAAAATTTTTCGATATGAGTGGGTCTTCGCTCCATTTTTTTGAAAGTTGATCCTAAAAGTTTGCATAAAAATATACATTTTTTGGTTTACAAAAACATGGAGAAAAGACCCACTATACCTTAAAAGTACACTTTTATGACAAAGCATTCGCATCTTTCCGAGAAATACTTGAAGTCCATTAAGTCAAGGGTTATATCACAAACATGATTTAAATGCCACTATTCGTCAGGAGCTGCGTGGCGTAGTGGTTAGCGTGTTAGTCTCAAAACAATACGATACTCCGGATTTTTATTGATAGGGGTTCGAATCCCACGAATACCATTTTATTTTTTTTAATAAAAGAATAATTTTTTCCGAGATCTTTTTTCTCAGGAAAGTTTTGTTAATCATAATTTCATAAATTTCAATAATGAGAACTTTATTTTAAATACTTAATTCACAAATTGAATATGATTTTATCAATATCTGAAGCTATAGGCATTCTGCACGCCTTGTTCACCCATCTTCTTTAACTTTTTAATTACAACTCTCACCTTTTAAATTGAACATCTAAATAATCCTGCTTAAAAACGATTTATTTCTGCAAAGATATCTTCTGTTGATGAATTTGATCCACTGAATCTGAAAAGAAAACTAAAAACACACAGACAAGCCATGGAAATACTTTAGCATAAAAAGCTATCTTCAGCTTTTTGCCGCTGGTTCGGGTGAACTATAAAAAGTAAAGGACCTTTATGCTGTGTCATTAAAGAAATTTTACCATGTGTCTCACAAAGTTCCTGTGGTTTCGCTCTTCCTGTATATATATATATATATATATATATATATATATATATATATATATATATATATATATATATATATATCATTCCAAGTATTCAAAAGTAAGCTTTATTAGTTTATCTGTCGCAAACTCTTCAACATTCTAGTATTCATTATAAGGAAAAATACTGGGGGAAAATTTTATAGAAGAAATGTATTATTTGCATTCCTGTACCACACAAGTAGACTAGCTGAGATAGTGTAAAAGCAATTAAATGTGTGCAAAATAGAGTGGTACATGCATGTTTACCAGAAACCTTGTGCCTCTATCCAACTCTCCGAATTTAAGGACTTGCAGTTTTCCGCATCGCCGAGAAAAACTTCCGTTCGCGAGAAATCTGAATTTAATTGGATATTCTGTTGTCTGTTAATAGTGTGTAATGCTTCTGTCGGCAAAACCAGAAATTTTAAAAATACACGTTAGTACTCTAAGGTAACTGGGTGTTTCGTACAAGATGAAAGTATTTTTCTCTACTGAAAATCAATAAATGTGATTTATCAATATCACATCAGCACAATGCTAAATTCATTAAGAAAATTTGATTCATTTACCAAAGAAAAATAATTTATAAAAGATACTGACGCAGAGGAAACAGATGATAGCATATAGATATTTGTATATCAAAAGCGTCTAAGAAACAGTATGGTATATTTATTGCTATTTCTGTGCCAGCTTATCAATTCTTGTTTACATGAATAACAACCCCAACACTTGTTAATTTTGTTGTAAAAAAAAAATCCAATGTCTGACGCTGCGAAACAATTCTTTCATCACTACCCATCTAAAGAAAAGCACCATTGGACATGTTGCCATGTCTGTCAGACTCTGTTTCTGAAAATGAAAAAAACCCAAAGTATTTGTATTACAGGTGTTCATGTGACCGACTGTATACAGCTATAATAGGTTGCACTTCACTGCAATTTGATTTTCGTCATTCTCTCATTAGTTCATTTTTGTTGGTCACTACAATTTTCAGTCTGGAACTCAACACTGTTCACAACTTTTGGAGTAAAAATAGATTTTACGTTTTAATAGTCAAGTGGTAAAGCTTGTGACAAGAGAGTGTAAAATTCACTTCCCTATCCGAATAGCGGAAAGTAGTAGAAGTCTTACAATCGCGAGTCATGACCTTACCCAGAGAAACAGCGATTTAAAATTTAATTTAACCTTCATCCTTGGACCATTAGTAAACAAGATGTGTTTGTGAAACACTGATGCTCTGTATGACAGCTTATGGCGAAGGTTTAAGTTTTCTCAAGTCAAACTCAAAAGTCAAGTTTGGTACCCAAAGAAAGGTCTTGTCTCAAGGAATATACATACATGTAGAATATGAAGTTCAAGCATCAACCGTTCAAAAGTTATGGCAAAGGTTAAAGTTTTTCAAAAGTAAGTCAAAGTCCAAGGTCAAGGACAAAAGGTCAAAACTATTGATACCCAAGGGAAGGTATCGTCCACGACCGTAGCTATGGTTTCAAAAGTGGGGGGGGGGGGGTCCAACCTCTCTCAAAAAAAAATCTGACAAGCAAAAAAGAAAATAAAACTGTCCAAAAAGTAGGGGGCAACTTCCCAAAAATAATCTGACAAGCAAGGAAAAAAACCCAACCTAATTAACTGTCCAAATCACGGGATTTGGCAGTGCTCGACCTTACAGCAACAAGAAGTGGGGGGGGGGGGGAGGGCAGCGTCTAAAGGAAAATTTACTATAGCAAAATATTATACTCAGAAAAAAGGGAGGGGGTGCAAATTCATATCTGGTCCATAATTTTGTAAATGAGAAAGAGAAGCTGACTTTGACGCACATTTTGTATATGACTGGGGGATAATGGATTCTGAAACATGGTCATTTGAATGTTGTAGAAATTCACAAAGTTTCTCTACTTGTTCAGTTTAATAAGGTATATTTTTAAACATGCTTGTGGCATTTGCAGGGGGTCATTTTCCCAATAAGACAACTTTACTTTGGAAATTAAATGTCTCATATAACTCTCCCATTCCCGAAGGACACCCTTATTTTCTCTGGATTTACATGTATGCTACAGTTAAATCTTTTTGTCTTTTAACTGTCATTTCGATATATCTGTTAAATAATGTGATTTGGTGTAAATGGCTGTTTACTATAAATACATTTCAGGACAAAATCTTTAGATACATCGAATATACTTTAAATTGTAAGAAAGATTTGGGCGACAATATATGTCCACACGAAATGTATTTTATTCGTTCCATATACAACATAAGGATGATGGACAAATGTTTTAAGTTCTGTGTTTACTCCCACTCAGTAAATTCAAAATTTAGAACATGACAGCTAATAGGCTTAATCAGTAAAAACAAACATGTTGCCTACCTCTCGATTTTTACTTGAAAAATACGTAACCACAGGATATCCTATAGTATTTTTTTTACCTCTAAAATCATATTACTGCATTATAGTTCACCAAATCCAGTGATCGACGATAAAATGGGATTTCAACAGGATACAATCAATATTTCCTATACTTAGTAAAGGTTTGTTCCCTTCAGTGGAATACTAAATCCGCAAATAAATGGGATTTCCCTTTTTTTTATTTTGTTCATCTTAAGGAGCTTTCGAAGACTTATGCGATGCTTAAACTAATTCTTTTGAGATTGACTCCCACTCCAAGGAAGTGATAGACGTCTACTGGGATTTTATGTATGATCAAATCTTTTGCGACTGTACATTTAAAGCTGATCACTCGCCAGGTCTTCAAACCGTAGGAACCGGGGGGGGGGGGGGCACGGGGTGCCGTGCCCCCCCCCCCCCCCCAATAATTTTGCCGATATATAGATTAATATAGAAAACAGAGCTACTGTATGCTTGTGTCCCCTCAATAAAAACGTATGATGACCTTTTTTTTTTTTTTTTTTTTTTTGCTTATCAAGGAATTTTTGGTTGATAGTGCCCCCTCAACTGAAAATGTATGGCTGTGCCCCCCAAACTGAAATTGCTTCCTATGGACCTGGTCAAAAAGATGCAGACTCACACCTTTCCAGCATATTTTGTTTTCAATTTTGAGTCAAAGATCTGCGCTATCATTATTTATAATATAATAATAATCCGTAACCTCCGCAATCCGGAAACGTCGTTTTTGTGTCGACACTTAGGGATCCCTTTACCCGGTGTCAGTCTATCTGTCTGTCTTTCACACCCTAAATCTCGAGAACTATAACAGGTATGGGTTTGATATTTTGCACATATATTACTTAGTACTATGTCTTTTGTAAATTACCATGGTTACTGACATCGTGACCTTTGACCTTGACTTTTGACCTACTTTTCAAAATAGTCGTGTAGACTGACAATTGCATAAAGACAGACTGAAATCTCTTTAGGAGGATTGCTTGAAACACGTATTAATAAAATGATAAATAATTATTACTCATAATTTCAATTTAATTATTCATTTGAAGGTTTGGAACCATACTTTCTTTGATTGTCAGATTTATCGCAGTCTTATACTATCCGTGGATGCTTTATCTCTGTGCAGGTATATGCATGAACTATCATGTTAATAGTAAATAAATAGCTGACCACCCTAATATTTATTTACATCTTTCATGAAGCTGCAAAGCAGGTGACACATGCGTTCCTTAAAACACTCTATAGTTGACAATGTTTTGAAAACGTATCGTGTTTGTCAGCTTAGAAGCTGAGAATCACGAGCGCCAGAAAGTGCACGTTTACCAATGTCGTTGGATTTGACCTTCTCAAAATTAAATAAACAATATAATTTTTTCCCTTCACATTCATTGCCTTTTTGATGAAACTTGATAGAAAAAAATTGTATCTCATATCATTTCTGTTTTTGGACGGTTGGTTGGCAGGCCCATTTCTATGGAATCCGGATAGGGCTACGTAGTTTAATATAGCACCATCAAGCATCGACTAAAGGGTCGATTGCGCGATAATACGATGGTGCGATGACGATGAAGCGATGACGATGATGTGATGGTGCGAGAATATGATGCATGACGATGGTGCGATAGCACGATGTAGTGATAGTGAAACATCGCTTCATTCTCATCGTACCATTTCGTCATCGCACAATTGTGTCATCGCTATCTCACCATCGCACTATCTCTTCATCGTATCATCGTCATCACATTATTGCGTCATTGCGTTATCGTCCAAACCTTGATGGTGCGATGATGCGATAGTGAAATACATGGCCTTATCCGGATTCCCTAGTTTTCTTCTTCACTACTACGTTTGCGATAGTATTTGTGAGTATAACGTAGATCCTAGGTAATAACATCTTAGTTAAAGACAAAAGTGATATACAAATAAATTCACACAAAACTTTAATTAATATTGTAGACTATTACGTCATTCACAGAAAAATTACACCTTACAGAGAAAAAACAACGCTAAACCTGTGGTAGTGTGAAACAATATTCACACAGTCCAGGTCTCATTAATGTTGTAGATCACCACATCAGTCATAAAAAATCACATCTTACCCTAGTCCGAAATATATGACGTTTCCCTGGCTTTTTTTTACGATTTGATGTTTTACGTGCCTGGCACATAAAATATCAAAATCGTGAAAAAAGCCTGGAAAACGTCAGATATTTCGGACTAATCTTATCGATAAAAAAAGGTATACCTGTGGTATGTTTTATATTTGTCCAATTCATAGCATATGAACAAAATGTAGAGTAATTGGAAACTGTGTTTTGTTCACAAAAGTACAGCGAATCAGATAAATAGGTACATGTATATCTGATCTACATGTAGAATTTTTTTAATAAGTCAATCATTATTAGTAGATTATTTGAGACCATACAAAGTAAGACATTATAGAAAGAGATTAGCAATTCGTGAACTGGGTTTTATAAGGGCAATATCGAGTGATTGGCCGTATTCAGCGAGACTCTGGATTTAGTACATTATTAGTATTCTATATATTGCCTTTTTAATGATAACTATGACATTGCTGTTCGGATTCAGATAAAAAAAAATAGGAATAACGTTATCAAATGAGCTCTTAATTGATACATAAAAGTGGTTATTTGGTTGAAAATCTTTAAAAGCATGTCTTGCTATAGATCGAAAGTGTGGCACCTTAGAAAATAAGCACCCCCACCCCTCAAACACACACACACACACACCCTCTCCCTCACACACACACACACAAAACAAAACCAAAAAGGCAAAAATTTGAAAGATATTTTAAAAGCATTTGAAAAAAAAAGAAACCCAACAAAATTGAAATTTGTGAATCCAAATAATCGATTTAACATATATGATAAAAATAAACAAGAGGTACATTGGCCACAACGCTCACCAAAGTATATGGCCCATTGTAACCCCTCTCACTTCCGGGAGTCATGGTTTTCTTGAGAAGAAAAGTTTTACAAATTTTCCCTATGTATTTCTATGTAAAACTCCGATTGTCTAGAGTGGCCCCACCTTACCCCTGGAGGACATGTTTGAACAAATCTGAACACTACCTTCTTTCTTAACGACTAATCATGGCTTTGCTGTTCTTGAGAAGAAGATTATTTAAAGAATTTTCCTCTCTATTTCTATGTAAAATTCCGATTGCCTATAGTGGCCCCATCCTACTCCCAGGGGTCATGTTTGAACAATCCTGAACATGCAATATCTGTGGATGCCTATATATAAATATGACTGATCATGGTATTGCTTTTCTTCATCCCAAGATATTTCAAAGATTTCTCCTTTGGAAAACTTTAATTACCATTGTAGTCCCACCCTATCCCCGGGACCCATCATTTGAATACATTTGAATCTAAACTACCCGAGGATGCTTTCATATAAATATAAACTGATCATAGCTTTGCTGTTCTTGAGAAGATTTTTACTGAGTTTTCCTTATATCTTACTATGTAAAAGTTTGACCGCTATTGTGGCCCCGCCCTACCCTTGGGGGTCATGATTTGAACAAATTTGAATCTAAACTACCTGAGAATGCTTTTGTATAAATATGAATGATCATGGCTTTGCTGTTCTTGAGAAGATTTTTAAAGATTTCCCCTATATGTAGTATTCCTGTGTAAAACTTCGACCCCCTGTTGTGGCCCCGCCCTATCCCTGGGGTTCATGATATGAAAAAAATGAATGTACACTGCCTGTGGATGCTTCTTTATTAACATGACTAATAATGGCTTTGCTGTTCTTGAGAGAAAGATTTTTTAAAGATATTTCCTATATATTCCTATGTAAAACTTTGACCCCGGCCCTGTCGTGATCCCGCCCTACCACCGGGGGTCATGAGACGACCCAGTGGTTCTTGAGAAGAAGAGTTTTTCAAGGATGCCACAAAATTTTTCACAAATTCTTAATTATCTCCCCTTGAAAGATGGCACGTCCTGTGAACAAGCTTTCATTCCTTTTACCCAGGGATTTGAATCTACTCATTCTGAGGATGCTTCTATAATATTATAACTAAATATGACTAGGCTGTCTTGAACAGAAGATTTTTTTTTCAAGATGATTCCCAAATATTCTTTAATATGTGGTGTGTGTTGTCTGTAAACTTTTCACATTTTCGATTTCTTCTTCAAAACCACTGGGCCAATTTCAACAAACTTGCCACAAAGCATCCCTGGGTAAAAGGTTATGTTGTATTTTTGTTGATTTTATAAGGTCTATTCGGTTAAGCATTCGCATTGAAGATAAAGCAGTGGGCAATATCATCTATTAGCAGAAGCAGTTGGCAGTCGTATATGGAATTCCATAGTGTAACGATTCCTCTAATATAATTGCTATATTCTGCTATAAGACGTATGTCTTCTGCAATAAAGAAATTGAACTTATATCAAAATATTGTGTAGCAGTATCTCACTTCCATTTTCAATGCCCGTGTAGTGTAGACGCCGACACAAGAATTCGATATATATATATATATATATAGTTCTTCAATCATCATCTATTGTCGTTCAATCATTATTTGATATGGTGTCGTTTAGTCATTTGAAATCAACTTCACAATAGTACTATAGAACTGCAACATCAATATCCTGTCAAGTGCATTTTGAAATAGAAATAGTGTGCCTGCAAACACTTCTTTGAGTATGTATTAAGGACAATTTTTTGACTTAAACTAAACCACGTGAATTTCCAACATCATTTTCAGTTCAGTTTATAACTATAGTGTACGAACGTCCATTCTCTGAAATCGTAAAAATGAAATGGAGAATGTTATTTCACCTAAGAATCCTTTGGACAGTTAATTACTTTCTGTGGCTGCACACGATATTCCAGTATTGCAGTCTCGGATAACTGTCGTCAATGTAAAGTTTCTCCAAGAATATAAATCACGAAATGTCATCCCGAGTTCGGTTCTTCGTTTTCCTCAATATCGTCATTTATCAAATTTCCATTGTGAAGTTGAAAAATGACTGTATGGCACAGTCATGTAATAATTGAACAATATTGTGGACACAGAGTTTTTCTTCTCGGAGGCCCTCATGGGAACATTTGTAGAATAAATTGCACAAACAAAGCTTATATAACGGTCTTCATATGGCAACCTTTTACAAGAGAAAATATGACACTATTTAATAATAAATACCAAGTTTCTGTCAATAAAAAATAACAATGAAGAAACAAAGTGTTTAGTAAAAGACACCCATTTGAAAATTTCATTCTTGTTTATATTTTATATATTTGTCCTTATATATTTCGTAGCTTTTTTAAAAAAAGGACATTTTGGCCACAATGTCCAACTAGTTTTCTTCTCTAACAATATAAATAAACATCCTTAAATGACCCTCAACTAATCCAAGACTAGCTTTAAACAGGTTTGACTGTATTTGTATTGATGCTTCTTGTCAATTAACGAATCGTATAATTTCGTTGATCTTGAGGATTCTGAATGGATTTGAATAGAATATATTTTATATCATTCCTTCCCAAAACATTTATTCCAATTCATGGCCACATATTTTGACTTTGGGGGCCTTGACTTATAAATAGTTTCAATAATATTAATGTGTATGCCTGTATGTTGATATAAAAAATGTATCTTTGTTTTTTTTTTTTCCAGAAGATTTTTGAGAAATCCTGTTGTATCTTCCTTTAGGAAATTTTGACCCATATTGTAACCCAACCCTAATTCCGAGGGCCGGACTCGGCAAAATACTGTCAACAATAATGTTTGAGAATGCTTACACATATTGCAGTTTTGTTTTCAAAGAATAACTTTAAAATAATTTTTGAAGGAAATTTGTAAAATTTTGGACTCTTACTTGATCTAATCCTAGCCTAAGGGATTGTGATAGGGATAAGTGTAAATTCCCGCAAAAAGGTGCAACTAAAATTGAAATAAATTTGTCTTTTTCACATTTGAAGTTTTTAAAATCGTTTTACGGCATCCCTTTAAGATTTGTCTAATTCGTCAATGTCCCGTAACAGTTCTTCCGTGAAATTTCGTTGAAATCCATTCAGAACTTTTCAAGGCACAATGTGAACAGATTGACCGACGAACACTGGTAAAAACCTAACTTCCGTCCTATATTTTTGCGTAGAACTGAAAATATGATCCTCGGTCATTAAAGGTAGGGTTTCTATATTGTTTACAAATGCATAAAGGATAACATTCTTATTAACCATATACTTTAATGAATGTTTTATTCATTGGACTGGGTAAAAGTTAAATTAATCCCAGCTGTATATCTGGAATGATGCCTACATTGGTGAAGGCGTCAGTCCAAATATCCAGTCAAGCTAAATCTCAGCCGAAAATAGAGTTGTATATGAAAAACCCATTATTAGGATTAGAGATTTGTCCTAGGCATTGATTATTTTTTTTTTTTTCAAAACCGACAGATCGATATTTTCAAGAATTTGAAATAAGTATTTTTTTGGAATTTTTCTTATATGCCTTACCACCAAATATAAGGATTTTTTTCAAATCTTTTTTAAAGTTAAATGTTATAATTTTAGGATTATCAGCTTTTGAAATGATCTACCTACCTTTTAACGAGGTTGGATCCTGATATTTAAAGTCTTAAGATTTTTTTGTCAAGTACATGTATATTTTTAGTATCTATACACATATCTTAATTAAAAATGAAAAAAAGGTCAATATGCTTCTTTTGGCGCTACGGTACATTAAATATGACGTATTTGCACTGAAATTGCGTTTTAATCATAAATCACATCTTCGAAGTTTTCCCTCCAATATTTTTTATCCATAAATCAGGGGACAAAATGATTACATTATTATTCTATCTTAAAAAAGACACATTAAAACTGTGCCAAAGAAGAAGAATTAGTTGACCTCTCTACACTCACATAATGTCATTTTTTATGACATTTAAAATTTAACAAGCAAGAAGATTATTTTAAAGTCTTAAACTTTTGCTGAATTTAAACAGATTGATCAAAGTTATCTTACATATTCAGACAGGAAAATCAAAAGTGGGGATCTTTGATGTAAATTTTTAGATATTACTAAAAAAGTTTTTAATTTTATGTTAAAATTGGCTCTGTTTTCCCCTGGATTTTCAGAATATTTGTTACAATATGATGATAGAATTCATAAAAATGAATTTAATAGATATTTCAGAACAAGCATGAAACATTTCACTGCACAAAATAGCTCTGTGTGCAACTGCAAGGAAAAATAGGAATCTAAAATTAACAGTACTGAAAATACTTCAAAAAAGAAAAATTGGTCATTTTCTTCTAAAAAAAAACCTTCCGCCACAAAATATAGTTCTTGGCTAAATCCCATTTGTATGAATTTTTTTAATCCATTTTGAAAAGTTAAAGTCATCACGTTTATCATCAAGATTTGTTGTTAGATTACCATTAACGTCTTTTTCTAGTAAAATATCCAAATATGAAACGGATGTGTCAGACTCTGTTGTATCTTTTATTTCAAGCGCACTGGGATAAATCGTGTCGACATATGAATGGAAATAGCTACATGTATTGTTAATTGATAATACGTGGTCGATATATCTAAATGTCGAGCTGAAGGCCACAGCAAGAGATGTCTTTTTCTGATGTGTCAGATTTTGAGTAAATTCTGCTTCATATCAATACAAAAATAGGTCTGCTAACAACGGGGCGCAATTGGTACTACCCATGGGAATTCCAACAGATTGTTGGAAGACCTGGTCTCCAAAAACCACATAGATATTGCAATAAAAAAAACTCAAGCATCTGTTTAATATCAACTCCAGAGTACTTGTGTGTACAATCAGAACGTTTTTTAACAAAATAATTTTGCAAATGACCAATGACAAGGTAAGTAAATTTACGAGTTCCATTTTTATTGAAAAATCAGCTGTCAGTGATGAAGAAAAAAGCCTGGGGGTCGTAACATAAAGCTTGCTAAGTTTTTGACTTAAGTAGGGTCATAAGTATGTTTTAGGTGCAATCCTAGGACCTGCCTAAGTACTACTTAAGTATGTCTTAAACCGTAACATAAAACGGACTTAGGTAGGTCTTAGCTAAGTCAAACTTATGTTTAGAATATTTGTTATGAATCACCCTAGTTTTTCAATTTATTTATATATATATATTTGTAAAAATGATTTAGTAACGTTTTTAATCACATATATATTAAAGCTGACGTTCTTACCTATCGGATTTAGCTAGGTTGGATTAATTTTGTATTTAATTAAAGTTAATTCTGTTTAAATTATTGGAAATACAATGTATTTGAAAACAAATATTGCACGGTCACAAAATGGCACTAGTGTTTCATTGTAAACGCGTGAATATTGTTTATCACTTGAGACTGCGATGATTTCAGTGTACCGTTTGTTGTTATTCTTTCGTTTGACAAATGTTCACTTGCTTTCAAATTGTCATTCCCGCAGACATGGCACGATAACCGAACGTCTATGTACTTGAAATTGAAACTCTAATAAAAAAAAAACGTGCAAAACAATAGGGACATTTTGAATTTTTTTCCTCCCACATCAGCAAGCAGAGACTGCAGACGTTTTAATGAAGGATGGAAATTAAAGAATTGTTTTCAGAAAATAATTTTTCGGATATCTCCAACCTATCAACAATCTCTCTCTCTCTCTCTGGAACGTTAGTGAATGGTAGTGAACCCTGTCTGAATCCTCGCTTGTTGCGTTCTACATTCAATCTAATTTACAGAAAATCTTTATTTGTTTTTTAGTCATCATCCTTTGATTCACCGACAATTTTTAAAATCATTTCATCTCATTCTTTCACAGTGAACAAACAAATCCATGATTACTGTATACAATTTACTTATAATGATTAGTGTTTATAACCTAGGTCCCACTCATATTTCAAACGTATCCCAAAAATAATATTTTGCATTTAGATGTATGTCATTTAGAGAGTGATATTGGAATAAGTGATGTATAACACCCCCCCCCCCTCCCCTCACGACGAAAAACTAAAATTCTTATAACAGTATATTAAATATAGAAAATTATTTTTTAATATAAATAGAGGAATGTTTTAACATAGAAAGTCAACCTTATATAGTTCTAAATATATGTTTAAGAAATTTAAGACATACTTAAGTCACCTCTACCGGCCGCCTAAGTTTTGCTAAGATTGTCAAATCTTAGCACGTTTCTAGTTACGGTCTTAAGTTTAAGACTGTAGTTAAGTCTTACTTAAGCATGGTCTTAGACTTAAATACCCTTTATGTTACGACCCCCTGGCCTTTAATTTATCGTGAGTGGTTGTATACAGTGTTGAAAAGTCGTAAGTTTTTATGTTATCATATGATTTCAAATTTTCCAAAAGTTCCTTGGACTTTTTAAGTATCCACATCTGATTTACACCACTTCTCGAATATATTGTTGCACAGTACTCCTGAAGTTTCTCCTTCATTGCTATTAATATTTTAGTGAGGTGTAATGAAAGAGGCTTGGTAGAGAACATTTACTGGAAACCTCTATGTATCTTTGTTAGGATTTTTATGAAGTTTCGGAATCCAATATAAATTAATTTTAACCCCTTGACTTTGACCTTGGAATTTGACCCACTTTTAGAAAATACTAACCTTGACCATTACATTTGAATGGTTGGTGCTTGGGCTTTCATATTTCCCAGGTATATTCATTGACATAGATCCTTTCCTTGGGTAACAACAGCTTTGATCTCTTGACCTTGACCTTGGAGTTTGACATGCATTTGAGAAACTTTAACCTTCGCCATAAGCTGCCATACGGAGGCATCAGTGTTTCACAAACACATCTTATTTTTATTTGGGAAATCGGGATAAATATAAATGAGATTTAAACATTGTTGAGAGATCATTACTAGAGGGTTTTTTTTTTTTGTTTTTTTTTTTTTTTGGTTGAGAGAGAGGGGTACTGACCCAAATCATGGTAAAGAACTCTTGAAAAACACCTAATAAAAGATGCGGCTGTATTCAAACTGATAATTGGCTTTTGAAAAGTATTTTCTTTATTGCTTTTTTTGGTTATGCTTCTACAAAAGTTTCTCATTGATTTATTCTCATTGAAATCGCTAATCAAAGAGAGTCAGTGCTACGATTTTAAGAAAGATCTCGCACTATTTTTTTTTTCTTTTTTTTTTTTTTTTTTTTTTTTTACAAATTTGAGATTACGGTCGGAGAGAGATAATACAATCCTTTGACACAGATAGTGAGAGACACAGAGTTCATTCTTCTGATTGCTTAGAAAAAAGAGAGCACCCTCTCTATTAATCATGAGCGTCATAAAACGCTTTGGCACTGATTGAAGCATTATTTTTCTCCCAGAGTGTTTAATTGTCGAACAGGTTCAGAAGCATCAATCGCATGCACTGCTGTAATGAGGAAAAGAATCAAGCACTTTTTGAAGAGGATTTTTGATCAATAGGCAATGTCACTAAATATCTATATTTTGCTGCATTTGTTTTTTTTTCTGGATTTTTTTAATGAAATATATTTTAAAATAATTAATATTTAATAATAAAGATCCTCAATCTTTTTCTAAAAATAAAAAAAATCTACACATAATCTATCTTAAATTTACTAGTAATTCGCAGAGTAAGCCATTATTAGTGAAAACTAGTTAATTCAGAAATTTGTAGTAATCTGTGTACTCATTGTTCATTACTGAAATACGATTGACATGTTTCAAACATGCAATTGAAAAATGAATAGTTTTATGCAACACGCATTTTTAAAGATTTGCTCACAAAATAAAAAAAGCACTTTTCATTATGGAAAACAAACAAAATGTACATGTAATACACTGACAGTTTAGGAATGATGCAAATAAATGATTAAATTATGAATTTTTAAATATTTTTTTGAAATAAAAGAAAATAACTTGTTAATCCCAAATTAATCGGAAGCCGAGGAATTCTGATAATAAAGAGTAATAAATCTAGATATTAAATACTAGTCCATAGGATTTTATTTCGTACTCTTTCTCTAAAGATTCATCTTTCTCCTATATTCCAACTATGATACAAACTATACCGATTGAAACTATGATACAAACTATACCGATTAAAGAATTATCTTACCTGGACAAATTCAGTGTTTGTTTGAAATATATTAAACATATGTCGAACTGTACCATGTATTAGAAACTTACTGTAAAACTCATATAAGCTGTTGAGTTTTCAGCATTCCTGACACCTAAATTTCTGTGTCTGGAAAAGGAGATTTACAGTAAATAAGTCTCAATTTCGAAGTTTAAGGCTTTTATGCCCCTCCATGAATATGGCCTGGGCATATAGGTTAAGTGTTTGTCGTGTTCACCTTCCCTCATTTCATCCTACCGTCTGTTTGTCCGTCACACTGTAAGTTTAGCTCAGTTTAAAAAAAAAATCAATTTATCAAAATTTATATGCTGATTGGTGAGAGCTATTCACCTTCTCTTTGACGTTAACCACATTTTGCTAAATTTATTTCAGCTCTATTTCAAAGAAACTATTCAAGATACATTTATTAAACTTCATATGCTGATATATATATATATATATATATATATATATATATATATATATATATATATATATATATATATATATAGTGAGAGATATTCAACTGCATCAAAATTTTTTGACCTTGCCCTTCTCTATGATCTTGACTGTTTACTATTCTTAAATTTATGTTAGTTCAGGTTCAAAGAAGCTATTCAAGATATTTTTATCAAACTTCATATGCTAATACATACATGTATTGGTTAGAGATATTCAACTGCATCAAATTATTTTTACCCTGACCTTTTCTATGACCTTGACCTTTCTATTTTATTTTGCGTTCAGTTAAAAAAAATATTCAAGATATATTTATCTAAACACATTTACTGATACGTATTGGCGAGAACAATTTAATTGTGTGCAAAATGTAAGACCTTGATCTGAATTTTCTTCATTTTGCATTTAGCTCAATTTCAAACTGACTATTTCACCTATTTTCATCTAAACACATGCACTGATACATACTGTTGAGTACTTATCATTTGTGTCCAAATTTACTTCCCTATGACCTTTGACTTTACAGAAAACTCAGTTAAAAGAAACTATTCTAGATATTTCCGTCAAACTTCATACATTTATACAAATTAGAGAGAGCTATTCAACTGTGTCATAATTTTTTTTTACCGTTACCTTCCCTTTGACCTTGACCTCATTTACCTTTATCTTAAACATTATGTTGCATTACTAATGAACCCTGGCCGGGGCATTCATTAGCCTTCTATCACTAGCACTACATAAATTATTGTAAAGTAGAAATTCTTACATGAAATTAATTCATAACGCCACCCTTAAGTAATTTCTTTTTACAATCCCCCTATTTACTTATCTTTAATGTGCCATGTACATTCACAAAGTGGGGAATAAATTCATAATTATTGTTAATTTATGGAATTTAAGTCATTATATTAACAAAGAGTGTATTGGCTATGTAAATTAAGACCGATATGTATATCTCAAACGTATATTAACGCAAGAAGATATCAGAACATCTTTATCGTTTATTCAATGCAAAAAAAAAAAATGCAAGTTTTTAGCTCACCTGAGCCGAAGGCTCAAGTGGGCTTTTCGGATCACATTTTGTCCGGCGTCCGTCTGTCTGTAAACTTTTTTTTTTTTTTTTTTTTTTTTTTTTTACATTTTCGACTTCTCAAGAACCACTGGGCCAATTTCAACCAAATTTGTTAAAAAGTATCCTTGGGTGAAGGGAATTCAAGTATGTTCAAGTGAAGGGCTACGCCCGCTTCCAAGGGGATATAATTACAAATTAGTGACAAATTAATGGCATCATTCAAAATTCTTTTTTTCAAGAACCACTGGGCCAGGAAAGATGAAACTAATGTGGAATCATCCTCAGGTAAAGTAAATTCAAATTTGTTCAAATCATGACCCTCGGGAGTATGGTGGGGCCACAATGGACGATCAAAGTTTTACATAGAAATACAAAGGAAAAACCTTTAAAAATCATCTTCTCAAGAACAACAATGTCATGATCGGTCATATCAATATGGAAGCATCCTCGGGAAACGCAGATTCAAGTTTCTTCAAATCACGACCCCCAGGGACAGGGTGGGGGGTGGGGGGGGCAATGGATGAGCAAAGTTTTACATAGGAATATATAGGAAAAATCTTCAAAAATCGTCTTCTCTCGAACAGCAAAACCATGATTGGTCATATTTATATGGAAATATCCGCAGGAAGTGTAGATTCAAATCAGGGGTAGGATAGGGCCACAATGGACGATCAAAGTTTTACATAGGAATACATTGGAAAAATCCCTAAAAATCTTCTTCTCAAAAACAACATTGTCATGATTGGTCATATTTATATGGAAGCATCCATAGGTAGTGTAGATTCAAGTTTGTTAAAAGCATAACCCCTGGGGGTAGGGTGGGGCCACAATGGACTATCATAGTTTTGCATAGGAATATATAGGAAAAATCTTCTTCTCAAGAACAGCAAAGTCATGATTGCTTATCATCTATTCAGAAGTATCCTCAGGTATTGTAGATTCAAGTCTGTTCAAATCATGACCCCGGGGGTAGGATGGGGTCACAATGGATGAGCAAAGTTATACATAGGAATACATAGGGATTATTTTTTTTTTTAAATCTTCTTCTTAAATTAAAACAGCAAAGCCATGATTGGTCATATTTATATGGAAGCATCCCCAGGTAGTGTAAATTCAGATTTATTCAAATCATGACCCCAGGGGGTAGGATGGCACCATAATAAGCGTTCAAACGGATAGGAAAAAACCACAGTTAGACAAAGAAATATGTAAGCATCCTTAGTAAGTGTAGATTTTTTCTAGCCACAGTGCTCAGGTGAGTGAGCGATGGGCCTCTTGTTAAGATTTTTCATTGCATTTTCATTATATAATCAACAGAGCTCCACCCTAAGATCAGGGGCCGTGAAATGCACTACTTTGAAAGAGACGCCCTTGCTCATCATAAGTACAATGTTTATCTGCTAAATATACAGGGGGAGAGGAGAATATTTTTAAGAATGCATTTTCACTACATGATCATTAGAGCCTTGCCTTAACTCCAGAACTCCTGACCCTGGGGTCATGAATTTCATAATTTTGGTAGAAGGATCAATGTTTATAAGAATCTCGACAATAGTTCAAATGCTTGATGTCCAGGAGTAAAGATTTTTAAAGACTGCATTAATTTTGATGGTTTTAGTCCCACTCCTCAGGGCCCAGAGGGACAGGGACAATGAAATTCACAATTTTTCCCTTTACTCATAGATGCTATGTGCGAAAATTGGTTGAAATTGGTTCTGCAGTTCAGGAGATGTTGAAAATATTCAAATGTTAACAGACGACGCTCTACGACGGACAAAACCAGATAGAAATAGGTCACCTTAGTGACTCAGGTGACCTATCAAAACAAACATTAAAAAGGCAAAGAAAGTTAAACAAAATAATACAAACATTCTTAAACTAAACAAGCCATCAAATAAAAGAAATCCATTTTTGTTATCTTTTTTTTTAGTGACTTTAGTGTGTATACCATTGACGGTGGGCAGACATGTATACACGCCCTGGATGTATGGAGAGTTTCTTTGTAAAGCAATGGATTTCGTTCAAGGTAAATAAATGCTGCTCACAATTTTATATTAACTCAAATCATAACAATATCAATATTTCAAAGATCGTAATTCTATTACAGAATCTTAATTGATGTAGTAGATTTGGAGAGCCAAGGGTTCAAAGGGAACTACAGTGTTTGCCTGCAGTTTCATAAACTCAAAAGCATTTGTTACTTCAGCATTACACATTATCTTACATTGTGGTCTTAATTCATTGTGTGATGACTTTTTAACTTTTATGAAAATCAAAGTACAGAGCATATACTTATTCTCGACTTAATCTTAAAATTCTAACAAGGAATTATAAACGTATTACCGGTATTATACAAGGGGAAAAAAATACACTCAAGCCTCATTAATCCGGACGCTTGTGGTCCCAAACAAATAGTCCGAATTAATGAAGTATCCGGAATACTGAAACGTACCTTTTATAGTGGTAGATATTTATACCGTTTTCAACAAATTTAGTCCGGAAGGTGAAGCAGCCGGATTATCGGCGTCCGAATTAACGCGGCTTCACTGTATTTGAATTGTAAAATAAAAAATCCATACATGTAAAGTGTTTTCTCATACCTGGAAAACAGAGATGCGTATGCCAAATTACAAAACGATCAAATTCATAACAAACTTAACCTTATCTTTTTCGTTTTACAGGCGTATATGTAGAAGGAAGTGTGTTGACTATCGTTTGTATGAGTGCAGAAAGATATCTAGCTATCAGACATCCACTCAAGGCCAGAATCTTCTGTAACACTGCAAAGGTCAAACAGGCGGTGGTTGTCACTTGGGTGACAGCGATAATTGCTATGTGCCCACTTCTGATGTACAAGAAACTTAAGAACGAGGATCTGTCTTTCCAACTGAAGGAGATGTCAATTCAATATTGCATAGAGACCTGGCCGTCGAAACAAGACCAGATGATCTATAACATCTTCCTGTTGTTCATTATTTACATTATTCCCGGAGTGGTAGTTATAGTGCTTTATTCCATGATAGGCTTCAGTCTCTGTCGCAAGGACAATCGTCTGCAGCGCTCAAATTCGATTTCTAATGGCCACTACGAGGATCGCGTCATGGTGAACAGAAGGCGCTTGGCGCGGCTTCTCATCATACTCTCGGTGCTGTTTGCACTCAGCTGGATGCCGTACTTCCTATTAAGTTTATTTTCGTATTTAGAGTTAAATGTTGAGAGCCAGAAGATAATGAATCAAATTTACCCCTTCGCTTTGCTCTTGGGACATTCCAACTGCGTCCAGAATCCAATATTGTACAGCTTCATGCATAAAGGATTTCATAGGTTTACATCGCAAATACTCCATTGCCGATGTGACAGAATTAATGATGGTCGATTTGTAAGTAATGTTTTGTAGAGCTGTGTGACTGTTTTGCCCTGAAATAGTATTTATGAATTTTCTCAGAAAGTCAATGCCACAAAAATCCATCAAGGATACACAAAAGCAATATGCCCGGACACAATAGCCATTTGATAAACGATGTAATCTCCTCGCCATCAAAACAAACGGGAAATGATTCTTGTATTGCATAAAGGATTTTCCCTTCAAAATTAGCAATATCTGAATATCGTTCATTACTAATTAATATCGTCCAATTGTATCCAACTTCAATTTATATATGATTCACACTTTGATTCAATAAAGCTCCATTTTATGCGTATCTGTCCGATATGAATTGATACCAAATTATGAAATGAAAAAAAAATTAAGAAATAATCCTGTTTTATTCCAGAGATATGGTGGTTCTTATTCTTCTGCCCACGATAATGGGAATAGAAGTCCAAATCGCTCTAAACACCGTAACAGCACTGCAGATGTCCTCGTTATGTACAACTATGAACAAGCGCATGTGAAATCCAGACTTTTGCCCAAAAAAAGAATATCATAATTTTTTATGTAATTTATTAAATTTGTTGTATTTGAAGGAGTGTTCTTTAATTCAAGATAACTATACAGTTGACTTGTTCCTTTTCTGCAAATTCTTTATGAAATAACACCAAAAATCGGATCACGGGCTGTCACGATCGACTTGGGGTTGGTAAAGGATTACGCTAGAGTTCAATAAAGAATAGACCGATTGTTTCCGCATTTTGTTTGTCATTATTTGATTTGAATGAGTTTTATTTCTGGTAATGTTTAGGTGGAAGATTTGTTTTATTCAAGATAGTTGTAGATAGTTTTTTTTTTCATGTTCATTGAAAATTTCATAAACAAAATCAATTTTAATGAGAAAAAAACTAGCAAAATGTCCATTTTTAAGAGAATTTGCCTGAATTTTATTTATTCCAAATAATATTTTTCCCGAGAATTCAATTTCTGACACAATTTTGTTTATTATCATTATTTTGATTTTAATTATTGACGCCTCATTTTTTTTTTTTTTTTTTTTTTTTTTTTTTTTTTTTGCACATACCCGACAGTTTATTTGGCAATTTCTACAACAACAATAAGACAGTTTCTGCTACATCAGCAACAAAATATTAGATACAGCGGTAGCAGAACAAATTTTATACACATACAATGACATAAGCATACAACAGTAACACAACAACCTATCTCAACAAAAGAAACCAAACAAGCATGAAAAAAAATGATATAAGGAAAAAATTAACAAACAACAGCCAGTTTCATTAATAAAAACAAACATAAAAGACAGCAAACGCAACACGGAGACCAAAGTATCAAACAACAACTGTTATGATTTCGTTTATCAAATAACTTAAAATAAAGTGAATAGAGGTATCTTTTATTTGTAAAATTATTTATTTTGGAAGTAAATTTTAGTAAGAATATTATTGGTTTTACAGTACTTTGGTGAGTGAAGCTACATTTCAAAGCATATTTTCTTTTCTATCAACATTTTTTCTAAAAACTTTTTTTTTTAAATGAAAGAGTGAGAGAGAAGTTGCTGTTAAGAATCTTAGTAGTCTGTCAACTAAAACCTTGGAAAATTAATTGTGTTTATAGAACTGCTTTTATGTGCACTGCTTAATTAACAAATACTTGTGTAATTCCTATATTTACAATATTTCCAAATACCTATTATTATAAGGTCTTTCAATTTATACGAGATCTTTCATGGAATAATTCCAATTATGGAGTCGCTAGAATCACCAAGCAGCATCTCAATTTATTCTGAGAATTCTTACTCTAATGAAACTGTTCTTCACTGACTAAAGGCTTGTTTGTTTGTTTGTTTGTTTAACATTCCTTCGGGAATTTTTCACTTATATTGAGAGGCCACCACTTGCAGATGAAGGACTGCAAATTTAGACATGTACTCTACACTTACGGCTTTTGAGCAGTGAGGGGGTCTTTTTTGTGCCAACACCTACTGCGACACGGGACTTCGATTTATACGATCTCATCCTAAGGACCAATCTCTACGTCTAGGTTTCGAACCCGCGACGTAAGGATCAACTCCTTACTCCACGACTCTAGAGCAAACTCTCTGACCACTGCACCACACGAGAGACTTAAAGGCTTGTACTACCTTATTAAATTGCTTCATCCTTATTAAATTGCTGCTTCCTTCAAAAGTCGCCCGCGTGGCGCAGTGGTTAGAGCGTTCGCTCTGAGTCGCGGAGTAAGGAGTTGATCCTTACGTCGCGGGTTCGAATCCCACTGTGGGTCGTGGAGACCGGTCCTTCGGATGAAACCGTATAAACTGAGGTCCCGTGTCGCAGTAGGTGCTGGCACAAAAAAGATCCCTCACTGTTCAATGGCCTGAGTGCCGAGTGTAGGTCAAAATTTGTAGCTCTCCACCGGCAAGTGGTGGCGTGTCCATATGAGTGAAAAATTCTCGAGAGGGACGTTAAACAATAAAGAAACAAACAAAAAAGCTTCCTGCAAAATCAAAATTCGTGCATGAAAAAGAACTTATGCACTAAAAAAATGTATATTTCATGATTCAGTAGAAGGATGGATATCATTATACGTGTAGGACTTGCTATGTACCAGTTCGGAATTGCATTACTCCGCAAATTTTATACAATGATCTTAATTTGATTACATGTTTTTGATAACCTATTTAACACAAGTAATAAAAAGATAAAGAACAGTATTCAATCTCAGAAAGTCCATTGAAACAATGCAAATTGTGTGCAGAACTAACACGGATCTCTGAAAACATCAGAGCTGTTGGGATCTGGTGTCAGAAGGAGTAAGCATCCCCTATCGATCGGTCACACCCGCCGTGTGCTCCTTGTCATGATAGGGTAAACGGAAAAACCCGCAGATAATTTAGTGTGAAAATATTGGCCTAACAATTTGTATGCAAAACGTCAATTAACATTCGATTTAACGACAACGATAGATTGTACATGTATTTGCTAACAAGGTCATTGTCTGAACCAAAGAATTTGCAAAATATTGATTTCTGATATCTTTGTATCACCAACTTATTTGTCAATGGATTGCCTCGTTTTAGCAATTGTCAGTACGTAGAACATGTTCTTGCGTATTGAATTAACTTGTGAACAAACTCCATATGAAAGTGATGGTGGTATATTGCTACATGAATAAGGAAAGTTGACGTTAGAAAAGTTCAAGTCATTACGTTTATCATTTTAGTTGTTAGTTTGCTATCAATGTCTTTCTCTAGTAAAATATCCAAATATGAAGCAGAATGTGTCAGACTATTCGGAGTCTTTTATTTCGAGTTCAAAGGGAAATCGAATCAACGTAAAAAGCATATTAGTATGACCAACCAAATGCATTTCTATTGTTCTTAAACTTGTCCGCAGAAGTTCTCGCATGTGATTTTCATAATTTAATAAAATTTCAAAAGTTTAGTTGTGCATGAAATTCAAAGCTGTTCCCATGGAAACTGATGAATGCAAGTTCGAAATAACATACGATATTACTTGCGATTGAAAAGTTTGTATTCGGGGGGGGTGGGGGGGGGGTGGGGGGTGTTTGTGTGTGTATTTTGCTTTTGAATGTATGTTTATTTGTTTTTGTGTATTATATTAAAATGAAATCATAACTTTCAGCATGAGTGTGCTTTTCATGTATCAGTAGTACTAAGTAGAAATAATTTGGAAAGCAAAAGTTGACATGACCGCCCTCCCCATCTTCCCGCCCCGACCTTGGATGTAGTAATGGCATATAACAATAGCGACATACATTATCGCGTCTCTTTTGAAAAGGGATTTAAAGTGTAAATGTCATATTGATCTGGTAACATAACAATCTCAATGGTAATAAAAACCAAATCAGTCATACAAATTGCTCAGAGAAATGTGTTGCTTAACTGAAGTGTTTGTGATATATATATATATATATATATATATATATATATATATATATATATATATATATATATATATATATATATATATATATATATATATATATAGTAACAAGAGCTGGGTGATTCAATTAGTCATTTAATAACTTTGAGATCTATTTTTTTCAGACAATTTACTTGAAACAAAATGACAAGATAAAATTCAGAAATTAAACATCGCGCGCGTATGCATTGGTAGCTCTCCAATTCATCAAATTTATCCTATTTCAGATTTTTTCAGTCCTTTTATAGATATAATTAGCACTAAGTCTTCTTTGGTTTTATACGACGTATTTTATTTATTGAGAGTGTTCATATTCAATATGTAGATTTAATCTCCCATTAAAAAATTTGTCGAAGAATTCTAAAAGATACCAATGTTAAACCGAATATGGTGGATAAACTACAGGAAAATTCGTAAACTAGTCATGTTTTATTCATATCAATCATTAGAGTCCACCAAATAAAACAAACATAAACACCAGTGTAATGTCTTCATCTCTTAAAATTCTTACTTCATTTGATGTTTTTTTTTTTGACTGAATATTGAATTATATTTTTATATTGCTTCTTCATGCAATGAAATCAAATCGTGCTTTGAAGAATTTATGTACATGTATAAAGATGTATTTATCATGAATTAATGTTAGCTTTTTTGCCAAAGACAACAGAATTTTTCCGTGTTTTCAATAAACGTCATTTAATGAAAATGACGATTAAAAATCCACATGTAATAAAATACTGGGAGGCTAATCAAACCAATATATTATGTGATAAACATTTTGTGTCAAATAGACTGAGTACATATTACATAATTACAACAAACGTGAAACACAGAAGGGGACACCTAGTACTAAATGATTAAGCAAAAACAAAAAAAACTAAATAAAAACAAAACAAAACAAAACAAAAGCAACACACAAACAAAACAAAACAGAAAAAGTGGCGAAAAATTCTGCCACAGACAAGGTAAAATACATATTTGTGAACGCAAGGTGAGAAATATTAGTTAGTATCTGTGGATACCTTTAATCTCGAAAAACCTTGGCTGGCGATATCTTAAGAGTAGGTGTTATTTTTTGGTGCGTTTTAACACTTGTCTAACAGTTTGGAATTGTCTCACTGCGCCAACAGAGGGTGAATTGCATGCTTTTTAGATTTTTTTCTTCTTGAGACGATATTAAAATGGAGTAAAGTCACTTCCAGTTTTAAAGTGAACTATAAAGGTCAAAATTACCACAGTTTCCTGTGAACAGACCCTTTACCCAGAAACAGATTCTCATCTCTTTCGTTCGTCGAAGATGGATCCATTCATAGAACGCTAACATCCCTGTGTAAAAATGAACATCATTATTGGTATATCTTTAAGAGAGGTAATGGTTAGGGAAAGAACTAATCAGTCTACGATTTTGGTAGGCCGATATCACAGATATATACAGTATATGTAGCTTCAAGTGACCATTTATCAAAAAATGCTTCGGCTGTGCCTCTTGGAGACGATGTTCAACCTTGTTGTTTAACATAGAGAGTTAATGAAATGCTTGTTTTAGGTAATTTTATTAACTAATAGTGTGGACTAGATCACAAATGTGTCATGAAAAAATTATTCATGAAAGAACGCCAAAAAGGTCCAAGGTCTATTTCGGGGGGGAGGGGGGGGGTCTGTCTTCAGGCATTTATGAAATATCTTGGACCCCATTGTCCCACAGATATGGGTGCAATTACATTGTAACTGTGGTCGTTATATTAAAAAAATCGAGGCGAACACTCTCGAGTTTCTTTTAAACTGGAATCAATTTTAGGGTGCACAAGTCAGATCCATCTTCTTACACAACAAACCCACATAGCCCATAGCATCAAAAGGCAAATCAACTCTAAAACTTGTCAGTGCAGTCAGTTTCTAATTGAAATAAAACACAGACTCTGTGATTGAATTAGTTCAACCTTAAGATCTATATTTCATGTATGATCTACTTGAAATAAAATGACAAGACGAAAATTCAGAAGTAATGCATCAACGATATGTTTCCAACCATTATTGTGACCAGTTCATATCCTGTTATATTTTTTCAATTATATTTTCAATATTTTTAGCAGTAATTCTCCTTTTGGTTAAGAATAAAACATTTCATTTATGCAGTGAATTCAATATCTAAAGTTATGTCCTTAAAAAGGATAGAAGATTTTCCGTGTAGATAGCACTGTGTAACAGAATATGTTGGACAACCTACAGGAAAATTCGAAAACTAGCAATGCTTTATTCATGTCCATTATTAAAAAGGCTATCAAATATTTAACACTTGCCTAATGTTTATACCTCTTAGAATTTTCACTTCTTTGAATGAAAATGTTCTTCTCCAACTGAATATTGTACTAGATTATTATATCACTGCTTCCTTTAACAAAATCAATTCGTACATTTGAGGAACTCGTGTAATAAAATGTATTTGATAGTGAATTAATCAGCTGAAGGACATTTTCAATGAATATCTATATTGAGTATTGGTATCTATAGTAGATGTTATTTTTCGTGCGTTTTAAAACACTGCTTGTCTCACTTCGCCAACAGAAGGTCGTGTGCTTATTTTAGATGACGTGTATTTGAACATTCCATATAAAATAAACATATCATTGCATTTTTCCTTCATTTAGACGATATTTTAATGGAATAATGTTTATTTCAGTATGATAGGTGCATTGGTGGGGAAAAGTCGAAAAGGCCCGGAAATTAATTTTAAGGGAGGAAGGGGGGTCATGTTCTCAGAAACCCATGCTGGGAATAAAATGTAAAAAAAAAAAATTAATCATCACAAATGCTTGAGGAAAGCCCTACCCAGCTCCAAAATAGCACCTGCATCACAACCTATCATTGGGTCGTATCATGACTGACGTGTTTCATAAGGCCTTTATTTTTATATTAAATTTGACTACGGAATGTTCCGTCTACCTGATCAATATATAGGGCTCACTGCAGGTGTGACCTGCCAACAGGGGATACTTACTCCTCCTAGGCACCTAATCCCACCTCTGGAATTTCCGGGGGTCCGTGTTTTTTGCCATGTTTAAAGATTTGTATTGTTTGTAGATTTTGTGAGATCGATCACTGTTCGTTATCTTTACCTTTTTCATTCATAATCTGGAGCCCATGTGCTGAAATTATTTTTTTCTGAATTTGCATGTAATTACATTGTAGTACGTAGTCATCATATTAAAAACTATCGAGAAATACATTCTCGAGTTTCTTTTGAAGCAGGATCAGATTTAAGGTGCAAATGCCATCTGCTGACACAACAAACCCACGAAGCCCAGTGTACTAAAGGACTATCAGTTCTAAAACTGCTAAGTGCAATTTATGGTGTCTAATTTAAATATAGATCTATGAACTGTTTTGGGGACATTGATTCAGTTAGTAATCCTGTAATGTATATTTTATAATGATTTACATAAAATAAAAAGACATGATGAAATTTTGAAATAATGCATGAAATGACAGTCAATATTTGTGGAAGAGCTAATATCAATTTTGTTGACCGTTTCCCAATATATAGAAAATATAAATGATATATTTTTCTTTACTGAATATATAGCGTGTGTTGCCGGTGTGTTCACCGAACGTCTACTGGACAAAAACAACATCTAATTATCACACTCAATTAAGGGACCCTCTATGGGGTACGGGTAGAGTTAACTTTTAACTGTGCCTGCATTTATTGAAGGAGGAATTCTACAGCAACATTTTATTTTTTTTTATCTTTAAGGCATCCCTTTTGAAACATGGTTTCAGCATTGAAAGATTGATATAATATATTTATTATTTTACTTGATTTTTTTTTCAGATGAAATGTATAAATCTTTGAAGATTTTATCCATTGGTTTAAAGAAATACTAAAAATAGTGTGTTTAATTTTCATAAATAATTTTTCATCAAAAATAAAAAGCTTATCTGACTTTTCTTGACATTATTATTAGATATTAATATTGTGCACTTATTTACGGCAAAATTTAATCTCTAACGGATCTTACTTGCAAAATAGGGTCCAAAATTCATAAAAATTAATTTAAGTTAATATAAATCTTTTTCATAATTAAGCCATATTTCAAAAGTAATGTCTTAGAGATCGATTAAATAAGTCGGTGAACATGTATTCAAGGTAAGTAGCATTCTTTCTGAAACAGGAAAAATCTATCGATCATATGTTATTTTTCTTTTCAATATATCTTATTAAATGAGTTAAATAAATGATGCTTTGGATACTTTTTAATTTAATTCTTTTTTAATAATGGTTTCAAAGGATTGATTTTAAATACAACAATGAATAATTTCAAAATCTTTGTTAGTTTGCATCATAAAACTCGAATCTTAAAATAATTTATTTGGGTAAAAATTTACCAATAAGCGTGAGATACGATTATTTGATTAAAAAAAACAAAATTTTGAATTTAACCCCCCCCCTCCCCCCATGAAATTGGATTTTGGACAACATTTTTAAAGGTAAGTCGTCAAAATTTTCAAAAAACGTGTCTGAACTTTGATGTAAATAAAACGGTGCTAACATACAGTCTAACAGATATTGCTTCCAAACAAAGAGGTAGCTACATGTGTATACGGTTTAAATAGTGGGAGAAGGAACAACCTCCCAAAGAAATCTGACAAGCAAAAATTAAAATAATAATTAAAAAAAACTTGAAAATCCTATTTTGTGTGTTCGTGTGTGGGGAGGGGTGGAATTTCTCAGTCTGTAGTTTGTTTTTTTTTTCAAGTGCTGGAATTCGCCAGCGCTCGGTCTTACAGCAACAAAAAGTAGAGGGGGACCAGCATCTAAAATTAACATGTTAAATCTAGAAAAAAGTCTATACTACAGGAAAAGTTTATACTCAGAAAAATATGCCCCCTTTCGTTCTACGGGTCTGCAAATGCGATGTGAAAAAAGTTCCCCATGTTTAATATAGTTTAAACAAAGCTTAAAATGTGATGTACATGTAAGTAATGCTTCAAGTGCCAAGTGTTAGGTTAAGAAGTAATGTTTAAAAATAATTCATAAACATGCAATCTATTAATATACATGTCTTGTAATGTTTCTTTTTCGAATTTAAAATAAAAATAATTATTCTATGAAAACTTTTCCGTGCCTTCAATGATAGCAAGTATTTAATCAATAAATATGTGCTTTATTACACAATTTTACCAGTAGGTTTTTAAATTTAGACTACTTTGTTAAATCAAGGTAAAACAAGTAAACTCTTGAGTGTGATAATTAAATAGTTGTTTTAGCGAGTAGACGTTCGGGGAATAAACCGTGTTGCCTACGTCACAGTGCATTACGTCAAAAACGCATCAATCCGCTTACACGCTAAAGGGTTTTCATTTTTCACTTATGTATTCCTTGTGACAAGACCTTTTCTTTGATACCAATATTTTTGACCTTATTTCCTTGACCTTGGAGTGTGACCTACTTTCGAAAAACTTTAACCCTGGCCACATTTTCTGAATGGTTGGCGCTAGGGTTTTCATACTTCACATGTGTATTCCTTGTGACAAGACCTTTTTGAGTATCAACATTTCTGAACTCTTGACCTTGGAGTTTTACCTACATTTGAAAATCTTCTACCTTTTGCTTGAGCTGCCATGAGGGGACATCAGGGTTTCACAATCTTTTCTATGCAATGCATATAAAGCGTGAACTGTCCCAACATACATTGTACAGTATAACTAGGGTAGCTATTAAATTCATTCAGGTATTTTTGGCATATCAAGTGTAACAAGTGATCATTACATGAAAAATAACCGAGATATATATTCGAGACTTTCTTTGAACAGAGATGAAATTTTAAGGTCGAGATGTCATATCCATCCTCTGCTACAACAAACCACAAAGCTCAGTGTATCAATTCTTAAATCAAGTGCTATTAGTATTTGTGAAGCACAGACTCTGTGATTCAATTATAGTTCCCATGATAACATTAAGATTTTATTTTAAGATTTTGTATTATTAATGTGAAAAACAATGTTCAGAAATGATGCATCAATAGTGTAGCTATCTAAAGAATCAAATTATCCACCAAATTCGTGACAAGTACATATCCCGTTATTGTTTTTCTATCATCTTTTCAGTATTAAAAACAATATTTTTTCTTTGGTTAAAGAATTGGACTTATTTTATTTATTCAGAATGTCCATTTTAAAAGAAAAATGATCGAAGATTTCCATAAGATACCAATGCGAAACCGAATATGGTGGACAAACTACAGGAAAATTCGTAACCTAAAATGTTTTATTCATATCCATTGTAAGAGTCTGCAATATAAAACAAACAGAAACACTGGTGTACTGTTTACTGCTCTGAGATTGCTTACTTCCCTTGATGAAAGTCTTCTCTGACTGAATACTGTATTAGATTATTATATTGCCGATCCCTTCAATAAAATCAATTCATGTATTTGAAGAACTAATGTAAATAGAATATACTTATTTGTGGAATTGGTCAATAGAAGGACATTTTCATTGAAGATATGCATGTATTTAGTATCTGTGGATATCTTTCATCTCGAAAAACCCTGGCTAGTGAAAATGTATATCACTACCCCGGTAATCCTTCAAATAGATATTTTTGGTATATTATAAATTGTTGATACCAGTTCGGAATTGTCTCACGTGTTTAGAAAACATGTTTCTGAAAATTCTGTTAAAAAGTCTATCATTGTTATTTCTTCTTTGAGACGAACTTATAATTGAATAAAGTTACAGTATTAATGTGAACTACATGTTTCATTACTACTGGGAACCAAATGTGCATGATGGAGGAAAAGTCGAAAAGACAGGGAGGTCTATTTTGGGGTTGGGGGCTCAGGCACCTATGGTTGGAAATAAAAGGTAAAAATAATCATAGGCGCCTGAGAACAGCCCGTTCACCCAAAGTATCCTCGTCACTTTCGTTCATTAAAGATGGATCAGTTCAGAGGACGCTAACATCCCTGTAGAAATATGACCATCATTACCAGTTACAGTAATGAAACTATAATGGTTAGGGAAACAAATATAAGGTAGTCGATTTTGGGATAGATGTTGTTTAAGTCAAAACTTCTTCGGCAGGGGCTCTCGGCTTGTAGACGAAGTTATTCATAAAAATCTTCGAAAAGTCAGGAGGTCTATTTTTGGAGGAGATGGGGGGAGGGGGGTTGTCTTCAGTCACAAATAAAAATAGCTTGTAGCGCATGTAATGAATTTCGATGACATTACAGTGTAACACGTAATTGTTGCATGAAAAAGAATATTCCATAGTTTCTTTTGAACAGAGATCAGATTTATGGTGCAGATGTCATATCAATTTTTTTACACAACAAAATCCAAATAATCCATAGTATTAAAGGGGAAATCGGTTCTAAAATTTGTTAGTGCAATAAGTTTTTAATTGAAATAAAACACGGACTCTTTGATTGAATTAGTTCATATGATAACCTCAAGATCTATATTTATAAATTACTTGTGATAAAATGACAAGGGGAAAATTCAGAAATTAGTGCATTGATGTCATTAAAATTATTTACCCTATTTGTGACCAGTATATACATGTATCATTATTATAGCTTTTCTATCCTTTTAAAATATTATTCAAGAAAAACATACATGTATTACTTTCTTTGGGTTTAGAATTAGACTTATTTCATTTATTCAGGATATTCATATTCAATATTTATATACTAATTATTGATATCCCAACAAAAAATAGTGGTAGAATATTTCCCTAAGATACCCGTATGTAACTGAAAAATCGAATATTCGTGTCTAGTGTTAAAACTCTACCAAATAAAACAAATATAAAGTCTCGTCAAATGGTTACAGATCTGAGAATTCTTACTCCTTTGGGAGAAACATCACTCACTGAATACTGAATATATTTGTATATTGCTGCTCTTTGCAATAAAATCAATTCATACAACATTAAAAGAATTCATGTACCCAAAAATGTTTAAATTTTTGAATTTATCAATTGGAGGGCATTTTCAGTGATTAGATATATTTGTACCCGCACTTTCAAAAGAAGAGTTCTAGTATACATTTGCTATACTTTCTGTAAATACCTGTAACATTTTTAAAATCAGTAGCCAATTTATCTTTAAGAACTTGATTGATGTTGTCCTGTGTACATGCAATAAGGTTTTGGATTTTTCACAGGCATCCAAGGGAACAATTTGAGGTCAAAATTTTTTTAAAATAAAAACATTGTTCCCTGTTCTTCTCTTACATTTTACGCATATCATCTTTTGAAATATGATTGCCAGATTCCAGTATATACGCAATACATAAGGCTTTGAAATTTTATTTTCATTAAAGGCCATATGGGTAAACAACGCTTTTGTCGACAAGAGCTATGCTCCCAAAACTCCTCTTACAATTTACACAGTAGCCAAAATCATCTTCTGAAATAGCCCCCCCCCCCCAAAAAAAAAAGGTTCCCACAACTTTTACATTTTACTCAGTAGCCAAATCATTTTCTGAAATAGGTTTCTTCCCCCATCCCCCCCCCCAAAAAAAAACGTTTCCCAGAACTCCTCTTACATTTTACTCAATACCCACGTCATCTTTTGAAATATGATAGTTTCCTGTAGATGTACAATAAGGTTTCAGAAATTTAAATTTCGACCAGTTGGGACCGAAAATTTGAAAACGTATATAGTAATTTTGATGTGTTTTAAAACATTGTTTTTAGTTCGGAACCAACACGATGTCATGCATGTGCATGCTTTATGACGTGACATGCCTTTTAACATCTCTCTAAAACAAATATATTATTTTTTTTTAAATTCTTCTTTGAAACAATAATAGAATGAAATGAAGTTCCTTTCAGAGTGTGAGTGAATTTCAAGCATAAGTAAAATTGGGAATAATGTAGACAGTGTACAATTACAGCATAACACGGACTCGTTACAATTCGAGACAACAAATTGATCAAATAGAAGGTGCAAATGTCATATCCATTTGCTGAGACAACAAACTCAGAAGCCCAGTGTACCAAAAGGCAAATCAACTCTAATATACTGATAAGTGCCATTAGTGTCTAATTGAAATATATAGAGCACGGACTCGGTGATTTAATTAGTTCCCGAGATAACATTAAAAGCTATATTTTATATAATTTGAAATGAACGACTAGATGATATTTTTAAATGGTGCATCAATGATAGCGTTCTTATACTCAGTAATCAAATTTATCCACAATATTCGTGACCAGTACATGGGTTTTTTTCTTGAAAAGCTCCAACTCTCAAAGCTCTCCATCGCGAATGGATTTCTATTTTTTAATCGATTTGCCAAAGCGGGTTTTTGTATTTATTGGGCTACAAGATGAACCTCTCGTTATAGTTTTTTATCCTCTTTTCAATATTATTGGCAGAAATTCTAGTATGGTTTGATCACTCAGTTATTCTCAGTACTTACATACAATACCTAAAACGAATTTACCATTAAAAGATTGATGGAAGATTTCCTTAAGTTGCCCATGTTTAACCAATATTATAGACATACTAGAGGGAAAATTGAAAAATTAGGCATGGTTTATTCAAGTCTGATACAGATTCTTTCAAAAAAAGGTTTGTCTAATGTCTCTAACTTTCAATAGCTTATTTGATTTTAAGGCAAATCATTAAAGAAAAACGCAAGGGAAGATTGATTATTTAATGAACACTAATAAGAATGTCAGTAGATCTCCGAAAACATACACATGGAAAAATATCTTTTTAAGGTAAAATCAACATGGCTGAAAACAAGACGACATATTAACCAAAGATCAATGGAAGAGGACTACAAGACACGGAGCCTGGGAGATAAACGTAATCAAATGTCTTGGTGTTAATTATACTCCGACCACGGGCTACTCCAGGGTTCTTCATCAATTTATTTCCTTTTCTTTGATCTCTCGTGTTTGTTGATTACAATTTCCGACTCAGTCTGCTGTATGTACATAGTTTTATTGTCCAAAATATTGGACAGTGTAATGGGGTCAATTACATTGAAAGGTAATTGATTAAATTACAATATTTACTCTAAGGTTTTTCTGGTTAAACTTACAATTAAATTACTCAAGTTTTTCTATATATAATTGATTAAAATAAAATTATTAATTTGTAATCATAATTACTTACCGTTTTTGTTCAAAGTAAAGAAGTTATGAAATACTTGTCTGATATTCCATTTATTGTTCTCGAACATTAAGATTTTATATTTCCGCAATTCTTGTGAATTTTGAAGTAAATAAAAGAACTTTTCTCTTTATATGTGCATGACAATCAAATATTTTATTGCCAGATAAAATGTAGGAGGCATTTTAACATCAATTATTTTTTTTAAAAGGTCATATTATTATATATACGGTGTATATGTATACGAAATCTCTCTGGTTGAAATATTTCAGCGACATTTAAGTCTTTTCATAGGGGCGGAAGGATATTGCAAGATAAAGTGTCATGAAAGACATTTGTTGGATATGTTGTCTGTCCTGTCAGCACTTTATGGGATTTTAACACTTTGGGACATTTTTTTCAACGGGTCAATTGTAATTTCTTTGAATAAATCTTCGTCCGTTGAAGGTTTTTTCGATGAGCATTATACATAAACCGTATTTGTAAGCAGATGGGTATCATGTTGTAAATTTTGAATGTTCTAGGTGGAGATAAATGCAAAATTTACAAGTTATCATGTTGAAAATTTTGCATTTATCTCCACCTGGTAAATTTATAATTTACAAAATGATATTGGAAAAAATGTTTATGGAAAGAAATTTAACGATTTTTTTTTTTTTTTTTTTTTTTTTTTACAATGTTATAATATCCTGTTCTTATTTTTAAATATTTATGACCTTGTGATCTTCCTTTTCTTTTTGCTTTTTTAAAATTTTTTTTAAAAATTTGATTTCATTTTATTTTGTTGGTTCTGGTGAAAAAGAACAGTTACTGTTGTATTGATTTTCCTGGGGGATAGGGTGGGGCTAACATCGAGGTAGCCAGTCCCAATTTACGGCTGTATTTCTACAAATCAACTATTCAATGGTAACATTAGAATGCACCCCTTTGCTCGTGGGGTTTGCGGTTTGATGTATTAGGTGGTTAACAAGCACATTCACTCTCCCAGCATAATGCCAAGCTTGATTAGACCGAAGTTTCATGCACTCAACATCCTTCTTTGCTCCACTGTATAGCTCGCCTGAGCTGAAAGCTCAAGTGAGCTTTTCTGATCACCTGCTGTAGTCCAGCGTCCGTCCGTCTGTAAACTTTTCACATTTTCGACTTCTTCTCAAAAACCACTGAGCCAATTTTAACCGTAGTTGGATAAAGGGGATTCTAAACTAATCAAACGAAGGGCCAAATCATATTCCAAGGGGAGATAATCAAGAAAAGGCAAAAATAGGTATGTTCATTAAAAATATTCTGAAGAACCGCTAGGCCAGAAGAGATGGAACTTGTGTGAAAGCTTCCTGAGGTAGTGTAAATTGTTCAAATCATGGCCCCCTGGGTTGAGTGTGACCAAAATAGGGATCAAAGTTTTACATTGAAATATTTAGAAAAAATACTTTCAAAATCTTCTCTAGATTCACTGGGCCAGAAGGGATGAAACTTGTGTAATAGCTTCCTGAGGTAGTATACATTCTAGGTTGTTCAAAGCATGGACCCCAGGAGTTGAGTGGGGCCACAATAGGGCATCAAAGTTTACCATTGAAATATATAGGAAAAATTCTTTCAAAATCTTCCTCTCTATAACCACTGGGCTAGAAGAGATGAAACTTGTGTGAAAGCTTCCCGAGGAAGTGTAGATTTTAAATTGTTAAAATCGTTGCCCAAGGGGATTGGGTGGGGCCACAATAGGGCAACAAAGTTTTAAATTGAAATACATGTACATATATATAGAAAAAAATCTTTTTTCTCAAGCTCCCGAGGTCCAGAAGAGATGAAATTTGTCTAAAGCTTCCTGGGGTAGTGTAGAATCTAACATAAATAAATCATGGCCCCTGGGATAGGGTGCTGTCACAATAGAGGAAACAAGAGGCCCACATCGCTCACCTGAGCACATTGGCTAGGAAAAAGCAAAATTAGTTCAGTAATTAATGGTGGGGGTGGCAACTTTAATTTACACTAACTCAGGATGCTTCGATATCAATATTACTAATCATGGCTTTGCTGTTCTTAAACAGAAGAATTTAAAAGATTTTTCCCCTATATATTCCTAAGTAAAACTCAGTCTGATTTCTCATTGTGGCCCACCCTAACCACCCTATTTTTGAACAAATTTGAATCTACACTACCTGAAAATGTTTCTATAATAATATGACTTATCATGGCTTTGTTGTTCTTGAGCAGCTTCATGAAATATGCCTACGTGACAAGTCGGTGTGATTTACACACCAATAACTCACACAAAACTTAAAAACATCCCTTAAATATATACTGTAGATTGACAAATAATCACGATGGTTTTAATTTCATTATGTTCGCCATTTATCATTTTTCCGCGAAATTAAACCCATCGTGAATGCTATTATTAGTTTTTAGAAACGTTTAAATGCTTATAAAAAATTAAATTAATTTCTTGCAGCGTGAAATTAAAACCATAGCGATTGGTACTTTTTGAGAAATCGTGAAATTTTAAAACCATGGAACTAAAACGACTTACAGCAGTGGAAAAATTGTTAATAGTGTATATATCTTATAACATTTTGATTCGTATTTATCCATGTCTACAACAGTACATAGTCGTAAGTGAGTCATCAAATGAAGTTTTATTTTCGCCTTAACGAGTGATCTTCGCTTTTCACAGAAACATAATATCGTAAAATACACGTATAGATTAAAAATCAATAAAGCATAGCTAAAGTTCAACAGATTATGTTAAGTAAACAGTTATTTACACCTCTTTATCGCGGTCTTAGAACTAATGTTACATAATTTGAAAAAGTGGAACGTCCAGACACATTTTACAGCAATTACTAAAGACAACCTATATATCTGGAAGTCTGGTCTAGAATATCGTGTTGATAAATATTGACTCTTTTTTCAATTGACTAGTTAAAGAAGTTGTAGAAGTATTTGAACTTATAACAAGGAGAGAAAAAAAATACTAATGAGGCATAATCACATTAATTTTCCAGGATTCCTAACACGTATATATTTCTTTGGGATGTAAATAACGATTTAAAAAATCAGGGCAAGATATGGGTTTTGTGATTTTGTAGTTTATCTTTTTGATAGCTGTTTTTTAATAAAAATAATGGAACTTGATTTTTGTCCCATTGATCAATGATAAGGAAATGTGAGAAAATGGATAGCCATAATGTTCAAAATTAAGCACCCATACTCATTTCATTGGTCCTTTTGGATTAAAAATACTACTTTAGCCTCAGATTTTTATTCTACTTTTTTTCTGATAAGTATGCAATTTTATGAGAGTGAACTATGAAGCTCCATCAACACTCTTAATGTTGATTGAATATCGAGTTAACAGTGCCCTGCTTGAAACACATTGGATACTAAAAAATCCATTTTTTTTCTTGGTCTAGAGTATTATATCAGTCAATTTGGGATGCAAGTAAGAAATGGGGGGGGGGGGGGGGGGTTGTTAACAGATTTCTAAGAAGTCTTTAGGATTATTGTCCACCCTAAATGTCTATATAAAAAGAAAGACCAGAGTTATTAAATACATGTATTTCAATCTTTATTTTTTTCACATCTTTTCACAATGACAGTTTGACAGTTCTATTTTCTTTAAACAATTCTTACAATAATTTGTTTTTAATATCTCAAAGAGTAACATTCTTTCATCTTTATGATGATGACGTTAAACAACATGTGTTACAACAACACACACATTCCAACTCCTTAAATAACATGAAACCCATACATACATATACCAACAATCCTTACCATTACATTTGTTTCTCTCACACTCTCGTGTACGACAATTAATGGTCAAATTGACAATTCAATTTCATTTGGTCATTTACAAGTACATTTCTGCTTTATCCAATCTTTAAATTGTCAATTTAAATAATAATGTTTGATACCTGTATAATAAAAAAAGAAGTTTCTATGTAGATATTTGATGTTAGAATCTCTCTAGCTGGGCCTGAAGACGTTTGAAGTGGCTGACAACAGCGGCTTGTTGTGGGGTGCTCCTCATGGTCTGAAGTTCCACCAGGTAGTTGGAAACAAAATCCAAACACATGGTCGTAAATGATCGCCTACACAGAGGAACAAAATACATGTGTTGTTATGTATGTATGCTGATTATTTGAAGAAAACATAGGTAATCAGTGATTACAGAGCTCATCTCAACAAATGTTGTCTTTAAGTAAGGCAAAGTCCCACACTAAAGTAATAATCTAGTAGTGTGCATCCCTAGAGGCAACATTTATACAATTTTGGTCTGATAGGGCTTGCAATTACTTGGGAATGGACTTATCTAAAAACTTGTGCATCCTTAGATGTATCATCCAAGCATGTTTGGTCAACATAGGACTTGCATTTACTTGGAAATGAGATCTGCTCCAAGAACTTTAACCTGGTCACTCATCCAGAAAATGTAGGTCAGATCCAGTATCTGAATCAAGTGGAGTAGTGTGCATCCTTAGATGTATCATCCAAGCAAGTTTGGTCAACATAGGATTTAGAGTTACTTGGAAATGAGATCTGCTCCAAAAACTTTAACCTGGTCACTCATCCGGAAAATGTAGGTCAGATCCAGCATCCAAAGCAAGCCTGGTAGTGTGCATCCTTAGGTGTATCATCCATGCAAATTTGGTCAATATTGCAGACCTGTTTACCCATATTGTTGTCTCTCAGTATTTTTTATTAGATTTGTCAGTGAGATTTGGCATTTGCCCGTAAGATTCACTTTCCATCCATTTTACATACATTACTAGAACACAACTACATTTCTGATTACCAAAACATGGTTTAATAACATTACACCTTGCTTTCTTTCGAGGGGTTTCTGTCATTTTTTAAACCATCGGGTTTTGGCAACCCGACATCACTGAGGTGTTTGAAATCATTCTCTTTGTTAGCAATTAAAAATTGTCAAACTGAGACAGATCATAACGAAAACTAACGCTGAAATCCGAACGACAGATTTCCGTATTTTCATAATGGCAAAACCTGAGACGTATTTTGGACTCAAAATCCGTACAAAATACGGCGAAATAGTACGAGTAAACAGGTCTGATATTGGGCTTATAGTTACTTGGGAATGAGACCTGCTCCAAAAACTTTAACCTGCTCCAAAAACATTAACCTGGTCATTCTTTAGCTGAAATTGCAGCATCTGAAACCTTAACTAATACAATGAAACACAATAGAAGCATCCCCCATGCACCTCTGATTAATATAGGGCATAGAAGTGAAAAGAAATCTGCTCCCAAAACTTCAACCTGGGACGCAGAGGGTATTACATAAGCTCCCCCAACTTCACTGAGATGAGCTAAAATGGCACAGATTATAATGCACTGAGTATATGTAAATCAACATACAATGTACATATATTGCTCTGCAAATTCAGAATGTTCAGTTTTGCAATGGAACAAATTTCTAAACCAGGTTATATCCCTAGCAATTATTTTCATGATCTTAAATAAAATGTTAAGTAGTATAAGAAAATAATTTCAACTTTCTTCCAATACAACACAGATTTAATGTAAAATACTTCACTTTTTTCAAAGTATGATTTTAATTACCTTTCATAAGCTGGAATGATGGCTCGATTTTCACAAATGTGTGATAATAAATCATGCAGAACCTCCAGTAGTCGTAATGGCTTCTGAACCTGCTGCCAATATGGATCCTGAAAAATAATTGTTTTATGTTAAACAATTTGTTTCACAATGATATTCCTATCAAATTTGGATCCTAAATTTTTACAAGTCCCATGTCACAATAAAACACAGTTGTATCAATTGTCCAAGAAATTGGAACCAGTTTCCCACATCTGTAGTATGTCAGACATGTTGAAATTTCACATAATTGTGCACTTCTATTGACAAAATTTAACTTTGTTTTAAGCAGGCATTCACTAGTGTGTTTGCTATAGGTGAATTAAGAGTAGTTTAGACACTCACCCTAGATTTGAAGAGTCTGTCATAAATTTCCAGCAGCTTGGAAGGAGGCACACCAATGTCCAACATTAGGAGAAAAACCCATCTAGTGTTTAAATCAAGATCACAACTCCTCTGCTCCAAGTGCTTTACAAGGAAAGCTGGAAAAATGTTTGATGTATTCTTATATATTTGTGACCTTTCTACCCTAGGAATTTGGTGATAATGCAGTTATGGCCACAATGAAATCAATGATCGCTAAAAATTATACTTTACTCACAATGAACACAATTCAGCTATTAGGAATTATACGCTGAGTCTCTTAACAAATATTTTTTTTACCCCTAAGGGCAATTACCAAAGGGGGGAATAATCTGTTTAAGGGGAATAACCTGCTTTACCTAAGATCCTGTTTTATGCCGTAATAGAGATGATTTACCTATGGGAAAGTATCTGTCTGACTTTATGTACAGTCTGCCAATCGGTAATAATTTGTTCTGAAGATTTGTTGTTCTTAGGCTGGGGTTCATATTTGTCGTTGCTTCAATTTCTGCAAAATTAAAGTCCTTTGTGATTCAGAAATATTTTAAAATAAATTCAGAACACTATAAAATTCCAAACTCTGAGAAAATAATGTTCATCACTGCAAAATAAAAGAAACATTGCTTACCTTTATCTATAATGTTCTGCCAGAGGTTCTCAATGAGAGCCCCATCATACAATCCTGCACAATGGACAATAGCAAGTTTGCATTCTGAGAGGTCGAATCTGTCTGCAAAGTCCTCATACAACTGTCAAAATATAATAATGTACAACTTTTGAAGTTAAGCTTAGATTAAGAGAGAACATATGCAGAATATTCACCGTCCTTGTTATTTGGTAAATACTTGGAAATACTTGGAGAAAAAATGTGAAAACAAACCCTGGTTAGGTCCATGAGTTCTGAATCTAGACTAGTGAGTGCATACTGGACATCTAGAATATTACTGGGGAGTTTACTTAGAGCCCTCTGAACCTGGAGTTGTAGGCGAGCCACCTGAAATTAAAATCCAGTCTTTTCTTCAATTCTGATGAAATTTTTTGTCATATTTGAATGAATTCTTTTTCATTTGGAAAAACAGTGTGAAAGCTAGTCGTTCTTAAGATTTTTATCCACAAAGATTGTATCTGATAATAAAATATTGCTTAAACTGAAATCGCTCGCATTGAATTATCGCTTATTTCGAAGTAAATTATCGGCCTCCAAAGCTGATAATGAGTTGTTTTTATAACTGATACATGTAAGTCCTCCTGACAAGTCGTCATGGTTGGTGACATCGTAGCTACACAGGTAGATGCTAAAGTGTCATTTGATATATTTTCACCTATTATGTTTTCATTGCATGTTTACTGAGGGTTATCTGGTTCTCTCAGATCACATACTGATGATGCTTTTGAACAGCTGTTTAATGCATGCTTGTGTAAACGGGTTAATCACAAGAAAGAAAAACACTGTCTTTAAAAAATTAAAATGAATTAATGTGAGCCTAGAATTAAAACATGAAATCTAAATCCAAATTAGCAAAAGATTTTGGGATTTATCGGATCACACATCACTAATGATATACATGTACAAACAGCAAGTCGTATAATTTTGAAGCCTCAAGTCCACACAAGTCTGGCGATTTTTCCCCAGCTGATAAAGAATAAGATCAGGAAATTGTACCAAAGTTGAAAAATGTCGGACTTTTTTTGAATAAATCTTTGCATGAAAAAAACAATTTCATTTCACTATTCAAATGTTGTAACTTTAACCGTGTAATATTAGTTTGGGTATTTCAAAGTGTTTTGGATCAGGATCAGAATTTTAAAATGCCTTCATAGACCAATTTCGCTTATTTTGGTTATATTGGAAAAAATGTGTTGGTCCCTTGGATTTCAATATATCTGAAGTAGATATACAATCATAATTATCACCGACATCAAAATTCATCCATTTTTGGTTCTACAATACATTTGTCAGTTCTATTTGCTACAGACCTCCATTTTCTCTTCTAGTTCATGCAGGAACTCTCCCTCCACTGCAGAGCTGGTCCTGGTGGAGGAACTCTTGGCACACATGATGGCTCGGGACAAGTACTCTATCCTCTGTTGTAGGTTCACATCAGTCCTACAAAGGTTAAAATTACATGTAAAAAAATTTTCTTTATACAACACAATATAAAGGCAAATCCAGCTGAAACCTGAACAAGTGATCAAATAAACTTAAATATAATTGATGAGTCACATGAACAGGGCCTCAAATATTTTTTTCTAATAGTCAAGTTCATACAGTCATAGCAGCACTTTCCCTGGTCAATACAATTATGTGAATATTTGCAAGTCTATGAATCACCACTGGGTGATGTAAAAATGAAAGTACTAACAGTGTAATTGATACAAAGTTTACAATAATATCAAGGTCCAATTAGCTACCAATCTGTTCACATGCTAAAACAGCCATTTTTGGCACTCACACCCTCCCCTTCTAGAATCCTAGCTGGAATACTCTATCATGCACAAAACATAAAAAGCAAATTCATTTTCAATACATACATGTATATGTTTTTTCACTTTATCCAAAATGAGTAATTTTGTCAGACACAATCATCTTACCCTAGTCTCTCTGCCAGCCTTGATAAAATTCTGGCTGCAGCAGAAAAGTTCCTGCATTTCTCATAATACTTCCATAACATATCAAGAGCTCCTATTGCTTCTGATGAGCAGGTGGCTTTCCTTTTTAAATATGGCTCTATGAATGGTGTTTGCACCTAAAAAAATATTGATTAAAGTGCAGATTTTGTTTTAGAGAACACATATTTGATAATATTTTTGTGTACTAAAATTTAACATTGCTCTCTTACCTCTAATAATTTTTCTGTGAGGTTGGCATTGAAAAACCAATCATACAGAGCCACATGAAACAACTCGTCGTCAGATTTGAGTGACATGCGGAAAACTTCTTCTTTCTGCAATTAAAAATTGAACACACATTTTTTACAACTCTGGATGGAGTGATTTCCTTTTCAAATATATTACATGCATGAACACAATACCTTGTATTCTTTGTTCTTACATGTTTTTCTGCATCATGTGTGGTCATCCTGTTGGGATCTGGTTGAGGGGGTGGGCCTGGGGACTTTGGAACACTGGGAGCGTGAGGGTGGGAGACACTGGCAGAAAGGAGATAGGCCAGAGTGTCTGTGATACAATTGTAGCATTCCATCCTTCAAAAGACATCATATCTCTTTACATATGACTACATGGAAACATTGGTCACTGTGACACAACAGATGATTATTGTAAATAAGAAACATGTACTATGTTATTCAGAATTCTTTAAAACAGTTGATATATCCACAGTGTTAGACTTTTCTGAATATTAATCCCTCTACCTTGTCATATAAGCTGTCATTCCCTGGATATCCTCTTGAGGCTCCCCACTCCTGTAGAAATGGAGGGCGAGATTCTGAGGGTCCCTTTTCTTTGCTAGAGTCAGACAGAGGTCAACAATACCTGTGTAGTAGTGGACCAAAGCAAACTGGGTACAGACCACAGGAAGCTGAAGGGGTTGGGACACCTCTTTGTATAGCTATAAAAGTATGCCACATGTAACCCTCAAACTGTTAAGAATAGACTTCTAAGAAGCATAAATACTTTTCAGTCCATAAATTATAAATGCCAAAATACTCTGCAATTTAGAAAGCATTTACACATAAAATTATACGTTTATATAAAACTCAACAATGTTATAGTTACAAAGTTTATTATATACAAAAACACAAACTGGATCATGGGGACTGACAACTGACTTACAGTGTGTTAATTTAACTGATCTATCTCCATGGCTAATTATACATACTTTCAATGCCTCATTCAGCTGTGTCATCTTTTCGTTTTGATTTTTATTGATTTTGGCAGCTTGTAAGAGCTCATTAGCCTAAAAAAGAAAGGTGAACATATAGTCAACTATTTAATAATTTTTACAATGATAAGATACTGAAAAAGGTAACTTGCCTTTGAACAGGTGGCATCATCCGAGCTATAGAGAGATGGACACACTTCACGAAGCCTGCTACTGATAGCATCAATCGTAGCATTGTCATCAAGGTAACGATTAATAAGGCAGGTTATTAAAGCTCCACACATCTGAATTATCCAAATGAAAGAATACAAAACAATTTTAAGTCAAACACATTTCCAGTTGCTAATTTTTCTTTTAGATATTGTAATATTATTTGTATGACAATATGAAAAAGGAATACAAAATACATTACATATAAGTATCTAAAATGTACAATTAATATTCTACTTGAACTTTCCATTTTCAAACTTAACGACGACGGACCTAATTCATTTCTGCAATAGTGACTTTTGGTGAGTTAAAATCAATAAAAAAATCATATGGTCATCGATGTAAATTTTTAATGGGGAGCGTCTCAAAAGTTGGAGATGGAAATCGGTAATCACTATCGGAAGTAATGGGAAATTGCCAGTGTAAGGTATAAGAGTGATCATTGAAAAAAATTCTGCAAAAGAATTTTTATTCATATTAAAGCACAATGTTAACTAGACAAATTACCAGCAAAGGATCACTTCTATATAAATAGGGATCTGACCTATAGGGCAGCGCTTGGTTTTTTTCTCTACAAAAAGCTTGTCGATTTCCGTTCCGATTAATGACACTAGGCTGAATACATGTAACAATTTGTTTTTCATAAATCTTTATTTCAGTGAGTAGAGGTAGGAGGAACACTTTCATTGATATTCTGAGTTTGTTATCTCCAAATGTAATAATTGATATTTTTCTTTACTTCTCATTGTACATAATGGTAATGTCTACTGTCTCTGGAACTCTGTTTTTTATGTCTAGGCTATTTATTTTACAACACATTTCAGTTGGATATAATAAAAACATGCAATTAATGTGTGCAATCATATGGGCCTAAATGAAATCCAAGGGAGTACAGTTACTGATATATGTAGCCCTAATGTTTCAAAACTTAAGATCTTAGAACATTGACTGAAAACAAAAGTACATGTATGTTATTCTAAATATATTAAGCTCATATAATTCAAGCAATACGTAACATTCATGTACTACATGTAACCCAGACAAGGACTAGTAGCACAGACAGAATAAAAGCAATGTGATTAAATTCTAAGGAATATATAAAATTGAAATTCATTGCAGCTCAATGCTGCCGAGAGTAACACAGAGTAAGTTATTCTTGTCCTCGGAGAAAGTGTGCTTATACTGAGACTTGTTCCGCCTGACTGACAACTGTACATTGGATTGCTACGATTTGATCTCTCTCTAATGTTTCTTATATCAAAAATGGGAATGCATAAAGGATAGATAATTGAAGAAACATACACAAGCCTATAAAAAAAATTAAAATAGTCTTTGAAAAGGCAAAAATTTAAAACTATAAAAGTGTGGCAACAGGTGGATTCGAACCCCCGACTTTAAAAATAAAGTACCCACGATATAAAAGTCAGCGCAGCGCATATATCAAATGAGCTATTCTGACTACAAGATTGAACGGTATAAATTTGAAGCAGATTGTCAAAATCAAGTTTACTTATTTTTTGTAGGTTTTTTGTGAATTTCGACCCTAGGGCAGGGGTGCCCCTAAAAAAATCCTATCTTAAATTATTCCTTCCATCCCAAAATATCACAATTTTATTTAGGGGCAGGCCTGCCCTGAAGGACTTCTAGGCCAAAATTTATGCAAAAATCAACGCTTTAATGGACAAAATGGTGTTTCGGCCAACTTTGGAGGTTTATTGTGAAGTTGTAAATGATAAATTTTAGTTGTAAAACTCAAATTTGAAAAATTTAGACATACATACGGTAGAAAACAACAAATAAAGATTGATTTTTAAATATCACTTTTTCCGGGAAATTGTTCTCTCCTATAGGTCAATTCTTTTGTAATAGTGAATACATTCTTATGCGAAAAAATTAATGGGTCATCGGATTAGATTTTTCAGAGGGGCATGTCAAATGCAGGTGTAGGGCACATTTTGGGGGAAATTTTCAATGAAAATACCTTGGCCAAATAAATCATTTATTTATATTTACATTTGCTGTGTTTTTTTACTAAGCCAACTGTGAAATTAATTTGAAAGCCATTTTTGTGTACACTCACGCGTAGAAATATACACGGTGAAACTCGCGCTAAAGTGACGTCACAATGAGGCTATACAGACGTTAATAAAAATATGACGATATAGGGCAGGGAGAAATTCAAACACTGAGTATATTTTTGGTGCACTTAAGCATGTAAAATGTAAATATAAGGAATTTTTTAAGTTTAGTGTGAATTATTGGTGTGTAAATCACACAGATTTGCACGTAGGCATATTTTTCATGAAGCGCTAGCACGCTTCATGAAGTATGCCTACGTGACAAGTCTGTGTGATTTACACACCAATAACTCACACAAAACTTAAAAACATTCCTTAAATAAATTTAACAAATGAATATAAATCGAAATATTTACAATATTTTTGAATTGAAAGGAAATGTTTGAAAATCTTTAAAAGAATTAAAAATGTATATTTCTTATCTTTTGCAATACATAATTAATAAAATTTGATTCAAGGTATATGTGCGGTTTTCTGCGCAGTGGCTCGAAATTTCGAATTAGGTCCGTCGTCCTTAACAGGACTGGAAACTTTTTCTATGCATTATACCAAGTTTGAAATCAAACCATATAATGTACCTCATAATACTGATATATCAACACATTTTTTTTTTTGCAGTAGTTATATATGTATTTACATGAAGGCGTGATTTGAGTGAATAACTATACCTCTTTTCCTGTTGCATGGGTGGATAATTGTTTGAAACTCATATTCCTCAGCAAATTTTGTTGATCCTTAATAAAACATTATGAAATGAACAAAACACTTTTAAAATATTTAAAAAAATTGATCTTATGTTGAGAATTTCCAACTTCTAGTCAGATTTTATTCTTGTTACCTTAGACAGAGTGGATACAATAATGTGGAGCTGATGATCCACCAGGATTCTCCACAATCCTAGAACTTCCTCCACACGGCGGATCAGATCATGTATATGTTGTAGAGACACCTTCTCCATCTTTTGAGCCTCAGCTACAATGTCAGAACATTTACACATTGAAGGAAATCAAACTACACAAATACAGCACAGAATACATGTATACCTGAAAAGTTATATACAGGTGACTCTCGATGGCTCGAACTCCGATCTTTCGAAGTTCTTGATCTCTCGAAGTGAACCTCCGGTCCCGTTTTTTACCTCTATGTAACTAAGCAAATTTACTCCTGATCTCTTGAACTCCTGATCTCTCGAAGTTCTCTATCTCTTGAACCAAGACCTGGGTCCCGTTACACATATTTCATTGTTTTTTACTCTCTATCTCTCGAAGTTTTGATTGCGTATGTATACACGTCAATCAAGTGTAAAATTAATTCAGCTTGGACTTATCTGGATAACAGTGAACGCCTGGGGCTGGGATGGACATGTTAATTGGGTGTTTACATAGATGATACTACACCTGTGAGTTGTCCGAGTGTTGATATAATTAATTGGTTAATTGGTAAATTATAAACAAATTGCTTCACAACTTATTTTGACTGGACGAGACGATAATTTTGAGAAAATAATTTAGAGATGTGTCAGTAATTTTCCATAGATTATGAACTCTAATATTATTAGAATCCCAGTTTGGCAAACATTGCACAAATCCTATCTCAAGAATTGTATACTGATTACAAGCAATCTTGTGAAGGACCGATCAAGCCAGCACCCGGGGGTTAGCAAAATCGACAACTGCTATTCAGGTTTCATGTAAACATGAAATGAGAACAAATAAATATTGAAACTTAAATTAATCATTTTATTTATTCAAAACACGATCATTGTTGTTGAAATCAAATAAATTACCTGTAAAATACGAATGAAAAAGTGTAATGACATTATCAATATATACTTCCGGTATGTATAATAGTAGAACAATGATGATCGGAACTGAAAATTCCGGATTTTATTCACTTTCTATCTCTCGAACCCCCCGATCTCTCGAACTTTTCTTACGGTCCCTTGAACTTCGAGAGATCGAGAATCACCTGTATATGTATTTATACACATGTACTTAAAAAGTTATACATATGTATTTATGCAAGTGGATACCACGCTGAGACTAACCTTGTAACTTTTTGCGTCCTTGCTCATCAATGTGTCCCATCATGTGTGGAGAAAATGGCACCTGTGACATCATCCTGTAAAAGGTAGGAATTTTCATTACAATACTGTAAACAATTATTATTTAGGACATCTTTTATTTGAGAATTTGAGAATGGCCAATGAAAAAAGCTTTTCATGAATATTGAAATTCGTAAATGAGTTTTTATTTTAAAAGCGTTCACTATTTAAGAGTGTGGGTCACTTGGAAACCTCCCTAATACTTAAGCACTTACAGGTACATGTAAATTTTCTTACATGCTGCAATAAGACATCAAATTACATTACTTCTCATTACTGAACCCAACAACAGAATCATATAGTTTATCTTCCATTAATGTCCTGTTCACACGAAGAGTTTAATTCGATTAAACGAAAGTTACTGTAAATTAAATTTGAACCCTGTTCACACAGAGAATTTAATGCCAATTAGTTTAATTCCAATTAATTTACTGTGCATCAAATTACTTCGCATTAGCTCCAAGTGAACGCTAAGCGAAGCTAATTCCAAAAGAGATGTATGTGAAACACTTATCCCCCCCCCCCCCCAATAACTGGAATTTTTCTAAGTCCAAGGGGCATAACTCTGTCAAAAATTGCTCGATCATAACCAAAACAGAACTTGAACAAGATATTTTTATGATAAACCTGTATATGAAATTTCATTTCAGTATGTGCAAATGTGCAACTTCTGCGGAAGAAATGAACGAGAATAATTGGAATTTTTCAAAGTCCAAGGGGCATAACTCTGTCAAAAATTGCTTGATCGTATCCAAAACAGAACTTGACTTAGATATTTTTATGATAAATAGGTATACCAAATTTCATTTCAGTATGTGCAACCTCTGCGAAGAAAATGAACAGAAACTGTTGGTGGACCGACAGACAGACATACCAACATACAGACAGCAGAAAAGCAATATGCCCTCCCTTGTTCGAAGAGGGGCATAATTAAATTCTGACGCATGCGTAATAGCAAAATTTAGCCACCTGCCACATGTCAGTGGTCAGATTGCATTACTTATGCTATTTTTGAGTGAAAAACAATGAAAAATTAAGTTTATAACTAAACATCTGTCCAGACACTATAATATATATGTCAAATATAATCTGCTCTGCATAAGGTGAAGTGATTTGCAAATGACATCATAATAGGCTTACTCTATAGAAATAAAATTTTAAATTGCATTAGTTTACTTCGCACTGACTGATGTGTGAAAGCAATTTAATTTGCATTAGTTTAATTCACATTATTTTACTTTGAATTAATTTACTGCGAATTAAATATCTAATGCACATTCGTGTAAACAGGGCATAAGAAAACACAGGCAGTTATCTGACTTACCCCTCTGAGGGTCCAGTATCAAACCTGGAGTTGAACTCCACAAAGTCTGAAAGCCCCCTGACATTCTCCAAAATTTGGTTCAAATCATCACCATTTATTCTGCTTGTCAGCTTAAAAATTAAAAGTATCTTTTGTCAATATCAGAGTTAATATCTAGAATCCACACTGTAATATGTACTTGACGGTGCCTTTTTTGACAACCAGTGTTTCTTATATAAGCATAACACACATGTAATGAACTTACATAATTTGTGACTCCCTGTGATGATTGGCAGGGATAATCCATGGTGACATTATTTTCCCATATTGACCTACAATGTGTATTCAAAATTTAATCTCCATAACATCTTCATAATAAATCTTTAAATTCACTGTCAAACAACACAGCAGCCACTATCACAGGCAATAAAATATATCTCTGCATTCTATTCATTCCTTTCAGAATATTTTTTTGATTTTTATTGACAGACCTGAGGATTCTGGCCAAGTACAGACAGATTCCATTGTGTTTGCCTGAGAATGCTATCTCCTGTGTGATGTTTGGTCCTGGAGTCATCGCTGGGTGGAAATATGGGTGACCCATTCCTGGAGCTGGTGTGGACGTCTGATGTAGACCTATATGTTGAAAAGTGGAATTGAAAAGATCTGCAACAAAAATTATGCTAAACTTCCCACATCGATGGCCTCCAACGAGCATTCTCTAACATACTGTCAATTTACAGGGTAATTCCTCACAATGGAAAACACTACATTACTTCTGTTTTTACTGACCACTATCTATCTTGGTCAAAAGTTCAAACAAAAATTTGCTATAGGCTTCTGCAGTAAGCAGCCATTTTGACTTCTCACATGAATTATAGTTCTTTTGATCACATGAAGAGTTAACAGTATTCAAGGTACTTGCACAGGTGCAATTTATGAAAAAAACAGAACTGTAGAAAACAATTGCCCTTTTTGTTAAAATCTTGTGTGCTGCAAAGTGGTAACAAAGAAGGCCATCTTGAATTTAATACATGTACTTAACATCAAATATTTATGCTAGCTCTTCCTATGTAGCAGTTAGGTTATCATATTGTTCAAGATCGTAGCTTTACGAGGCTTTATCGCCACTAAGCTTTTAAACGCACCCCTAGCCTTGGTCTGCATTTGAACATGTTATCAAAGAGTCACTGCTTTAAAAAATCTATCCTTTATCCAAGGACTCCAGAATATTAAAGGGGAACCACCCCTAGAGATTTTTTAAATTTATTTTTTCATCTTGGAATAGCCTTTAATACTAAGTAAATACCCATAGCTCCCAGGTTGCTCGGCATCATCCTGCCATCGGTGCCCATCGGAGTACCAGTAAAATGAAGTTGAGGCTCCCCACCATACATAAAGAAGGCCATGGTAGCCCAGGTAGCAACCTAAAATATTTGATGCAAAATGTTCTTGATTGAAAATTTGCCTTTAAAAAGTGATCACTCAAAATTAAAATGAGCTATTACACAGAACTTGCCTGCTGATCTGCTGCGATTCTTGAACAAGCTAAGATAAGACAGGTTGAACAGGCCTGCTCGATCTGGAAGAAATATTTTTTTAGAATTGAAGCTTCAAGAAAAATTTTATGTTGGTTACTGCTAATACAATATGTACTTGTATTTCAAACAGATTTTTTTTAACCTTGTTTTGAACATATTTTATTATATTTTATACACAAAAGAATGGATACAAAATCTTTCAACTTCGTGAATCCTTTCTTTGTTATATACAAACATGATTTCAATCATTGTCAAGCAATAAGTTTAGATAAATTACAATTATATGGAAAAATTTATACATGTCATTTATATAATTACAAAGACACATAATGCGAGTTTAAAGTCTATCTGAGCTCTGGTGCTATCTATACAATGATACAATGTTCGTCAAATGAAATAAATTACATGTACATGTACAAGAATTAAAATTTTTTTTCAACCGTTTTTACCTTATGTAATCTAAAGAATGCTTTGACCTCTTCAGCATCAGGTCCCTGACAATCAATTAACAATTGTCTTAGCTGATCTACAGGCCTCATCTTTGAGAATATGTGACTCCCCTGAAATAAGAAAATATATCTTTTCATGGCCTATTTACCTCTTCGAATCTGTGACATTCCTTGTACATGAGTAATTTATTTCAATAGGTTGTAAAACAACTATCTAGAGTAATTTCCCTTCAGTGCACACTTCTTTAACAGAAAGAATATTAAGAAAGAATATATGCTTACATATAAAAATTATTTCATCTGATTAACATAACATTCATTAACAAGTTTTATTCATGTTCAACTAATAAAGATAGTTTCAATGAGTAGTTCAAACCTGGGCACTCAGAAGTACAAACTGTCTGGGGGTTTCTGAGTGTTGAGTGACCACTGATGGAGGATCTGGTTTGTCAACAGTAACATTGGTCTCTCCTGAGGTCACCTCACACATAGCCCAGGTACGACCATCTATTGGAATAGTACTCTGTAATGGGTGAATGGACCAAAGTTATCCCTCACACAGACACACGTTTATATTCTTTTTTTTTTTAAATAATACATGGATTTTTTGAAGCAGTGCAATATGATTTTTTTTTGTAACTTTTTACAGCATTTCTGTGACTTACAATGTGACAGCTGTCATTTTATTACCAGTAATAGAATTTAGCGCTATGCACTTTTCACAGAATATAGGAACATTTATCAAAAGAAAACAAAAAAAGGGCAGTTTATTTTGTTTACATACATGAGCCTCCATGAGCTGCCCTTGGAATGGGAATGAGTCGTTACTAATTGTCCACAGTAAATCACTGTCCTCCGACTGGGAGGCAACCAGTAACAAAGTTCCTAAAACATTGATATACCAGTAGGTATAAAAGGAAAATTCATACTCTCATTTTACAGATATATGTACATACTTAACTAATACCACAATACTGTTGAACTTCGGTATCTTGAACACTGATATCTCGAACACGATGGATACCGGTGTGTCAAGTGATTTGGAAGTCCCAATCGCTTGTTCTTTAAGTATTTTACCCTGGATATCTCAAATCCTCGGTTATCTCAAAGTTTTTTCTTGGTCCCCTTGAGTTCGAGATAACAAGGTTTGACTGTACTTTTAAATTAATATTTTACTGAAATGATGTATATGTGTAAAGATATAACCCCTTATTGCAATAATATCTGTCACTGAATGTGTTACAACAATACTGATGGGTTACCTTTCTTGTGATAAGCCATGTGAACATTTTGTGGTTTGTGAACAACAGTGGAGGCAGAAAACCCTGGAGGAAGTCGAACATGGACAAGGGTCAGCATGCTGGGTCGTCCTTTGTTATTACCAAATGGGTTGGTAGTAAAATACAGTCTAACACCTACAGAAAACAAGAGGCCCAAGGGCCTTAACGGTCACCTGAGTAAAATACAACAATTTAGAGGATCCATAAACTGAAAAATGAAGCTTTGTTGCCCAAAAGCAAGAAAAATAGTATGATTAGCATCAACAAAATAATTGGTCTAGTATCTATCTGCCTATCTGACTTTCCAAGTCATTAAATCTATGAAAGTACATTTTCATTATACAATAAATTATCTTGCATAATTCTCTTATTCTATTAAGCTTTCAAATACATTATTTACATTGATTAATTATCAAAGGTGAATGGCAAAGGGGAATAACTTTGCTCAGCAGAATACAAGTTAATAGAGCCCTGGCCAGGACTAGAACACTTGACTAAATGGTCCAGGTGTTCAAAAATCTGGTAAAAATACCCTTGCATATTAAAACTTTTACTCTGTTTGCCTTGAACATCCCCAGAAGCATAGAAGATTTTCAAAGAAATGCATTTTCACCATAAAATTAAATAAATAAAGCCCCATCCTTACCCAGAACATCTGACCCATTGGCCACAAACTCACAATTCTGGAAGAAGCACCCTTTCTCATTATAACTATACACTTGTTTCTTTACTTTATAACCAGTAGTAGAAAAAATATTTTGAAAGAAATTATGCATTTTCACTATATATAATCAATAGAGCTCTTTCCCCCTCACCAGAACCCCTGACCCAAAGGCCATGAGGCATTCTTCCTTATCATAACCATGCACTTCCTTTGTTTGAAAAATACCCAGGCGCACACAAGATTTTGAAAGAATTCATGCCAATTCCCTATCTAATCAATAAAGCCCCGCCCTAACACCAGAACCCCTTACCCAGAGGCCATTAAATTCATAATTTCTGAGGCAGCCATGCTCATCATAACTATGTACTTAGTTTATTTAATATCCAGAAGCAGAGAAGATTTTCAAAGAATTAATGCAATTTTACTATATAATCAATGGAGCCCATCCCTAACACCAGAACCCCTGACCCAAGGGCCATGAAACAATTTCTGAAAAGGCAGTCATGCTCACCATAACTATGTTCTTAGTTAGTTTATTTAATACCCAGGAGCAGAGAAAAAGATTTTCAAAGAATTAATGCAATTCTACTATATAATCAATAGAGCCCTGCCCTAACACCAGAACCCCTGACCCTGGGGCCATGAAATTCACAATTTTGGAAGAGGCACTCTTGCTCATCATAAATATGTACTAAGTTACTTTATTTAATACCCAGGAGCAGAGAAGAAGATTTTCAAAGAATTAATACATTTTCACTATATACTCAATAGAGCCCTGCCCTAACACCAGAACCTCTGACCCTGGGGCCATGAAATTCACAATTTTGAAAGAGGCACTCTTGTTCTTCATAACTATGTACTTAATACCCAGGAGCAGAGAAAATTATTGCAATTCTACTATATAATCAATAGAGCCCTGCCCTAACACCAGAACCCCTGATCCTGGGGCCATGAAATTCAAAATTTTGAAAGAGGCACTCTAGCTCATCATAACTATATACTAAGTTAGTTTATCTAATACCCAGGAGCAGAGAAGAAGATTTTCAAAGAATTAATGCCTTTTCACTATATAATCAATAGAGCCCCACCCTAACACCAGAATCCCTGACCCTGGGGCCATGAAATTCATAATTTCAGAAGAGGCACTCTTGCTCATCATAAATATGTACTAACTTAGTTCATTTAATATCCAGGAGCAGATAAGAAGATTTTCAAAGAATAAATGCATCTTCACTATATAATCAATAGAGCCCCGCCCTAACACCAGAACCCCTGACCCTGGGGCCATGAAATTCACAATTTTGGAAGAGGCACTCTTGCTCATCATAACTAAGTACTAAATTAGTTCATTTAATAACCAGGAGCAGATAAGAAGATTTTCAAAGAATTAATGCATTTTAACAATATAATCAATAGAGACCCGCCCTAACACCAGAACCCCTGACCCTGGGGCCATGAAATTCACAATTTTGGAAGAGGCACTCTTGCTCATCATAACTATGTACTAAATTAGTTCATTTAATACCCAGGAGCAGATAAGAAGATTTTCAAAGAATTAATGCATTTTAACTAATGTATATAATCAATAAAGCCCTGCCCTAACACCAGAACCCCTGATCCTGGGGCCATGAAATTCACAATTTTGGAAGAGGCACTCTTGCTCATCATAAATATGTACTAAGTTACTTTATTTAATACCCAGGAGCAGAGAAGAAGATTTTCAAAGAATTAATACATTTTCACTATATACTCAATAGAGCCCTGCCCTAACACCAGAACCCCTGACCCAGGGGCCATGAAATTCACAATTTTGAAAGAGGCACTCTTGCTCATCATAACTATATACTTAGTAAATTTATTTAATACCCAGGAGCAGAGAAGAAGATTTTCAAAGAATTAATGCATTTTCTCTATATAATCAATAGAGCCCCGCCCTAACACCAGAACCCCTGATCCTGGGGCCATGAATTTCACAATTTTGAAAGAGGCACTCTTGTTCTTCATAACTATGTACTTAGTTACTTTATTTAATACCCAGGAGCAGAGAAGAAGATTTTCAAAGAAATAATGCACTTTCCCTATATGATCTATATAGCCCCACCCTAGCACCAGAACCCCTGACCCTGGAGCCATGAATTTCACAATTTTGGTAGAGGACTCAATGCTTATTACAATGATGCCAACAGTTTGACTGCTTGATGTCCAGGAGTAAAGAAGAAGATTTTTAAAGATTGCATTATTTTTGGTGGTTTTAGCCCCACCCCTCAGGCCCCAGGGGGGCAGGGACCATGGAATTCACAATTTTTGTTCCCCTTCACCCATAGGTGCTATATGCCAAATTTGGTTGAAATTGGTTAAGCGGTTTCAGAGAAGAAGCTAAAAATGTTCAAATGTTAACACACGACGCACACCGCACGACGCACGCCGACGGACGAGAACGGATAGCAATAGGTCACCTGAGTGACTCAGGTGACCTAAAAATAACCCTGCATCTTCAAAGGTTCTATTTATAATCTGGGAAATTTCAGATGTATATTCATACTTTGAGAAGCTTGTGATAAAATCAAGCAAAAATTCAGAATATGGGTACCAGTTTTTGTGACAGCCACCAGGTGAATATTTGTTGACTCAGATTTTGTCAAGGCACTGATATGGACAATTGGCTTGAAATTTGATCTCTCAACAGTTCTGTGAATACATGTAACAAGATTTAAAATACAAGTATTAGCATTCAATGTAAGAATACTGGCAATAAATACAGGTGCTTCTTATTTGCCATAGAAATTTTGTGAAGTCCATACAACCAAAACACCATTTTAAAAAACAGTAACACATATTCATCATATTTACAAGGTGAGCTATGTGTACTCTGACAAGTCATATTTTACCTGGCGATGAGGGAGGCACTGTGAACCACATTATTTAGTGGTATAGAAGCCACTCTACCCATGCTCTTTCCATCTTGTCCCAAGTCATATACCTTAAATATAGACGAGAACGGATAGCAATAGGTCACCTGAGTGACTCAGGTGACCTAAAAATTGAACAAAATCTAAACTACATTGTATGTTCAGAATAGTAATTATTTGTCATTAAAAATTAAAAATAAACTTTGAGTCTATGCCTACACACATCTGACCACAGATGGAATAGATGTATATCTGCAGGATATTGATTTCATCGAGTTTCAGACAACAAAAAAAAGTTGATGTGATTGTCTTAGAACTAGAAATATGTCCATAGGATATGAATGCCCCGCCGAGGGTATATTAGTAATGTAACATTTTAACACAAATTGAGAAAAGTTAGGTCAAGGTCAAAGGAAAGGTCAAGGTGAAAAAATATTGATGCAGTTGAATAGCTTACATCAGTATGTATCAGAATATGAAGTTTGACACTAATTTAAGAAAAGTGAGGTCAAGGTCAAAGGAAAGGTCAAGGTCAAAAATTGTTGATGCAGTTGAAAAGGTTACACCAGTATGTATTAGCATATGAAGTTTGATAAAAATATTATGAATGGTTTCTTTAAAACTGAGGTAAACACTAATTTAAGAAAAGTGAGGTCAAGGTCAAAGGAAAGGTCAAGGTCAAAAAATATTGATGCAGTTGAATAGCTCTCATCAGTATGTATCAGCATATGAAGTTTGATTACACTATCTTGAATGGTATCTTTAAAACTGAGCTAAACACTATTTTAAGAAAAGTGAGGTCAAGGTCAAAGGAAAGGTCAAGGTCAAAAAAAATGTTGATGCAGTTGCATAGCTCTCTATCAGCATATGAAGTTTGATAAAAATATCTTGGATAGTTTCTTTGAAACTGAGCTTTGAACAGAGCTAAATGCAAAGTGTGACGGAAAGACAGACGGAAGGACGGAAGGGCAGAAGGACGGAAGACGGACATGACAAACACTATATGCCCCGGCCATATTCATAGCGGGGCATAAAAATTCAAGATGTTGACCATGCATACCTTGTGATTTATTAGGTAGGGGGTTATATTTTTTTTTATATGTAATGTCAAGTGCCAATGCCTTTACCTGAATTGTCCCTTTCTCAGTGCAGGCATAGAGGATGTTTCTGGAGTCATCCAAACTCAGTTGCAACAAAGGATCTGTTGTAAAAGAAAAGAAATATTTCAAAATGATATCAATTCTTAACTAGAAAGATGTAATTCAGAAGTTGTTGTAGACTCACCATCCTCGCTGAAGGAAAAGTTGAGAAAAGATGGAACAAGGAAGGACAAGGTACTGGTTGAATGATTAATCTTTCTGCACTTTCTACTGAACCAGCCATCATCAGCCTGTACAATGAAAGCTAAACTGTTAACACTACAACATTCATACATGTAACTGTTTAGAAGCATGTCCTTTTTACATTTCATATGACCTTTTTCATAACCTTAATGACTCACAATAAAAGGAGCATTCAGCATTTTTTTCATGGTCAAGGTCAAAATGAGTAATTTTCTGACCAAAACTCCTACTCTGCAGGGAGGGGGATAGTAATTTTTAAAGAAATAATCTTCTTAATTAAAAAACTTCAACTCATGTTAGAACCCTTTCAATAATTGTATATACTTACCTATAAGTCAGTTTATTTGGAGTTAAATTTTGATCCAAAACTCTATGTCTGACTTAAAGATGAGTCCTAAAAAGATTGGTATTTTTCTGGACGGGGAAATAAAGTATTTTTAAACAACTCCGATGATTATCATTGGCAGATGTCTTGAAATATTTTGTTTGTGTATTCTAACATTATGCATAAAAGTACAAATTTTTACATATTTTAATTACTTTATTTTATCTTAAGTGTGTATTATTTATTTTGTTATTTATAAACATCCTAATTCTTTCAATGAATTGTGACTTACTATAAATCTTTTGTTCATCGGTAATATATAATTGCGAACCCGAATTTGTGATTGTGAAATTCATATGTACTGTTTAAAAATATTTCTGATAAAATATTTAATATAAATTTGATAAAAAATAATCTAGAATAAAATTCTTGACTCTTTTTAAACTCTTGTTAATTAAATTAATTAGTACCATGTACAAAGTTGTTTTCTTGTGCCAGTAAGTAAACACTGTGTGATGTAAGCGTTAACGGTAGACAATACGAATGAAAATTAATCATGATAAACGAATGAAAATTAATCATGATAATTGCTTAATAGATCAAGTGTAGCGATATAATCAGAAACAACAGATGTGGTTTGGACATTGAGCATGTCATAATTATAAAATTTTGGCGTAATTTCTAAAAAAACCAAGATGTGTTTGTGAAACACTGATGCCCCTGTATGGCAGCTTATGGCGAAGGTTAAAGTTTCTTAAATGCAAGTCAAACTCCAGGTCAAGAAATCAAAAATGTTAAATTGGTTCCGAAAGAAAGGTCTTGTCTCAAGGAATATACCTGTGAAATATGAAAGCCCTAGTACAAACCGTTGAAAATTTATGGCAAAGGTTAAAGTTTTTTCAATGTAACTAAAATGGCAAGGTCAAGGTCAAATGGTGTCCAAGGGAATTTCTTGTCACAAGTGATACACAGGATCGTGAAATGTGAAAGCCCTAGAACCAAACGTTCAAATGTTATGGCCAATGTTAAAAATTTTTAAAAGTAGGTCAAACTCCAAGGTCAAGGTCAATGCCAAAATTGTTGGTATCCAAAGGAAGGTCTTGTCACAAGGATAACATGTCAAGTATGAAAACCCTAACACCAACTCTTCAAAAGTTATGGCCAAGGTTAAAGTTTTTCAAAAGTAGGTCAAACTTCTAGGTCAATGTCAAAGGGTCATAGTTGTTCATTTCTAAAGGAAGGTCTTGTCACAGGGAATGCATATGTGAAGTATGAAAGCCCTAACACCAACTGTTCAAAAGTTATGGCCAAGGTTAAAGTTTTTCAAAAATAGGTCAAACTCCAAGGTCAAGGTCAAAGGGTCAAAATTGTTGGTATCTTAAGGAAAGTCTTCTCACAAGGAATGCATATGTGAAGTATGAAAACCGTAGCACTAACTGTTCAAAATTTATGGCCAAGGTTAAAATTTTTCAAATTTGAAGTAGGTAAAACCCTAAGGTCAAGGTCAAAAGGTCAAAGTTGTTGGTATGCAAAGAAAGGTCTTGTCACAAGGAGTACACATGCAAAGTATGAGAGACCTAGCTCAAACTGTTCAAAAGTTATGGCAAAGGTTAAAGTTTTTTTCAACAGTAGGTCAAACTCCAAGTTCAAGGTCAAAGGGTCAAAGTTGTTGATATCCAAAGAAAGGCTTTCTCACAAGAAATACACTTGTGAAGTTTGAAAGCCCAAGCTCCAAGTGTTCAAAAGTTATGGCCAAGGTTAAAGTCTCAAAATTTTTTGCAAAAGTGGGTCAAACTCCAAGGTCAAGGTCAACAGGTCGAATGTGATGGTACCCAAAGAAAGGTCTTGTCACAAGGAATACATCTGTGAAATACGAAAGCCATAGCTCCAACCAATCAAAAGTTATGGACAAGGTTAAAGTTTTTGCGGACAAACAAACAGACAGACAGACGGACGAACAGGGCAAAAACTATATGCCCCCGAATCTTCGATTACGGGGGCATAAAAATATTTGAATCATAGGTGAAAACATTAGAGGATTGACTTGAAATTGTCAACCGATTCTTGCAAAACGTTGTACTGACCTATATGTGGGTCAATGGCAAATCCCTCCAATATAAGCTTAAAAAATTAAACCAACTTACAATATAAGCTTAAAAGATACGATTGAAAAGGAACCATTTCTTATCAGCTTTTTCAAATTACAGTTGCAAGGCTTTGTGGCATAATTTTTTTTCCTTAGCAGAGGTCCATGTTTTACAAAAACTCTCTAGTTCTCATTCAGACAATTTATTTTGACATACACCATATGTTAGCATTCTAACCTGATAAGCCAGTTCATACAAACAGCCATCTTTTCCTGCCATAAAGATTCTCCCGTTGGGGGCCCCTTTAATACTAACTATATATGTATTATCTGTAGGGATCGAGAAGAGAGGCTCTGGAAGGAGGTGCATTTCACCACTGCCACTGTCAGCTGTAACATCTAAAGCAGAGAAATTTACAGATTTGACAGACACAGATATATGTGCATGCATTCAATAAAATAGACTTGTTCAGTTATTTCCTTCCAGATAAATCCATATGTACATACCATGGTAGGGTTTAGAGAAACTGACCCCTAGTAGGACAATGTCCACAGGAGTGGCCAGACAAAGTAAATACTGGATGTGGGGCTGGAAAATACCTGTATAACATAGAGAATAAGGTTGATTTCAACTTCACAGAATGATGCAGTCTGTATTTTTCTCAAAGATATTGTCTTCGTTCATTTTCAAATAAATTTGCACTACCCACAGACTAATGAAAATATCAATGACAGTCCCTTAAAATAGTAAGAAATATATTTACTTACAAAAAGATAGGAGTAAATACTTTTTAAATGACTTGATTGCATGTTCATATTGAAAATACCTTACCTTGCTTTGGTTTCACTAGGGCAGCACTGAGTATGGTTTCATTCAGTCCATCAAAGTATGCCAAGTCTGTGCTAAAAATAATCAGAAAAAATCAGGTACAAAGGCACCTTTCCTTTCAGAAAAAATATATGCATAATTTGTATATGTAAATCATTAAGCTATAAAGAAGCTACAACAGAAACACAGCTACACTATATTTTCTGTCTATAATTACCCATCTTCATATCTCCACACAAAAATATCACTATCAATGGTCAGCCATGCTCTCTCAATGGTGGGAAACAATCCCATCATACAATTACATTGCATTCCTACAGCCAAAGTCAAGGATTTTCTAACAAAATCTGCAATATCTTTGAATTATTATCATTTATGAGTTCAAAAAATACAGATCAAAAGTTATGTAACAGTTACTAAAAAGGTAAAACACTGTTAAGAAAGGATACGTTCAAACTGCTCTACCAGTTCCGGGGGTAGGGGTACTCTTTTCACATTGCTAATCTCACACAAGTTCTCAATGGAAATTCCAGCTTCTGGTAAGCTAGGGTAATCTAACTCATTTAATCCACTTAAGCTTGGTTGATCTGAAACATCAATAATACTCTGTAGAATATATGTTTTAATGCACATTTTATGTAAAATCTACATGAAATTTAATATTTAACATTCTGTCCATTCCTTACTGACAACTTAGTGTCAAACACTTGACAAAGTTACCTCTCTATAGCTAGAGAAAATTAATATTTATTTCGTCTGTCATTCTTACACGTGTATTTTTTGCTAGATTTGTGAAAACTTGCAAAAAGAAACTTTTTTTTTCTTTCAAAAGAAGTGTGATGAGTTTCAATTTTTGACAAAATCCAATGCAGAAAACATTTTACAACAAATGTTTACACAATATGTATATGCATCGATGATTCAATGTTTACATGGCCGATGTAAGTGTTGAAAATGCTAGAGAAGATCTTACAGACGAAAACAAATTTCCTCTGCAATATTTTTTTAAACATCATGTGAGTCGATCACGTGATGTCTTGCAATCGCAACCTTAAGCTCGATATGACATGGATTAGGGAATTACATTGGACATTGACAGACAGAGTGGATTATGAGGAATTTGCTGGACATGGTGAAAAAAGTATCTATTCATGAATTTGAATTTCACACACACAATGTAAATAACAAAAAGATCATGTTAGACAGTGTTTTCTACCCTGCAACAATACAAAATTAGCTGTACTCATACATGTGACAGAACTGAAAAATAACAACTGGAGATTTGAAATGTTTCAGCTGGAGTTTTGGTCTCAAAGCTGGAGATTTTTTCTCGACATTTTTTCAAATCGCAAAAAGACATCAAACCCCCAAAATTCAGGAAAAAATACCTTCTCCAGATTTATTACTTCACAAATTTTATTTTATAAAGTTGTTGTCTAGTTTTAAGAAAAATATAATAAAGTTTTTATTCAAATGAAGTGAAATCAAGTATTTAAAATGAAATCAACTCATTTCTTAGTAAATTAATTAAGAGTTAACAGCATCATTTAAACATTGGATAAAATTTTAATTTTGATTTAGTATTGATATATCAACTAGTAAGTGAAGTAAAACATAGCTAGGTTTTATGTAACAAATTCTATGTCAGTGATTTGTGTTTAAATAGAATATGTACAGATGGAAAAAGTACCCTCTAAAAAAATGAACAAATTAGAGTAGGTATATTTTAGCAACACCCTGTAGTGTGATCTATTTTTAACTAGAGTGTGACCTACATTATAAGTGTGTCTTTTAATGACCAAAGCAGCATTAGAAGATGGCAACTGGGTATTTTAGCAACTAATTACAATGTTTTGCATTCAGTAATAAACATCAATGGCCTTAATTTTATCAAGTTGATATATCACTAATTTTTACAACATAATTATACAACCTCATGTTGATTCCTACGAAGCCTACCGCTGTGAAAATTTATTGCACTGGCGTTCTTATCTCAATTTCTTTTTATTCTAAGCAATTATATGAAACATGATAAAAAAAAATATTGCAAATAATATTTAATTTGAAGAATTTTAAAACATGGAAGATTTAAAAATTAATCGGGAGGGGCGGAAGGGGGGTGAAATATCGGGAGATTTTGTCTCCCGCCGGAAGAATCACATGTATGTGTACTACACTGAAATAATGAAGATTGAATTTGATATTACAAGTTAATTAATATTCATTTCCTCAAATTTTTATCATGCGAGTACATACTGTGAACTGGAACTTTAAGTTGATCAGACAATTCTTGGTAGCTTCTGTCATCCTGAAGTTGTTTATCTACCTGTCTGGCTGCATTTTCCAACCAGTCTTGGTGTGAGAATTGGGGTGTGCCCATAAAGGAGGACATCCTAAAATGAAGATCAACAAATGCATGTCCATAACTTAAGTAAAAGCACTACAATTTTACTCATGTTATGCTTTCATGTCTAGTTTTGAAAATGCAAATTAAAATATAACCTTGTGAACAGGTCCAGTACAATCAGTACATTTAGCTACGTCACAGGGGCTTGCTCCCGGCGTGTAATAATTATTTATTAAAAAAAAAATCATATACATTAATACTAAAACTACACAAGGGAGGACGCCATTTTGGACCCCTTCCTCGCTTCAACCTCTGTTTTCGTTATATTTTCCCGTATTTTACTGACTCACCGCCTCGGATCTGTCAAGTAATGATTCTTCTAGGACATAATGCTTAAATTTTCCCCTTGGAGCCTCTACAATACACATTTCAGACTAATAATAATCCAAACTCGCTCTTTAGGACAGTTGATAGGGACAGAAAACGAAAACACATTCGAAAATCTCGGGCTTTTTCTACTAGTTAACACAGCTGCTAATTATAAATTTGAAAAAACCGCGTTCTAATTCCGTATTCGAATGTAAAACGCCGAGGTTACTTTCGTTTTCTGTCCCTATCAACTGTCCTAAAGAGAGTTTGGATTATTATAAGTCTGAAATGTTGTATTGTAGAGGTTCCAAGGGGAAAATTTAAGCATTATGTCCTAGAAGAATCATTACTTGACAGATCAGAGGCGGTGAGTCAGTAAAATACGGGAAAATATAACGAAAACAGAGGTTGAAGCGAGGAAGGGGTCCAAAATGGCGTCCTCCCTTGCGTAGTTTTAGTATTAATGTATATGATTTTTTTTTAAATAAATAATTATTACACGCCGGGAGCAAGCCCCTGTGGCTACGTAGCTAAAATTACCTACCGTAGCTTTATTTACCTACCTCAGGTAGCTTTATTTAGCTATTTCAAGGCAACTTTTCACAATTTTGCTTTTTATTTTAAAAAGACAAAAAGTCGCAAGAAAATGTCTACTAATATTTATTCTAGGTATCATTTAAAAAGCAATCTAAAGCAGAGATAGTTTTAACATTGCTGCATTTGATCACTTTTAAGGAAAATATGTATTCCCATTGTTTGAGTAACTGTACACCTTGTGCGCGATGAGGCGTGGATAAGTATGATAACTTCAAATTGTGCTCATGTTAACCAAAACTGGTTTTCTTTGTTATTACACTCAAGAAGTAACTGTTGGGTCACAAATTAACTGTTGTATGTAGCCCCAAAACTTGTAGAACTTTGATTGCAATTGCGCAAAAAAAGACACATCTCCAAGAGTGATTTTTTCATGAATTGTTTTCAGATGAGTTCAAAGTTGAAAATTATCACTGCATCAAAGTGCAATTTTCTGCACTTTCTAGGAAAAATTCTTCTTTAAGAAATAAGTTTGATTTAGTAGCTAAATAAAGCTACTCCAGGTAGGTAAATAAAGCTATGTAGGTAATTCAAGCTACGTAGCTAAATCTAGTGATTGTACCAGACCTGGTGAATATTTTGAGACTGAGATAAATCTGAGATTGGCACATTGATAGAGCAGAAACTTGGTAAATTCTATCCCAGTACCTTCTGTTTTAAAGTGCAAACATCAATGGAGTATATATAGTTCAGAAAAGTCAGAAAACAAAACAAACCTTCGAGTACTTTCACTTTTTTGGTCTATTCTAAACTTTTAAATAGCATGTGCCGCCAATTTTTTAAACCGGAAACAGATGAAGTGAAGTAATATCAAACAGAAACTCATTGGACGTGATAAATCCGGTTTCCCTGAATTTATGATGATTTTTAAAGAAGATAATTATAACGTCATTATTATAATTTGGATTATTTACAAAGAAAAATGCTTAGAACGTTAAGATTGAACAACATACCTGGTGCAGGCACGTGGTATCGTTTTCTGAGAAAGGGGGGAGGGGTGATAAATTATAAGGAAAAAACTTGGACAAGCAAGAAAAAAAAATCCAGTCTCGAAAAAATCCTATTTTGTGGGGTGGGGTGATGTCCAGTAGGCTTAAACTTTTTACATTTTAACATAACCATTTTTTAAAGAATATACATTACCCCCATTACCCTGATTTTACTATATTGCAACAAGGTGGGGGGGGGGGGGGATAATGAGCCTTTAAATGAACATTTTCAACAGTAAAAGGTTATATTTGGCAAGGGGGGAAGCCCTCCCTCCGATACTACGTGTGGTGATATTTTGCATATCAATATAGCACCATATACGATGCTACCAGAATGCAGATAATTTTCAAATACGATACAACTTAAAACACTGTATGTAAAAAAAAAGGGGGGATTTACAATATTCATAATTGTAAAAATATTTGCAATGAAATTAATTTATGAGCAAGGAAAACTTTAAAACAGATTTTTCAAAGGGAGAAGGGAGCAGTTGAGGTTTTATTTGGGGGAGGGGTACTAAGGCCTAGCCAAAAAGTCATAAAAAATGGGGGGGGGACCTGCCTCCTCCCTCCTGTCCTACATACGTGCCTGTTTGTATTTATCCCTTCACTGACTGAAGGAAGCAAAAGACACGTCAATTTGGTATATGTTCACTACATATATTGCGAGGGCGAGGTAAGGGCACAATACCGTCTGTATTCAGGTCAATGAAACGAGGGGGAGTGGGGGGTTCTGGACATCAGCATTCATGAATCGATTCGGTGAAAGTGTACAGTACAACAGACTTATAAACTGACTATTATATTTAGGTGATATACAACAAACTACAAAATGTTTTTGGCTTATAAAGACCAATGAGATCGCATTTCTCTTTATTTATTGTTATATGAAATGAGTAAATTGTCAAATTTACTTATTTCATAGCCAAAGAACTTCGTCCGTAAGTTTTACAATATTCTAAAAATACGTGTCTTTCCAATTCCCTTTTTTTTTTAATTATGCATTTCTTTAAACATATAGCAAGTCTATTAATCTATAGATTACTAATGAAATTGGAGTGTCTGACTAATTACCAAAAGCTTGCAGTTAAGTAAATCTTTTTAGTGCAATTTTCAAACTAATATAAATAACTTTTGACGAAAATAAAGTGAATACAGAGTAAAATGTCGATTTCTGTGCAATTTATTGTATTTTGCAGCGACAGAAATCACTTAGTGAGGGAGCTTATCCCTTTTACAGTTTCTAAAAAGGCCAACAACCTTTCTAATTTGTCTAAATTCAGTCAGGGCTGTTTTTGGGCAGGCTGTTAAAATCTCTTTGGAGTGACAAATTGCTAAACAGACTCTCCGTGACTTTCTATTTTATCGCATTTCCAAAACATTTAGATAAGCGTTCTAAATGTGTATCCAACTGTCGACAAAAGCATTAAGTCGTAGACTTAAACACTTTTTATAAAAAAACAAATTCCCCAATGTTTGATTTTAAAAGATTTTGCGTTAATTTGAGAATGGGCTTATCACCTTATCAATCAAACAGACAGATGACAAGGTTATTAAAATACGTTAATTCTCAGACATTATGTAAAGATGTATTTAACTATTGATATAAAAGTTGGAAACACTTGAAGTTTCCCAACAGTTTGCTGATTTCTTTGAACATGGATGATATGGGTCCGGAAGTACCTTCTGAGGGCAGATCAGTGGAGAGTGAAATTCTTTTCGAGAAAATAAAGGCCTTACCTAAACGTTCCCAGTATTACGGAATTCACCGTAAACTGTCGTGGCAATGTCAGAGGGAGATTCGCCAGTATGAAAGAGACTTTGATCTCTTCAACAAAGAATACATACGATCGGAAGCAAAAATAAGAGAGAGGATGGAAAAGTTGAAGAAAAGAAAACGTGAACTGATTGATAGTGGTGCTCACTCATCAATATTAATTAGACATTTGCGAAAGAAGAATAACGCTGTTAAGGATAAAACATGGCGGTTCGAAACCAGTCTAGAGGAATGCAAAATCATAGACATTTTAGTCAGTGGAGAAGATAATTGTGAAGAGAGTGTGAAACGTAAAATACGCAGAGAACAAACTGTTTGTGTCAATTCGGCAAAATCCGTACCTAAGAAGACCCCAGAGAAAATTCGAAGTCTGTCATCCACCGAAAAGAATAAAGGACAACAAAGACTTTCTTCATTTTCAGGAAAATTGGCACCGACTGACCAAGACTGATAAATAATAATTTTAACGTTTTAACTACAACTTGAACACAAAACTCTTGCATCTTTTTAAGTCCATTGATATCAGTACTGTTTTATTTATTTTTGTGATAAAAGTAAAGCACATTGCTCAATATAAATATGTTTTTCTGTTGCATATTAACTGTTTTTTAGTCTGATTAAAACCGACCCCTTCTTCTGACGACAATGGGAGAAGGGGGCTGGTTTTAATCAGACTGCAGTAAATTTAACAGCTTAATTCACCATTCCCCGAATATAGTACACGTGTATATGTGTGAATTCAGTGTTCCCTTTGTTCCTTTCCCCTGATTTTCTTCCTGTGTGTGGGTTTTTTTCTTTGATTTTTTAAATTAGTTTTGTCTGATGATGCCCCTTTTTCGGTTTCTCTAGAAACTTTTCTTCGGTAGCCCCCCCCCCCCCGGCTGAAAATGTATGGTTGTGCCCCCCCCCCCCCCCCCAACTTCACTGAAATTGCTTCCTACTGGCCTGTAACAGTACTATACTACTTTCATAAGCTTACATTATTATCATTTTGTGTTTTGACAATAAACATTAAAAAGATAAATGAATAAATTCACTGATTTAAAGAAGTTGTTATAAGATTTTGTACGAAATCGTCCGATACTTGCCGAATCCGAATGAGTTCAACTCTCCTGGCATTGAAGGCAAGATTGTCATCCTTACTTTCACTTTGTGGAGAAACGGCGTGAATGCTTTATTTTTCTTTGTGAAGTTTGTCTGCAAGGTAGTATATTTAGATTCTCTTTTAAGTTAGACATTGAATTTTACTGGCATACAATGTAAATCTAAATTAATGATGCGATTGAATCAATGGACAGCTGTGTGAGAGTGTGTTGTGTGTGTGTGTGTGGGGGGGGGGGGTGTCATGCTTGATAATTGACCGGCTTGTGAAAAAAAAACCCACTAAATTTTAATCTAGATATTAGTTTTCAGTCTGGCAAGGAGTTTACTGGTTGCTTGAGTACTGTCCAGAAATCTCAGTGAAATACTATAATAAAGTACAATGAAGTTATTCCTCCCCGGGTTTAATGATCATATATTTACCCGTTAGCAAACAGAATATTTGGTTTAAAAGAAAACAGCACCTGCAACAAGGTAGAGTGTATTGAAAGCTACAACTGAAATTATGAGTATGTTCACTGAATAAATGGTAGTTCTTGATCATTCTATTTTCAATATGATGCAGTTTTATTGGAATGATATGAATTCTACTTTAAATGTATTTGATTTGGTTGTATGTTCGTTCGTAGTCCGAAGTATCTGATGTTTTCCAGGCTTTTTTCACGATTTTGATATTTTACGTGCCAGGAAAACGTCAGAACCGGTGCCATTACGAAAACTGGAAATTTCACTGTCTCCAACCGGAGCTGATTTTCGATACTTGTGAACTGAAATAAATGCCAACTTACAATTTATCAGTAGCACAATGCTTCTAGTACTCACCAATATCGATGAAAAGAAAACATCACTCCACATTTCGATACAGGTCTTGAAGATTTTAAAATGCACGAAATGAAAACAAAACTCGACCGTCTGATAAAATGTTTTCACCAGACTGTATATTTCATAAACAAACCATAAAAACGATGTTGGTGAGTACTAAAGACATTGCACTATTTCTAAGTTGTGAATTCAGCATTTGATTCGGTTCGGAAGTATCGAAAATCAATCCGAGAATGCCGCCTCCAGTTGGAGGCGGCGAATTTCCAGTTTTCGTAATGGTGCCGGTTCTGACGTTTTCCTGGCACGTAAAATATCAAAGTCGTGAAAAAAGCCTGGAAAACGTCAGATACTTCGGACTAGTTCGTTCGCCCTAAAATTTGTTCGCCCTTGATGCCTATCCCCCTAATTCTCATTTGTCCAGAGTCCGATCGCCCTAAAACTTGTTCGCACAGGGTCCATTTGCCTTATAAAGTTGCAGAAAGTTGAATTATGAACCAATGGATTTTTAAAAATAAATTATATGTACATTGGTACATAAATTGCACAGGGGAGACAACAGACATATGCATGTGGTCACACTATAAATACCTGTCCTATCAAAGACCCAACAGACCAACAGAAATTAATGTCTCAGTCCTTTAATTGTTTTCAAAACATAACGCAGATTGTAAAAACACGGATATGATCCCCTAAATTACAGTGACATTATTAAGTATAATTAAACCAATTAAGCGTGTAAAAAGCATCAATATCAAATTTGAATATTTAATTACGAAATATAGGACGAACAAGAATAATGGCCAATGGACCCTGCACAAACGGACTCATGCGAACAGGTAGACAGGGCGAACGAACCTGATACCATTTGATTTGGCATGTACAATTTTTGATGGAATTTGATTTTTCAACAAGTTAACTTTTTTAGTTGATTTTGTGCTTTTTGAATGAGTTTTACTCAAAACATTTAGCAGAAACTGTGGGAAAGATTTATGTAATCATTTTGTCCGACTAAGTCTAGCTGATCTGACCAAAAAAAGACCCTCAATGTATTATTCAACTCTTTTTGTTCTTGAAAAAGATTTAATATTTCAAGCATAAGTGTAAGGTATAAAGTTGTTAGGAGTTTCAAATCAAAAGTTGATCATATTGACTTGATTGAAATGTTCTTTTTAGATGTGTTACAACTGGAGTCATATAGCAGATCTTGAACTTTACCTACATGATAATGAGACTGGCATGGTGACTTGTCATTGTACCAGAGCATCCATAAGGTGAGTGCATGTCCTTGGTTCACCCCTTGTGACTGAACATACATGAGATTTAAAGAATTTAGAGAGAATGGGGCTATCTTTTGAAAATAGTGCTTATAAAGAGAATTTCAGTATCTTTGAATCATATACATATTTTTTTTATTTTTTTTTTTTTATGTTTTCATTATTATATGTGCTTCACTTAAAAGACATTTGATGAAATTATTATAATTGTTTGACTTTGAATGACTTTTTACAATTGATAAATTGCTGCTTCCTTCATAAAATGAAATTTCATCTTCAACAATGATTTTGACCGTTCACAGTAGCTCAGTCGGTAGAGTGCTCGCTCCGTGATTGGGAGGTCGTGAGTTCAAATCTGGGCCGCGACTGACCTAAGTCGATAAAAAATGGGTAGCAACTGTTCCTTCGCCATGCGCTCGGTACTTTGAAGTGAAAGTTGCGGGTCCTTCGGATGAGACCTTAAAAGCCGAGGCCCCGTGTCACCGCAGGCGTTGGCACGATAAAGATCCCTCACTGCTCAATGGCCCTGAGTGCCGCGTAAAGGTCAAAATTTGAAGCCCTTCACCGGTATATGGTGACGTTTCTATATGAGTGAAAAATTCTCGAAAGGGACGTAAAACAACATACAATCAATCAATCAATCAACAATGATTTCTCAATTTTGTCCTGTATTCTAAATCTTAATTTTCTTGAATTTCATTTTTGTCACCATTTTATGCTTGGGAGTTTTCATACTTGTGTAAAAGTTTAATGTTTGTGAGCAGAGGGTTCTTTATCTAAATTGGTGCTGACAGTTACATGCATATACATTGGAATCATTATTGTTCATGGAGGACCAATGATCATGGATTTCATGGGTTACTTTTAACCAGGAGTTTAGATCCCCATGAAAGTAACTTTGTCAACATTTTGATTCATTGAATCTGTAAATACAGATTAAATTATCCAGAAAATTGTGTTCCCATGAACCAAAATTTTCATTGCCCACAAACATTGACCACCATGAATTAAAAAGATTCCACAGTATACTACATATAGATTTCAGACAAATCTGAATTCACATTTAAATAAAGCACCAAATTTGACATTTTCAAACACACAAACAGTTGGTAAAGTTTGCAGTACAAGTCAGTAGGTTCTATGTAACAATAGAATAAAAAAGTCTTCTGAATACTAGTATATACTTTTATAGAAAAAATATTTATTTATCAGTCTGTAAGAAATTTACAGTGATTGATTACACTTTTGAATTTTATTTAAATTTGCAGTGACAGAGCTTTATGCAGATTAGGGTACAATGCTGAAGATTCTAGTAATGCTGAGAGTGATGGAAATAACGATGGCAACTTGACCAAATCTGAAGAGGATGAGGAAGGTAAAGAGGATGATGATGTTGATGCTAATCAAGATGACAGAGTTGAGGAGGAGGAGGAAAAAGAATGTTTAGATGAAGAAGCAGCTCTTATGGCAGCCCTTGGCCTACCTACATCTTTTGGAACAAAACAAGTTTCTTCAAAGGTAATTTGTCTAAAGTTTCTATTTAAATAAATAAAGAACATATTGCAGTTAACATGTAAATGTACTGTATATTAAAGTTCTAATGTATAGCCCTAATGCTATTCTTTTCTTTTTTGCAAATCTGAAAGAAAATTTTTACTGTAAATATTTTCTTTTTTTAAATGGGGTAAAAATTCCGTGGAATCACAATATCTGTTCAATCCTGGGTAGAAAATTACGCAGATTTCTTTGATTACCATAATATGCTTTAAGTATGCTGAGACATAATTCCACAGAAAATTTGACTGTGTACATACTTATAGCATAAATTAATACCACACGGTAAAAAGTACTTCTACGAACAGTACAATGTGTTGCTTAATGTGTATATAAACGCATTGTAATGTATGCCCTTCATGTCTTTTTTTTTACAAGCCAAAGACAAAAAAATCACATGGACGGAAAAGAAAAAAGCAAAGTAAAAGAAAGAAAAAATCAACAGAAACATATCAGACCAATTCTTTTGTTGATATTGGAGACATAACAGGCTACAGAGAACTTGAATTTGAGCCAGCTTGGCACAGTTACTGGGAACAGTATGGAGAATATTTAGTGTGGGAGGGATGGGTAAATAAATATCCAGAACAAATAGAGTTTGGAATGTACTTAGGAGTCCCATGCATTGCTGAGGTAGAGATTGGAGGGGAGGAGAATGAGCAAGGAGAGAATGAGCAAGGAGAGAATTCGTCTGAAGAAAAGGATGAGCTAGTAGAGAATGAGCCTCTTACATTAACTTCAAAAGGAAATGATGGTGTTCAATATTCTGACACTAAAGATAAAGTTGATGAAACTGGAGAATCTTGTGTAAATATTGCAGTGGACATATTAAACACAGGAAGCCCCTCATGTGTTTTGTCCAAGACTTCTAACAGGTATCAGGAGTCTTATAATGCTGCCATTGAAAATGTAATGAAAGAGAGAACCGAGACAGAAATAGTGAACTGTAATTTAGATCAGTCAACTTCAGTCACAGAAAACATAGCCAATCAGCAGACAGAGATGGTGAATTTGATGCATAGCTACTCATCTTGTGGGCCTTATCAAAATGAAAGTGAGGCTGTACCTGATGTTGGTGAAGAGAATTCTGGGATAGATTGTTGGAATGATGGGAGTGAGGTATCTCAGGATGAAACATATGACCAGGAAAATTATGATGTAGCTTGGCAGGAACTTTGGAATGAACATTACACAGAGTTGTATTGGTTTTACTATAATCAGTTCCTTACAGAATTTAACAAGCTTAGTGTTCAGAAGGACCAAGACATTGAACCACTTGCAAAAGATCAGGTCATAGTTCAGAGCAGGTCAGGTGATGATTTATGTGAGGAGCAGCCAGTGGAGGATGAAGTGTCTGTTGATAAGGAGGAGATAACTGAGGAAGATGAGGTGGAAGATGGATCTGGAGAAGGGAAGAAGAGGAAAGCAGGCCACAGGAATACACAGCAGTCTGAAGTACAGAATGTATCAAGTAAGACAAAACTGGATGTCAGGAAAATTTTGCCCTATATATTTGTACACTCATCCTAAGAGGACAAAATTTTAAACTGAACTAATTTAACATATAGTATTAAGCTTTAGAGAAATAAAATGGCTCACAACTTTTCAACAGGGACATTAAACCTTGACAGTATAAATACTGTTACTTAAAGGGAATAGATTTTAAGTTGTCCTTGTATATTTCATTGAGAATCGCAATAATTTATGTTTTTGAATTATAGATACATGTATTATTTTACTGTAGGTGTAAGCGGTCAGTCTGGAGGCTCTAACAGCCTATCTATGCCAGGGACAGTGTCAGGTGGGACTGGAGATGGAGGAGAGGATCCTCCCGATGATAATCCCAGAAAAATTCCACAAAGGTAGTTAATGAAGCCTTGTAATAGAAAAAAGGCAACTAGTTGTTAATGATAATCTCATAGAAATCTCAAGTATATATTAAAATAACATTAGTGTTGACTTGAAGTCTTAAAAAAGAATTGAAAGCATGCACTGATGAATTTTACAAAGTTTTATAATGGAGTGAGGATGTTCACATTAATTCAATTCTGCCGATCATTTCTGGTTTTCACTATTCTCCATTACTTGATAATTAATTGTAGATTACAATTATGATAATATACAATTATGGATTGTTTAGTAGGGAGATATCACAAATAATCAGGTCTGAGTAGGGTTGTCATATGAGGGCACTTGCGCCCAAGGGTGACAACTTTACTCAGATACCTGATAATTTGTTATGTCTTCTTACTTAACAGTCCATAATAGTTTTATTATCTTAAAGAATTTAAATTTAAGAAAATAAAGCATAAAATGTCAAACAAATCTCTTGTGTTCTCCTGCCCACTAATATTGTTCCATCTTTCTAAATATGTCAACAGGCATCTTTGGCGTCATCATAAGAATTTATTCTTTACTGATCCTACACATAAATTATTTATATCAGAGTTTTAAAACTGCTTACAACATTTCATTTTCATCTCAAGGAAAACAACATGTCATGCTGCATGCTCGCATTATTGTATTGTCATTTGAAGGTCAACAACAGAGTTGTCACCCTGCTTGTAGAGGAGACATCACGAATTGTCTCCCTGCATGTGTCATGCTCTAGACCAATCAAATTGACTGTAATACTCTGAAGGATAATAAGTTGTCATTTCATCAACAGTCATGCTCTAGATGATTCCATTGATTTTGAAGAGGATGGCAGGGAAGGATTAAAATTCATGGGATTTGCACTACCAGACAACAATGAAGATGAAACTGGAAGGTGAGGCTTTAAGTATGCAGCTACTGACATGACTGATTAATTATTAAATTGGTGTCAGAGTTCATTTTCTCTCATGAGTAGACATAGGATACAAATTTTATGAAAGTGTTGTATGACCTTGAAAAATTCCAAACAAGTGGATGTATTTTCAATGCATTTTCTCCTTAAATTATCAGGTCTGTGAAAACTCCCAAAATGACTGTAGAAAAGATAGCATACAGAGATAAAAAAGCTTACAGGAAAAGCAAGAAAATGGACAAAGGAAAGCAACCAAAACACTTCTGGTATGATGAAAGAGGTGAAAAATTAACTTTTACAAAGAGTAAAATGCTAAATAAAGTGAAACGTTTCCTGGATAAAGAAGGAAAATCCTTGGCTGATGTTGAGACAGAGGATGATTTAGTTGTCACACCTGATGATGTAATGGATGATGATAGTTCGGATTCTTCATCATCTTCAGAGGACATTCCAATGGGAAATTTCTCCAAATCTGAACAAAAAATGAATCTAAAAGAGGCCTTGGACTCTCCTATCGAGAAGGATGATTTGTCTTCAACAGAGGTACCTGATGCATGTGAAAGAGTAAATGTGTCAAAAGCAAGTGCCAATCGCAGGAAAAAGAAGAGGAAGAAAAGGAAGATGGTGAAGATGCCTCCAGAGGTGGCCAGCAGTGAGGATTTAAGGAAGTATTGGGCTCAGAGATACAGGCTGTTTTCTAGATTTGATGAGGGAATTAAGCTGGATAGGGGTAAGTGAAATATTGTATCATATATGTAGAAAAGAGTGTCTTTGTTCAATTTTAATTTTACATACTAGCTGCTGTTAGATATATTACGTATATCTGTTCCCAGTTTTTGTATTAGATGACTAGTATGCATTCATAATCATTTTGGTTGTTTTTAACCTTTACCCTTTCCTTTATAGAGGGTTGGTTCTCCGTGACGCCAGAAAAGATAGCAGAACATATAGCAGACAGATGTCGCTGTGATGTCATAGTAGATGCTTTTTGTGGAGTTGGAGGGAATGCCATACAGTTTGCATTCACTTGTGAAAGAGGTAAAGTGACAGGCATTTTTAAAGCTCTTTCACTTATTGCAGTTCTGTAGCACAGAATATTAACAATTTGTAGGGGATATGAATTCATGGGTCTCTTCATACCCCATGAAAACTAGTGATTCTACAGAAGTTGAAAGATGGCATTTCCATAGAATTAGTATTATATTTTTCAGTTTTTTACCAGGTTGTTATATATATGTTCCTGTACATTTGGAATAAAAAAGTTCCAGTGATTTTTCTTTGTCATTTAAGTAATAGCAATAGACATTGACCGAGAGAGAGTGGCTATTGCCCAGCACAATGCCAGGGTTTATGGTGTGGAGGACAGAATAGAGTTTATCATAGGGGACTACTTCCATATTGCTCCAAACCTCAAAGCTGATGTTGTCTTTTTGAGCCCTCCTTGGGGAGGACCAGAGTACTTGGAGGCAGACGTGTTTGACCTAGAGACCATGATTGAACTGAAATCATATCCTTTTCCAGTATATTTTAACATGTACTTTTGTGTAAGAAGAAATAGAAAGCAAGAAAGAGAGGGAGAGCCCTGTTGATAGTATGAAAAATAACTCTTCTTGATTAAAAACTTTGTTTAGTCTTTATTTTTCCTATGAATTGTATATTTGAAGTAAATCAAATTAAGATTTCCTTAATTATTTACATCAGCAATATTTTCAGTAGCAAGAAAAATTACAGACAATATAGCATTTTTTGTACCAAGAAATGCAAATGTTGAACAGGTAAGATTGAATGATATTTCTTGATATTATAGATTGGTGGTACTACCAAATATGCCTAAATTTTTAAAGTTTTATTTTATTAAGTGTTAAGTGTAAAGAAAATTGATAAAATTTTACAGCTGACCTCAATGGCTGGTCCAGGAGGAAAGGTAGAAATAGAGCAGAACATGCTTAACAATAAACTAAAGACAATCACAGCTTACTACGGGGAACTTGTACTGGAGGGGGAGGGGATTGACGAAGCAGGCCAGGACATACCGGAAAATGAAAAAACTGAGCCAACACAAGAATCAAGGAATACTGATGTCTTATCTGCTGCATCTATGGACAATGGTTTATCTGTTAACAATGAGGATACTACAGATACTCAGAATGTTCCTGACAATAGTTTGTCCAATGAGGAAAAAGAAGTTTCCAAACCCAGTTGATTTGCACTGGAAAGTTGTGTAACCTTACATGTACAATGTTTCAGATACCTGTAGATTTATACATGCAATGTTAAATGATATTACTGGTCATGTAAATTAAAATTTGAATTCTTTTCTTAATCAAGAGTTGGATAATGTCAATTGAACTTGACTCCTGTTCCAGCATAAGATAAAATATAACCCACCCCCCTCCAAAAAAAATATCAGGTAGAAAGCAAATTCCTTAATTTCAAATCTCTTTGACATAGAAAAAAAAAAATCAGCACTTCAGACAGAATTGTAAGGCAGAATATATACCGGTACAGTAAATCTCCAGGAGTACATAGTGCAGATCTGCTTGCCTATCCTGGACAATTGTAGTTTTCTACCAATTTGTAAGATTGAACTTTTATGCAGCAGATTTTCTTCTCTCAATGCAGAAAATAGGTGAATTCACATAAAACAGAAACTTAACAGACATACTTGGAGGACATTTGTTAACATGATACTATGGGACTGGATAACTACACATGAAAAAGAGTGTGAAATTATTTCAATAACTACCTCATTTGTTAATTTCAGTCCTGACATTTATGCAAGTGTCTGTCCATTGGACAGGTGTTCTTGAAATAGATGCTTGAGAATTGTATAACGATTAAGGACATTGGCAAGGTTCCTGGTTATCATATAGAATTTTTCAAGAACTCTTGAGTAGGTTTAATTGTACTAAACATGCTATATTCTGGATTGTTTAACTTACCAAGCCAACCTTCTTTTTTAGATTTTGTCAAATTAGTGTTTTTGCAATTCTCAATGCATTTCCTATGTTAAATGTTGTTAAAAGGGACCAACGTAATTTTTCACCATAACATTCTCCAAAACCACTTATTTCATATAGCTTTTGTTAGCTCACCTGAACTGAAAGCTCAAGTGAGCTTTTCTGATCACCCGTTGTCCGTCGTCCATCAGTCCATCTGTCTGTAAACTTTTCACATTTTCAACTTCTTCTCAAGAACCACTGGGCCAATTTTAACCAAACTTGGTACAAAGCATCCTTGAGTGAAGGGGAGTTAAAATTGTTAAATGAAGGGCCAAGTCCCCTTCAAAGGGGAGATAATCAAGAAAATACAAAAATTGGGTGGGCTCATTAAAAAATCTGATGATGAAGAACCACTGGGCCAGAAAAGCTGAAACTTATGTGGAAGCATCCTGGGGTAGTGTGGATTCTAAATTATTCAAATCATGACCCCCAGGGGTAGGGCGGGGCCATAATAGGGAATCCAAGTTTTGCATTGAAATATATAGTAAAAATCTTTAAAAATCTTCTTCTCAAGAACCACTGGGCCAGGAAAGCTGAAACTTATGTGGTAGCATCCTGGGGTAGTGTAGATTCTAAATTGTTCAAATCATGACACCAGATGGTAGGGCGGGGCAACAGTAAGTACAACGGGGGGGGGGGGGGGGGGGAATCAGGTGAAAAACAGCAAGGCCAAAGTTACTCAGGTTAGCGTTGTGGCCCATGGGCCTTTTGTATTATATACATTATTGTATCTTCATTTCCGATGACTTCTAGATATTTTGGCTTAAAATGTATATATAGAAACAAGACAAGGACATACCGGCACCAATCTTTATTTTTTAGTTACTTCCCTTAAAAGCTATAATCACATAGTATTCATAATAATCAAGAGACTCTGAGAGTCAGACTGGTTAATCATTTATGTCATGTAATTAACTTAATTGATTGAAACACATTGTCATAAAAATATTGGCATGGATTTATTTTAATTTGTATTGGTAGTTACTAAATGCTGCTTCCTTCATACAACCTAAGAACTGATCTCAGTCGGTCTACCTTTCAGCATATGTCACATCTTTGCCCTTAATTCCCAGCATACTGAGCATAACTATGACAACCTGTTGGCTCTTTGTCCCCTGAATACAATGTACAACAAAGCCATTACTACCTTTCTTTCTTGCTGTATAGATAATTCTACCCATTGAAGGAAGTACACATGCTTTTGTTTACATCTATAACATACGCTTTATTGTTTTTCACTGCCTGGCCTCGAGACCATAAACTGAGAACAGACTTAAGTCAAAATTTTGATTTTGAATAGTTTGTCATTTATAATACATAATTTATCAAAAATTTGCAGGTTTTTATGATATTTCAATTTAAACATATATTGTAAAATTATATTTTGTTATCAAAATTATTTCAAAAGTTATATTGATTTGAAATTTTGACTTAAGTCTGTTCTAAGTTAATGGTCTTGGGGTCTGGAGAATTCTACAGAGGAGATCACTCTCAATCACTATTTCATAAGTGAAAAAACACATGTATTAAACCTTTTTTTCTCCAGAAAACCCTGAATCCTTAACATTTGTAATGCTTCATTTTTCTTTGCAATAATTTTAAAACCGAAACTTCCTAAGTCGGGAGATTTGGCATTTAAGTTGTAGAGCGTAATTAGGTCAAACCAGAAGTCTGTGACAAACTGTAGCTCTACTGGTTTGTACTAAAAACAAAGGAAGAGAAAAGTAGTATTTAGACTTGAAACTTAGCAACAGCAATAAATAGAATCATGATCCTTGGTTTAGTCTCATTTTGTGCAAAGATTTGTTGCAATCAGACTAAAACTATAGGAGGAGTAGCCTTTTGAAAGAATTTTACAGACATTGTTATTTTGAGAAACCATGGTAACATCAAAATAAAAAAAAAAACAATACAGAGAATTATGTATCTCAGTGTAGTCTACTTGCATGCCAAGTTATATTAAAATCAGACCAAAACTGTAGGAGGAGCATTTTGAAAAATCGTTTACAGATGGACATGTTGCCCGTGTGGCGCAGTGGTAGAGAATCTGCTCTGGAATCGCGGAGTAATGAGTTGATCGTACGTCGCAGGTTCGAATCTCACTGTGGGACATGAAGACCGGTCCGTTGGATGACACCATATAAACTGAGGTCCCGTGTCACAGTAGATGCTGGCACGAAAAAGATTCTTCACTGCTCAATGGCCCTAAGTGCCGAGCATAGGTCAAAATTTGCAGCTCTCCACCGGCAAGTGGTGGCGTCTCCATATGAGTGAAAAATTCTTGAGAGGAATGTTAAACAACAAACAAATTACAGACAGACACCTTACTATCACAGAATCTCTTCTGGTCTCTGACCAGTAATAGATCTAAAAATGCAGTGGTTCAGGTGGCCCTGGGTTCAAATCCTGGTCTGATCCATCCATTTTTCTCCTCATAGGTTACATTTGGTGCCTTGACCATGCCCAGGAAATGACAGGTGAAAAACCTGCTAGAGAAGAGCTTGAGTTGGTGTCTTTGGGGCAACGACCTTTAAGGAGGGAGGAATGTGGTGGTCAGACAGGTTCAATCACAAGTGGCAAAATAGCTCAGTTGGTAGAGAACCTAATGATTAAGGGAGTGCAGGTTCAAATCCTGGCTCCATTACCATAAACTGAGAATAGACTTATGTTAAAATTTCAAATCAATATATTTTTTTTAGATAAATATGACGATGACACAAAATTTTCAACTTGAGTTTGAACTTGTGTATTATACAAATTAACCTGCAAATTTTCATGCATATTAGTTAATTTTAACTGAAGATATTCAAAATCAAAATTTTGACTTAAGTCTGTTCTCAGTTTATGGTCTCAAGGTCTGGTTTGGTCTGTCACATTTTCAAATATATAGTATTTCTGTTTTTTCCCCTGCTCACCATAGAGAAGTGGTAGAGGGCTTTGAGTGGGATAATTTAAAGAATTTAATAAATAACCAGCACTATTTAGAAGATACATCCAGTATATACAATCGAAATGGAAATTCACATATCAGTTGCTGCAGAGAGCTTAAAAAGGAAATAAAATGCTGACATAACTGGGCTCAAAATAGGTACTTCTAGATGCAATAGCAAACTTTTTGATCTACAGTCACTGAAGTGGAACTAAAAAGAGAGGTTTACATCAACAGTGAATCAGAATTGTATACTCTACACTCATCACAACAGATATTCTGTCAATTAGATTTGTCCACTAGAAGTGAACATTATCCCATCTACTGTAAACCAACTTTTATTCGTGTGCGAGAAATATCCTTGAGTTTCGCGACCTTCTTTAACTCGTGAATATTAATTGCCGTGAACCATTTATTTTGCTTTGTATTTGTAGAAAATGTTATCTCAATTGCAAAAATTGTCGCGGATTGATTTCAAACTGACAAATCGCGAATAAAAGATCACGCAAATAATAGTTGGTTTACAGTATTATCTGCATAAAATTAACAAAAAAATCTTGCATCTTGCATATATTTGTTAATAGATTTTATATGTCAAAAATGTGATACAAAATCATATTCTGTTATAGATGTACAAAACTTATAGACTGATTATGCATTTATAATAAAGAGAATACAGGTAAACATATGTAGAAATGAAGTACATCTTACAAATTCAATTTTTAATGTACATGTCTTTAGACATTTTGCCTATAAAAATGATTACATACACCTTTTAACGTACCATATTTACAACTTTTTTCTTTGAGGAATGTTTAAAGGGTTAAGGTTTGTGGGTAAAATTTTACTGGTCTGTAGGGATGTAATTTTGTAAGTACTCTGTATACAGAATATTCAATTAACAGATACATTAATTGTCAAAGCTATCATAAATCCTTGGTAAGGGACTTGCAAAACTAGCAAACATTGATCCCTCTCAAATCAATGAAGATTCAACAGTATATCAAATTATTCCTTAGTGCATATACACTAAACCCCAATACACTGTTTTTCATCATGATAAACTGAAACTGATCCAAGTCTGTTAAACTTGCCTTGATAATTTAAAAAAAAATTATATATGCATTATGTCTTATATTCAAGGGCACAATATTTTCATTCTACAGAACTCAGTAAATGGGTCTGGATGTGAGGGATTTTTAACCAAGAGTGAAGATAAAATATGATTATTTCTTTTGTTTGTAGGCAACAGCCTTGGTACTATTTCAAAAACAAGAGGCCCATGGGCCACAACACTCACATGAGTGACCTTTGCCCTGTTGTTCTTCAGAACATTTTATATACAGGTATATATCATGTAAACTTTTAAACTTTGATCTTCTATTATGGCCCCATCCTTTGTCCCCAGGGGTCATAATTTAAACAAACTTCAATATACACTACCTGAGAATGCTTGCATATAATAAAAAAATATGGCCCTAATGTTTTTACAAGAAGCTTTTTAAAGATTTCTTTTTTCTATATATTCCCATGTAAAACTTTGATACCCTATACTGTGGCCTCAATCTACCCAGTTGGGGAGGGGAGAGGAAGGGGCATGATTTAAGCAAACTTCAACTGCACCTCAGGATGTTTGCATATCAATATAATTAATTCATCATGGCCCCTCCATTCTTGTGAAGATGTTTTTCTATATATTTTTATGTAAACTTCGATCTCCTACTGTGGTCCCATCTTACCCCAGGAGCCATGATCTAAAAAAAAAACTTGAATCTGCATTACCTGACAATGCTTGCTGCTTGTACATTAATAAGAGAGTCAAGCCCTGCTGCTCATAAGAAAAAAAAGTTTTTGAGGATTGTTTCCTATATATTCCATATGTCAAACTTTGATCACCCATTATGGTTCCACCCTTTCCCTTGGGCCATGATTTGAACAAACTTTAATAAACACTAGGTCAGGAAGTTTCACATAAGAATCATTTCATTTGGCCTGGTGGTTCTTGAGAAGATTTTTATATAACCCCACTCTATATTTGCTTTTTCATTATTATCTCCCCTTGGAATGGGGCATGGGCTTTCATTTGAAAAACTGGAATCCTCTACACCAAAGGATACTTTGTGCCAATTTTGGTTAAAATTGGCCCATTGGTTCAGGAGAAGAAGATGAAAATGTGAAACATTCACAATGCCAACAGACAATGAACAAATTTTGTTAGAAAAACTAACCTGCTCAGGTGAGCTAAAAATATAGGACTTGGGTAAGGAATCTAAAAGGAAAGAAATCTTCTTATTCAAAGAATCCTATAACATTAACTATGTAGATACCTAGAAATTCATAAATGAAAAATGCCTTCATGAATTGCACTATAAACATAAAAATTTTCAAAATCCATGAAATTATGGTAAACTCACAACATTCTATCACTAAAAGAAGAAAATTACAACCATATTTCATATGAAATGAAAAACTTTTTGGTAATTTTAGGCAAAATGTACATGTTAATTGTAATGATTACTTTGGGGAAATTATCTTTATTAAATATAATAGTTACTTTAGGAAAAATATCTTTGTTAAATGTAATGGTTACTTTGGGAAAAATATGTTTGTTAATCTTAAAGAGTGGAATCTATTGTAGCTTGATGTAATAAGTGACAAACAGAGAAGAATTGCCATTTTGTAAGACTAGAGCTTCTGATTGTACATCTTTGGTTTTACAGACTAGAACTGTTGTCATTGTAATGAGGACCTTATCAACTGTCCTAAACTTTTCCACTTTTTCCTTAAATGTATCTGACACAAATTCAAACAATGCTGTAGAGGTATTGCCACGATACTTATTTTTTAAGTTTCCAAAACTTGATAAGGAAGCTAATTTAATGTCACTAATTATTAAGTACTAGCCAGTTCTAAGCGAAAGCTATGATATGAATGCACTTCCATCCTATTTCAATTAAGTCATATGGTAGAGACTTCAAATGGATATCACGTTTTATGTTTTCACAGCTCTCCTTTGCAACATAAAAATGTTATGGGTATTTTCATTAAAAAATTCCACTGAGGGACATCATGGTTGTGCTCATATACTAATTAAGCCAGGAAGTGTGGAACAGCTAAAAATATACAGAAACTGTCATCAAAATCTGCTTTATGATTGTTTTTGTTAGAAATAATGTGGATAAATTAACAAAATAAATGACAACAGTCATGACTTTTCAAACCATCATGAAAATAGTTCATAAATCAATCAAGTACCAGACTTGCAAACATATTTGTGAATTATGCTGAAACATTTTCAAAATGCTAAATTGTACGTATAATTTTAAGATTCACACTGAATGTACATGACTTTATGGCCTTCAATATGACTAGTTTTAATTTTCCTAAAGTTTAAGGAAGCTAGCTGTGATTGTTTTCCACATGTTTGTCCTTGTCTTTTTCCTTGATGGACTGGTATCTGCTTTGTGCAAATCCTGTTCCTGTCAAAATATTAGATACAAATTATGTAACAAATCCATCATTATAATAAGTGCCACAGCTAATCATCAGTGTATATAATTTCAGAATATTGTACAATGTATAATAAACAGAGACAAACAAGCAAATTCAGAGAAGTTTAGATCCCTGCTTTCGTTGTCTTAGTGGGTGGGATGCAATTATTTATGGCAAATGATTACTGTCTTGACTGTCCATCATACAAAAAAGATTTAAATTATTTAATTAATAAAAGTTACAGCCAAAAGTTAAGTTTCTTAAACTGCATGGAACTTCAAGATCAAGATGATAAGGTCTGGCAAAAGTTGTGATGGATATAAGGAATTATGCTTACAATGAAGCAAAATGTGGGGGGGGGGGGGGGGGGGGGGAGGTGTTCATGATTTGTACAAACTTGAAACCACATTATGTCAGGAAGCTTTCATATAATTTTTATGGGCCCAGTGGTTCTTAACAAGATTTTTAAACATGCCACCAAAATTTCACCAATTCTTAATAATTTCCCCTTGAAAGGGGGCATGACTCTGCATTTGAACAAGTTTTAATAATTCCCTTTACTCTTTACCCAAAGATGCTTTGTGGCAGATATGATTCAAACTGGCCCTTTGGTTTTGGAGGAGAAGTTGAAAATGTCAGAAGTTTACAGACAGACAGACACCAGTCAAACTTTGAACATAAAATGCTCACTTGATCTTTCAGCTCAGGTTAGCTAAAATTATATCTTTTTTTCATTTTATTCATTTTATCTTTTATTCCAATATAGCATTAAATATAGCACACTGAAGGCTTAGCCTTTATTAACCCTCATTCAAATACAGTTTTCAAAGTATGCCTGTTTATCCACTCACTTACAATAATACTCCATATTAAACACATTTCAAAGTCTACAGTCTTGTGCAAATTTCAAAAATCGACATGCCTTTATTTAATACAAGAGGCCCACTGGCATAATGTTCCCCCTTGTATTCCCATGAAGAAATGTTGATCCTATATTGTGACCCTCTATCCCCAAGGGAGCATGTATTAACTGAACTTAAGTCCACAAATGAGGATGCTTCAATATCAATACTATTAAGGCCTTGCTGTTTCTGAGAAAATTATTTTAAGACTTTTTTTCCATATGTACATGGATTACATGCATCATGTAAATTCAATGAACTTAGATGAAACTAGCTTTGTAGTTCTAGAGATGAAGTCTATGTTGTGTAAAATTTACAGATGGACCACAGACAGGTGAACACCAGACAATGAGTGATCAGATAGGGTCATTTGAGATTACAGATCTGGTTAGGTCATAAAACTAAAACTGGTTATAAATATGACACCAATACTAGTATTATGCTTTTTTGGCACGTGACATCATTTGGCACAAGTATTTACAATTTCAAAGATATACCAAGTCAAATTTACTTTAACAAATGTAAATGCCCTAGTACTTTTATTACTGTGATTAACATTTTCATATATGTCATAATTAATTTTGTTAAATGCTTGCTAGAAAATTACCTTCTTGGTCCATATTCTTTAAATCTGTCATTTCATGTTTCAATCTTTGTCTTATTATTTGCTGCATTAATTCTCTTCTGTAATGTAAAATTTCAATGATTTATTTCTTGTATATGATAATTTATTACAAACAAACTTGTGTTTAGAATTTCAGGAAATACACATTCAACATCATAAAATGTCAGAAGTATACCTGTGATCTGGATTTACTATCCCAATTTTCTCGAGCTTAATTTCATTCATCCTTATCAGTGTTCTTCCTGTGGAAATATTGTACAACTTTTAAGTACAGGTCCATGTAACAATCAGGCAGGAGGTGATACAAAGGGTATTCAGAAATTAATGATTTTTCACTCACAGGTTTTTCTTGGGCTATAAGCCGTGTATGTGGAAGGAAAAATATTTTGGGTCATTGTTACTATGGAAACCTGGACAAAGAAATTTCCCTAGCAACCGCCCAATTTTTCTTTCTAGATTGACGAAATTTCACTCATTTTGAAGGCTTTATACGTAACGTATATATAGTGATTTTTTCTCTTATTTAGTGCAGTAAGAAAGATACATTTTTAAAGCGTTCTGTCAATGTAATAAAAAGAAATTACATTCTCTAATATATTTGCTATAGACACAGGTAAAGATACATGTTTCCCATTTTTTGCTGATTCAGCATTTTGCTTGATTTTTAGCAAAAATCAAGTCAATATTATTCATTTCACCATCTTAATACAACTGTTTCATCTATTTCATGTAAAACTACAGGAAAGCTTCTCTAAGAATTTGAAATAAAAAGTTTTGCAAATTTGAAAATTCCTCTCTGTTGCTAAGCAACAGAAATGGATGGTTTGATTAATCAAAAAGGGATAATTGTAAAACATTGGAGGAAAAATCGTATAAATTGTAATCATTGAGTACCAAATACACAAATTTTAAACTAATAAAATATTCAATATTCTTCCTTGTATACTAAAGATTATTTTACAATAAGCTATCTCCATAGCAACAGCAAATTTTCCTTAGCAACAAAGCATTGAAAGTTATTTATAGCACATATTCATCTAATTTTTTAAAAAGATTATCTGATTCTTATTGTTGGATTGCTATTGCCCAGAATCGACATTGTCAAACTGGTTTTTTAAAAAGTATTTTTTAAAGTTAATTCATCCATAGCAACAGAACTTGTCTACATAGCAACAAATGTATTTTATAAGGAATCAGTATGTAGCAATTCCTTAACAAAATTTGTGTCTTTAAAGGATGTTTACTAGGCAAAAACATTTTTACTTATGGAATGAAAGATCATTTATTTGACTTATGACTGTGGTATTTATTTCACTTTGAAATAGTAAATCAATGACCTATTTTTCATGCCAGTGGCCAATTGAGACTCTAGAGTCTTAAAATTTCTTGCAAATTCCTGAAAATTTTGCATCATGACCAATATTTGCATCGAAAATTGGATAGTCTAACTTCTGACAAGTTATAAAAAAACAGTAATCTTTTGATAAAAAAAATTTGACTTTTGATGTTGTGAAAATACAGAACTGGTGAGGTATTGATTGACCGAGGCCGAAGGCTGAGGTTAATCAGTTCCTGACAAAGTCCGCATGGGCACGAGTAGGCAGAATTCAAAAGGTCAATAAAAACAAATGTTTATATTGTAATCATTGGATACCAAAAACAAATTTTAAAAGAATATATACAATATTCTTCTGTGTAAACTAAATGCAAATAATTTAATTTTGTTTGTATTCTAGCCTCTGATTGGTTAATATCCAAAAAGGAACACAAATTATTTCTGTATAACCTGGTTTGGTATGGGGACACCCCCCCCTGACAACCAGCTGAATTATCTGTATCCATACAATCCTCTCATTTCCAGTCCTCGGGATTCATGGAAAATTCCAGATTTAATAAATGTACCTTTAAATTCAAATAATAATTCGATCTTACCACATGTAACCAAACAACATGGCTGCTATGCCTATGCATCAGTTTTTACCTCCCCTCGATTCCCATCACTTCCGTTACTTCCGTTACTATGGTTGTATTATTGAGCGGCAAATTTGAACTAATAATAAGTAACGAAATTTTACACCCATAGTTATTTAATGATTTTAAAATTAAATTATAAGGAATGACTCGAATTCTTGGCCAAATTATTCGAGTATAACCTGGTTTGGGTCAGTTTACGCTGTTTTATAATCCGCGGATTATACTATGGTTGTATTATTGAGCGGCAAATTTGAACTAATAAAAAGTAACGAAATTTTACACCCATAGTTATTTAATGATTTTAAAATTAAATTATAAATCATACATATAAGTGATTTTGTAACAGCGAATCTCTGGAAGCTCATACATGAAATAAAATTTGCTGATGATCAAAGAGTGTTTGTTGACCTTGACCCTAGGTCATTCCAGCAAGTGCGTATTCACTGGCAGAAAAACTATATAATGGAGAATTACTGGAAGCTCATACTTGGTACAAAGATTGTTTTGACCTAAGAGTAAAGCCGACCTTAACCCAAACCCATTTTTGCGCGCAAGTTCAAGTTCACTTACAGAAAGTATAAAATTCTGGTTTGTCCTTTAACTTTGTTACTTCCGTTACTATGGTTGTATTATTGAGCGGCAAATTTGAACTAATAAAAAGTAACGAAATTTTACACCCATAGTTATTTAATGATTTTAAAATTAAATTATAAGGAATGACTCGAATTCTTGGCCAAATTATTCGAGTATAACCTGGTTTGGGTCAGTTTACGCTGTTTTATAATTCGCGGATTATAAAGCGTAAACTGACCCAAACCAGGTTATACTCGAATAATTTGGCCAAGAGTTAGAGTCATTCCTAAATTAAAAAAAATTTCCATCTCCCATGGCAACAGAAAATTTTCCTTAGCAACAAGGCAAGGAAAGTAATATTTAGCACAAACATGTATTCATGAAAGTTTTTAAAAATATTTATATTACATTTTTGCAGTACAACTGAATTTGTGCAGTCTGACTGGCTCTTCTACTTTTTTGTTGAATCTTCCTATGCTATTGAAATTGTAACAAATATTCAAATATCCCACATAAACAAAGTTTGGGGCTTGGGGAGTTGGGGGGTTGGGGTGTGTGTTATACAGAAATCCCTTTACTGTGTGTCCTTCCGTCCATGCAATCTTCTCGCTATAACTTGAAAAACACTGGAAGCTCATACTTCGTACAGAGATTGCTTATGACCCAAGGAGGTGCCATGCCCTTGACACAAGGTCATGGCAGCATGTTCAAGGTCACTGGCAAAAAAGGTGTATAAAAGTTGTTGCCCAGTCCAAAACTTTGTAATGGGGAATCATTGGATGTTCATACTTTGTTCAGTAATAGCTTTGTTGACCTAAGTGTGTTAAGACCTTGACCCAAAGCCATTTTGATTAGTTCAAGGTCATTTGGTGAAAATTTTTATAAGTATCTGGGTAATAAGTGATTTTGTAACAGCGAATCTCTGGAAGCTCATACATGAAATAAAATTTGCTGATGATCAAAGAGTGTTTGTTGACCTTGACCCTAGGTCATTCCAGCAAGTTCGTATTCACTGGCAGAAAAACTATATAATGGAGAATTACTGGAAGCTCATACTTGGTACAAAGATTGCTTTTGACCTAAGAGTAAAGCCGACCTTAACCCAAACCCATTTTTGCGCGCAAGTTCAAGTTCACTTACAGAAAGTATAAAATTCTGGTTTGTCCTTTAACTTTGTAATTGAGAGTTAATAGGCTTATACATTGTACAGAGAATGCTTTTGACCGTAGGTAATTCATGACCCTGACCCATGTAGGTTTTGGCAAGTTCAAGGTCACTGACGAAAACATATTAAATGCTTGTCTGAACTCCAACTTTGTAATGGTGTTTCACTTGTAGCTTTACTTGAAACAGAGCTTGCTAATGATCGGAGGGTGTGTCCTCATATTGAATAAAGATCATTCCTCCAAGCTCGAGATCACTGGCTGGAAATGAAAAAAAATTCTTCTCTGGGTTATTTTTCTTTTACCCTTGACTTTGACATTGTGACCTCAGAATCAACAACGATCATCCTTTTTCTTAGGGGAACCAATTTGAAATTTGTCATGCTAAGGATTTTTAGCTAACCTGAGCGAAGGCTCAAGTGAGCTTTTCTGATCAAAAAGAGTCCGACGTCTGTCGTCGTTGTAATTGTAAACTTTTCACGTTTTCATCTACCTCTCAAGAACCACTGGGCCAATTTCAACCAAACTAGCCACAAAGTACCCTTGAGTAAAGGGGATTCAAGTTTGTTCAGATGAAGGGACACACCTTCTTCCAAAGGGATATTATGATGATTTTGTGAAAAATTAATGGCATCATTTAAAAAAACAAATCTTGTTCAAATCATAACCCCGGGGGTAGGGCGGGGCCACAATGGGCGATCAAAGTTTTAAATATGAAGACAAAGGGAAAATCTTAAATTATTCACAAGACCAACAAAGCCATGATTGGTCATAAAAATATAAAAGCATCCTCAGTTAATGTTAATTTAATTTTTTTTTCAAATCATGACCACCCAGGAGAATAGAGGCGCCATAACAGGAGATCTATTTTTACAAAGGAATTAAGGGTATAATCAATAAAAAATTACTATGAATGGGTTCAGTCAGCATACAATTCAAAGATAGATTGCATTTGCTGACAAAGTCATTGTATCGACCATAGAACTTGCGAAACTATGACTATAAACAAGACTGTTGATATTCTTATTTCATCAACTTGTTTGTCAGTAGCTTGCCTCCTTTTAGAAATTATTCGTACCTAGAGCATCTCTTGCATATTGAACCAACTTGGAGATATAAAACAAGCTTAGATTACAGTTAAAGCACAAACTTTAATTGTTTATTTCATGAAACAAGACTGACACTATTTTTCTGTGTATTTCTTTTATTTTTTCATTAAGCTCGTTATATCAAAAATATTTTTTAGTTATTACATGTAAATATCCTGTCATAACTAGACTAGTAAATAATAAAAATCGAGAGTTAGTTATCTCGTAATAATTTAATTCTGGTTGTAACACGTCATTTGATAGAATAAAAGATGTAGTTTATACCGTATAACATATGTTGCCTACGTCACAATGACCTACGCCAAAAACGTATTATTTGGCTTGATGTACTTTTAAAATATGCTTAATTTGAAGGCATTTCTTAAGGAAAATTGCCTTAATTGGAAAATTAAATTATCAGAAATGAATTTAATTAATAGCTGCCCAAGTTACACTGGTATAACCTGGGTTGGAACAGTTTACGCTTTTTTTAACCGCTTCACGGTTTATAAAGCGAAAACTGTCCCAACGCAGGTTATACATGTACCGTACAGTATAACTGGAGTAGCTATTAAAGTCATTCCTTAAATAATGAATTAGTTACCCCAATAAAATGAATTTCCTATCTTGCTTTTATAAAGATTTGGTATCATATTATAATAATTTTTAAATCTCATTCTCCAGGAGTTAGTAGTCTCGTTACAACGAGTTTGTTATCTTGTTAAAACGTTTCAACGAGTTAGTCATTTTTTTTAATAATAAATTAGTTATCTTGTTCATGAGTTAGTATCTCATTATAACTTATTACATATATAGTAATTTCATCAAAATAAGTTTTTTTATCTTGTAATTCAGGAGACAGAAGTCTCGCTACAAAGAGTTTGTTTATTTAGGTTTTCTGTCTTAGCCAATCTTGATAGCTTTGCTTACATTTTTATCTGCCAGTCAAATTGCGCACAGACTCCAGTACCGAACCGTGTAAACTCCTTATAAGTAAATGGTTTGAATATTTATAGTTTAATATACTATTTTCCACCTTTGTTAAACAGTTTAAACTGTTGAAAAATAATTATGATATCTTGCTGCAAAACAAAATACTAAGTATATTATGGGCGTTAATATATATTTGATGAAGAAAATAGGTGGATTGTGAAAAATGTAAAAAAAAAAAAAAAAAAAAAAAAAAAAAGAAAATCCTGATACTTTAAAATACAGTTATTGACTTCTACTTGTTAGGTCTACTTGTTACTATACGGACTTTGTCAGGAACTGATTAACCTCAGCCTTCGGCCTCGGTAAACCAATACCTCACCAGGTCTGCATTGTCACAAGTAGACCTTATCAAAAATCTAATTTTTTTTATTACGAGATTACTGTTTTTTTTTTAAACTTATCAAAAGTAAGACTATCCAGTTTTCGTTGCAAATATTAGTCATGATGCAAAATTTTCAGGAATTTGCAAGAAATTTTAAGACTCTAGAGTCTCAATAAGCCACTAGCATGAAAAATAGGTTATTGATTTACTATTTCAAAGTGAAAAAAATACCACAGTCATAAGTCAAGTAAGTAATATTCATTCCCACTTAAGTAGAATGTTTTTGCCTAGTAAACATCCTTTAAAGACAAAGATTTTTGTTGAAGAATTGCTACATACTGATTCTTTATAAAATATATTTGTTGCTATGTAGACAAGTTCTGTTGCTATGGATGAATTAACTCAAAAATACCTTTGAAAAAACCAGTTTGACAATGTCGATTCTGGGCAATAGCAATTCAACAATAAGAATCAGATAATCTTTTTAAAAAATTAGATGAATATGTGCTATAAATAAATTTCAATGCTTCGTTGCTAAGGAAAATTTGCTGTTGCTATGGAGAAAACTTATTGTAAAATAATCTTTAGTATACAAGGAAGAATACTGTATATTTTACTATTTTAAAATTTGTTTTTGGTACTCAATGATTACAATTTATTCGATTTTTCTTGCAATGCTTTTCATTTTCTCCTTTTTTAATTAATCAAACCATCCATTTTTGTTGCTTAGCAACAGATAGGAATTTTCAAATTTGCAAAACTTTTTATTTCAAATTCTAAGAGAGGCTTTCCAGTGGTTTTACATGAAATAGATGAAACAGTTGTATTAAGATGGTGAAATGAATAAAATTGACTTGATTTTTGCTAAAATCAAGCAAAATGCTGAATCAGCAAAAAATGGGAAACATGTATCTTTACCTGTGTCTATAGCAAATATATTAGAGAATGTAATTTTTTTTTATTATATTGACAGAACGCTTTAAAAATGTATCTTTCTTACTGCACTAAATAAGAGAAAAAATCACTATATATACGTTACGTATAAAGCCTTCAAAATGAGTGAAATTTCGTCAATCTAGAAAGAAAAATTGGGCGGTTGCTAGGGAAATTTCTTTGTCCAGGTTTCCATAGTAACAATGACCCAAAATATTTTTCCTTCCACATACACGGCTTATAGACCAAGAAAAAACTGTGGGTGAAAAATCATTAATTTCTGAGAACCCCCATGTATCACCTTTAATATATAGGCTGCCTGATTGTTACGTGGACCTGTACTTAAAAAACTAACTATTTAACACAGCTGTTTAGTACATGTACTAATTGTCAATTACCTTCATCTGTAAATTACAAATTACAAATATGAATAAATACAAATATAAATAATGTATATAAAAAACATAAAATCACATATTAAAACCAGAAATATTCAAATTTTCTGTAACAGGAGAGGAGAAAATTGCAATGGAATGACAAGGATTCGAACCCAGGCCCCCTGAATCTCCAGTCAGGTGCTCTACCAACTGAGCTATCTGGCCACCAGCGATTGAATCTGTCTAACTGCCACATTTCTCTGCATTAATTGACCTAATTACATCCAAAATGGCCATGGATGCTGAATATGAAAATTTTCATAGGAATACTATCATTTTAAATCCATGCCCTTTAAACAAACAACTAATTGGGATCTGAACGTTCATTGATGCCATACATGCCAAGTATTTCACTAAATGTCTCTAATTAAGCATTTAATTCTTATTATTGGATGTTGTCGGTCATATAACAGCACCTGGCTGTGCCAACAAATACCACACATTAGTGTTGTGTGATAATTTGTCAAGGACAGGTGTTGTTATATGACTGACAACATCCAAAAAACAAGAATTCAATGCTTTATTTACATTTTCTAATTTACTCTGTTCATAAATATTAATTTCATTCATCTCTGTTGTGTTGCCTGCAGAGTAGAGCAACACTTAGGGATCACTTTCCCCCGCGTCTGTCTGTCCATCTGTCACACCTTGTATCTCAAGAACTGTAAGAGGTATGGATTTGATATTTTGCACATATATTGCTTGGCACTATGGCTTGTGAATTGCCATGGTTACCAACCTTGTGACCTTTGACCTTTTACAGAATAGTTAATATTGCCAATATACAGCATGTTATGTAAGTCTATGCTATTTAGCATGTGCACTATTTTTGATAAGACTTTACGAAAAATACCAGCATTACAATCCACTTGACCTTGACCACTGACCTACTTTGCAAAAAATACCCCAGACAGTTTATGTCTTCTGAATTTTGAGAGACAGAATTTTGATAATTAGCATTTATACATTTATGAACTCATGATACTGTACTTTGAAACAGTATGAAATTCAGTTACCACACAAACTTATATTTAAATACTATGAAAATACATCTGGATCGGTATCCCACAATGGATTGTGTAGACTGACAATAGGAGTAAAGAATTTGAATCATGTTTTAATTAATGTAAAATGATAAATAATTATTTATAATAATTTCAATTTAATTATTCATTTGAGGGTTGGGAATAATATTTTCTTTGACTGTCAGATTCTATTGCAGTCTTATACATGGATTTATTTTCCTGCATGAACTATTAGCTAACTACACTTAGATTTGTTTACACCTTTAATGAAGCTACAAAGCAGGTGACACATGCGTTCCTTGGAACATTCTAGTTATAAAGGATGACTGCACTTAACACCTGTTTTTGGGTCTTTTTCGGTTGCTTCTGTTGCTTTTATATCTAAACCTTATTTCACTTTTGTATGTTTATGAAAGAATCCTGTCAATTTGTAACCAAATTTAAATCTTAAAATGATTTTAGACTGTGATACAATAAAATGATTCAATGTTTTTTTTCCTTACTGCTTTCCAAATGTAGGGAATTTACACTAACCTGCCCTTGACTGAACATTAGATATGCATGAGAGGTGGAGCTAACATTGTAAGAATGGGTCTAAAATTAGACTTGATAAATAACAATGACATGTTGTGGCACAAATACACTACTGACATTAAAGGTTTCAAAATGAAATCAACAATATGAGCACGTCAATGTAATTAAAGCAGATTTTATAATCAATGCCAGATGATTTAACGTGTTCGAACACAATGTCCTAGCTAGCACAAAACATGCTACCTTACACGTCACGTGACGGAATTTAGTATTCACAAAGTTACCTGAGGTAAGAAATCACGTGGTGAATTATAATATTCAACATGTCACAATCCTTGGTTACAACACAGAGAGCAAATGTAAGAAGAAGCAGTTTTTTTTCTTTTTTTACCATGAGCGCATGTTTGTCTATTATTTTCCTTTTGACACATTATTATTTATGCAAATATACAACTACTGTTAAACGTAGAACATAGACAAACTGCGCTGACTATGTATAAAGTCAGTAAAAAAGTGGCCATCCTCATTATCGAACGGAGATTCAAGAAATTGTGATGACCGCTGCCTTTGAAAACAGATTTGAACTTCATAAATACACACTTTTATTAAACGTAATTACATGAAGTTGTAGACTGGATGTTGACCATTCTTGCAATGAAAAGAAAAATGCTTGTTTTGAAAGTTTATTTTGTCGCAAATTTCTCATGTCCTTAAGTGCAGTCATCCTTTAATGCCTTTCAGAACTGGTGAGGTAAATAGACATAAAAGTCATTCTGACATAGAAATTAAGTTAAATAATGAAAATGAATACTCTGAGGCAAAAAATTGACAAATTAATTTCAAACATACAACAATTTAATAGGGTAATTGTTTTTAAATTAAACTGAGCCAAAACAATATACATTTTTGTGTTCCTAGTCTTTTGAAAGTGTATGTAGAACCTACTGTGTATTCTACCATGCCCTGACAAGGTTTCGTTCGTGTTATAGGAGGCTGCATTTCATACAGAAAATTAAACTGACTGTAAATATATATTTGTTAAAGATGAGTTGTTCAAAGACGTACCAGTGACTTCCTGCTGCAGAAAGAGTTCTCCATATTTTTCATGGAGGGCACCACACCATTTTTTCATCCACTTGTTCACATCAGCACAGTCCCAGAAGTACAAAGGCTTGGGTTTACTTTTATTTGGTTTTTTGCCATGAGGATGAACGGTATTGCCTTGATCTCTTGTTCTTGACTGAAGAAAATTAAGAATATACCATATATATTTATACTACATTCATATAGTTTAATAGCATTATTTACAGACATTTGAAAATACACTACATAAAAGAAAAGAATAACTCCCTCCCTTTGTTGAGTCAATTATAACAGTATCTTCATTTAGTATTTTCCTGTAATTTACCTTTCCAAGATCCATGAAGTAGATTTTGTAAAATATGAAAGGCTGGAATTTCTTTGTGAGGTTGACCTTATATAGTATACAAGAACAGAAAAATTCACAGTGAACTCAGACACAACATTTTCATCATCAATTCTGTGGAGATTTGTTTTATGATAAACATATCTTAAAATACAGAATTTGGCTTATACATTCAAAATCTCCATTTCCTTCTTATCTTACTTCTGGATTGGAGGGAAATAAATATCCATACTATTTTAAGGAAATGTTTTCATTAAGTGATACAACTTACTTTATACTTATTTATTTATTTTGCTTCCTAGTTTCACACAGAGATAACTAGTGAAATGAGTGATTAAATGAAGGGAGGGGGTATGAATTCTGTAAGAAATTGATATTTGTTCTGAGTAATGAAATGCATTCTATATATTTTTTTTTCATGCATCTAAATGATTATGTAATATAAAATTAAAAATGACTTTGAACAATAGTTTTGTTTTGCTGTCTATCACCATGTTAATTTTCAAAAGTTATCATATTCCAATTTTTAAGTTTTAATTAGATACTTACATCAATTTTCATAAAATATAAATTATTTATCAAAAGAAAGAGAGATAACTTTATATCTTAGGTAAAACTCAAGAATTTCAATATTTTATGAATCCAAACACAATATCTCTTTATGATTTGATGAATACTTCTGATATATATATATATATATATATATATATATATATATATATATATATATATATATATATATATATATATATATATATATATATATATATATATAAACTAATAGGATTAGCAAAGTTCTCAAAACATTTCATACCTAAACTTCCCATAACATATAACATTGAACATTTTCTAACAACTGTCAGTACTGTATATTAATCATAGATCCTCTGGTTCATTATGTTAACTGTTCACAGACTGATTGTTCAATTGTTAAAATTTCATTGTAATAACATACCCCATGTTGGGCGCTTTAGTGAAATAAGAAAGTCTGAAAGTCTCACTGAATGGGAAAACTAATGGAAAAAGAAAAATATTTTTAACCCCTTCCCTCCCCCGAACCTTGAAACAAATCCATGTGTTCTGTGTGCATTCAAGCAGAGAGCGATTTCCTAGTTGCATGTATATTGTGGCTGTATACAAAATTGTGTAAAATAATGGATTTGGATAGAGTCAAACTCTTATATGCAATATTTTGTTAAAATAACACTTGCAAAACAAAAAAAAAATGGAGCTGGGAGTGTGTGTGGGTGGGGGGGATGTAAACCCTTCACCCCTGAATCCGCCACTTGCCATTTTGGTCTGAAACTTATCACATGTATATTCCCTTTCGAGCCATCTTTAAAATAAAAAATTGTTTTCCCTCCCTCAACCAACTGGCAAAAAATGGCCCAACCAAAAACTTTTTTTAACCTCCATGAAACAATTATTTTTTTCTTTTTATCCCTGAAATTTCTCATCTGATCAACATGTATGTTGACATTTTCTAGAAAAAAATTTATGCCTATTACCGACCCAATTTTTTTTTTTACCTTGAGTCGTGAGAGGGTAAACAAATATTATTTTCAAGATGGCCTTGGCAATTGTTCACAACCTGAGACTAGTGAGAGGGATAATGGTAAAGTAATGACTAAAATAATAAAATAACAAAAAAATAAATAAATAAATAAAAATACAAGTTGTCAGTGTGTTAAGCATCCAAATGAAAAATTATTCAACACATTGTAATTTCCAATTTTTCGGAACCTGTAACTGTCCAAAATAAATCTTCCAGTCGAATACAGCTGTCAGATGGTGTAAACCGTTTTTCCCCCTCTGTTTTCATTTCGTGACTTACCTGCTGACGAGAGTCGCCTGCCTTTTGTTCTGAGTTCATTACTCCCTTAAATAGTTTACATATATTTTCATCATTAAATCTATGGAATGATCTCGTTCATTTTCAGCATTTTCTCTAAATAAATAGTCTTCTTGGAACAGGGATGTGAAATAAAATGAAAATCAAAACGGATGTAGACTTAGCAACATTGAAGAAAAAATTGAAACGTAAAACGTGACTTTCCGAAATATTAAAATGTGTAACTTACTCGGTAAGAACACACCTTTCAAGTGTTTATACACGAGGGAGAAAAAAACAAAAGGCCTTAAAGGTCACCTGAGTATAATGTAACATTGTAAAGGATCTATAGATTGAATATAAAATAAAACAAAACAAGTTGATAAATGAAGCTATGTTGCCCAAAAGCAAGAGAAATAGGCCGGATAATCAGGGATCAGCAAAATAATTTAGTGCACATTGACAAATCTTAAGGTCAGATGACACGTTCCTCGAAAATATATATATAATCCCCCCCCCCCCCCCAAAGATCGATTTGTCACTGAAGTATTGATACTTGAACAAGTTTCCCCACAAAATTTGGGGTACAGTGTATCTTATCAGACATTTGGGCAAGATACCAGAGAGTGATATTTCTTTTATAATCCTTATGGGTAATCTTTTGAATTGCCAATGTCACAATATTTGGTGTACATATTTTTTAAAACATATTGAAACCACTTTAGAAATCACAAGAGAATGACAAATGTGAATAAGATTTGATGTAATACAAAGAGATACAAAACATATATTTGAGGAACGTGTCGTTTGACCATAAAGTTGATCGACTTACTTGCCTTTACTCAGGCCCGTATCAACGGATTAATACTGTACTCAACAAATATGAGGGGTCAAGGTCCCAAAAAACTGACAAGCAAAAAAAAAAAAGAAAAAAACAACAACAAACAAACAAACTGTCCGATTCCTCGAAATTGCCAGTACTCGACCTTAAAGCAACAAAGAGTGTGTGTGTGTGGGGGGGGGGGGGATTCAACATAGCCCCACTATAACACCAGAGCCCCTGATCCAGGGGCTAAGGAATTCACAGTTTTGAAGAGGCATCCTTGCTTATCATAATTATGGACTTGGTTTGTTTGTTTAATACACTGAAGCAGAGAAGAAGATTTTCAATGAAATAACGCACTATCACTATGTAAATATTAGAGCCCCTTCCCGCAGAACCCTTGACCCTGGGCCACAATTTTTTCAATTTTGGAAGAGGCACTCTTGATCAATATAATCATGCACTTGATTTATCTGCTTTATATACAGGGAGAGAGAAGATTTTCAATGCATTTTCACTATATGTTCATTAGAGCCCCACCCAAACTCCAGAACCCATGACCCTGGGACCATGAATTTCACAATTTTGGTAGAGGACTCAGTGCTAATTACATGTACAATCATGTCAACAATTTGACTGCTTGATGTCCTGATGTAAAGAAGAAGTTTTTTTTAAAAAAGATAACACTAACTTTGATGGTTTAGCCCCACCCCTAAAGCCCCCCCCCCCCGGGGGGGGGGGAGGGCAGGAACCATGAAATTCAGAATATTTGTACCCTTTACCAATTAAATTGGTTGAAATTGGTTCAATGGTTCAAGAGAAGCTGAACATTTCAAAAGTTTACGACCGAAGAACGACGCACTACACACAACCCACGTCGCACGACGACGGACGAAAACAGATAGCAACAGGCCATCTGAGTGACTCAGGTGACTTAAAAAAAAAATAGTACAGATTTGTACAACACTGGGAAGGATTTATACTCCGACTGCAAAATACTCCATGGAAATGACATGACATAGATGGCATCCCTTGTTTTTGCCGAAAGGATAAATCATCATCGAAAACCAAAAGCTGGTCTTGCTTTTTTGGGGTTACCGACTAAATAATGAAATCAAAGCCTCGTTTTATTTTTCATTGATTTTTATTTATTTATTTATTTCTATGTACAGTTTATTGGAAACATAAAAATCAGATGAGAAACAGAGAGTAGTATACAGATGTTATGTTTTTTTCCCTTTCTTATGTTCCACCCAGTTAACCTTTATCGCTATCAGCGAGCTGTAAATATAAGCTGTCACTAAAGGAGAGAGAGAGAATGCTAGACCGTACAAATTATGTTTAAGGTATACCGTAAATACACGTACTGTGTAATTACTATAAATGTTTTTTTTTACTTTAAAAATATCTCAGTTCAGTTCAATTTATTAAAGTCAAGAGATTTACATCTCAAAGATAATATTTACAATCATATACATCTTAGTACATAAAATGATGAGATTAACATCCAACATGTACAATATATAATACAATGATATGTACAATCATACATCTCATCTTCATTGGGAGTCAGATTTTACAGTTAAGACTAAGAGGGAAATTCTTGAGTGTTTTTTTCTAAATCTTTGCGTACTTCGTAACTTGGAGAGAAAAGAATATATTTATATACATAATTAAGTGATCGATCACTTACCACTCTAATTAAAATCACAATGAATTCATTTTATAGAATAAATAATTTTTAATTTTGTTTCTTTCCTAAAACAGACCCTTTTTAAGCCTTCCACCATTATAGTTTTTAATCGCCATAAAGACAAAAATAGGTCTATTCTGATTTACTTACATTAAAAGCTCCTGGTTGTTACATTAGTACTTTAGTCCTCTCTCTCTCTCTCTCTCTTTCTCTCTCTCTCTCTCTCTCTGAGTTTGAGGGATATGTATTACCTTGCTGCTAAATACTCCTTTTAAAAGATAACTTTGTGGCATATCAGGTATTTATCGATTTATCCTACCACTTCATTGAATTTTTTAAAATGCTGAATTCAATCGGCTCAAATAATAATTCTACTGGCATTTAAATTTATTGTTAATGGTAAAGAACACAAACAAATAACTTGTGAAATATACATAATCATGGAGGTTTCCAGGCTGGAAAACAGCTCGCTTACAGAGGAATATGTCTTAAAATTGTGGGACAGTTATATTTTGGATAATTTAGTAGAAGCAGCTCCGTGTCAAATTGGAATTTATGACCTGAGGACCAAACGTCGTATCACCAGCAGTGAGGGATTCTGGGTATCCCCTAAGGAACTCGAGGTTGCTATCGAAGCTGTGACTTACCCAGACTTATTACAGAGGAACGGACTCGTCATCAACGGAAAGACTTACGACGTACGGCTGGCCGATGGAAAAAATGGAATTTTTGCCCGGAAAGAATTTGACGGCTGCACGGTGTGTAAAACCTTCACCTTACTGATTATTGCAATCACGGACGAGCGATATGAAGCCAAAGTTTGTAATGAACAGGTCATGAAGCTTGGGGATTTTCTGAGGAGAGGCGGGTTATAAGTTGACAAAGTTTTAAAATGGAAACTACCGATGAAATACTCAAAGATTAATGTGATAATCATTTTTTGTTTCACCTTCCACCATTATAGTTTACATTTAGCTGTTTCTGGAATGAGTCAGTTGTGCAACATGTTATTACAGTATTAAACAGTTTAGGTGCTTTCTTGTTGCAAACACTGCAACACATTTGTGGAATATACAAGATACCAAAATATTTGTTAGAAAAAGATTTTTTTTACTGTACCATTTCTTGTTTAAATATTTATACAGGTTTGGTTCATTGTCAATGTTATTTGACAATATCACTGTTGAGACCATTAAAGATTCAATTATAATTTTGACTTTAATTGATATCTTTTGACAAATATACATGTACATATGTCAGTAATGGGAATGTGGTAACACCCCATCGAGAGCAGAGCATGTGCTTAAATTAATATTTTTGCCTTCTCATTATCTTATACAAATTGTTAACAGCATATTTAGTTATATTTTTACGGCCCATGCATTCTCGAATCAATGATTCTTATTTTCAAATTATAATTTATTATATAACTGAATTATTCCTAGTTCTCTGGCTGAAATCTAACATTCTAGAAATCATATAAAAGTGTTGTGTAAATGAACCTGACCTTCCAGACTTCGGGGTGAACATAAAATTCTACATTAGACCGGGTACTATCAAATTTGTATATCTTATAATTCCTCTTACATTATTCATCTGCTTGATGGTACCCCGTAGATGTGCAATACGGTAAACGACATCTTCAAAAACCCGGTTCCTACAACTTCTCTTGCATTTTAAGGAGAAGCAAATCTCTGCTGGAATATGACTTATAGTGTTCTGCAAATGAAAAGGTTTTTAGAGTAGTTTCAACTTTCATCCGAGGTCCATTAAGGAGTTTCAAAAGTTTTTCTGTAAAAACTTGATTCCGAGAACTCTCCTTATTTAACGGAGTTGCCTAATCATCATTTGGATAGATTGGGGGGTGTTCTGTAGATGAACATTAAGATTTAATTTTCATTTTTATCCTTGGGCTAATTAAGGGTCGAAAAATGACGTTTTTGTACAAAAAAACTTGGTTCCTATAACTGCCCTTTGATTTTACACAATACTTAGGAAAAAACCTCTCTACAGATATGATTACTGGTGTCCTGTAGATGAACAATAAGGTTTCGAAAATCCGGAAGTCATATATGCAATGTATTCGCAAAATGTGGCTATAGGCCTCCTAAATTAGTATTTCATATAATAAATTCGTAACCAGTTTTAAATTCAAGAATTTTATGAAGTATAAAATCTATTTTAAAAGGAGTTTTAGACAAAAGGGTTTTGTTAAAAAAAATTAGAAGAAACAACAAATTCAAGTTAGTTTAACTGGCTTACTGATTTTGAAATATTTTAATTTTTACTATATATTCCTATGTAAAACTTTAATCGTCCATTGTGGCCGACCCTACACTCGGGGGTCTTGATTTGAACCAACTTGAATCTACACTATGTAATAATGCATATTCGAGTGATAATTTGGCTTCTGCATAAAATATCAAAAGTCTTCTGGAAGCCAAACCTTTGTTTTAAAAAAATCGTTCTTAGACCCTCAATGTGGGTTCCCATATAAAAAAATGAAAGTCTGAAACTCTAAGACACTACCAATCATATTCTAAAATACGATTTGTCTACTGCGTAAAATGTAAAACAGGTCTGGAAACCAGGTTTTTGTAGAAAAAATATCGTTGGTTAACTTCTTTGATTGAAACTTAAAAAATTTAAATGAACTTCTTCAGGACACCATTAATCATATACCGAAAAGGTGATTTGACTATTACAAAATGTAAAAAAAATAATATGAGAAGTTCTGTAAATGATTTTTTTTTATTAAAAAAAAACATTTTCAACCCCTATTCGCCCCAGTATGGAAATGAAAACCCAGAAACTTATTGCACAAAAACAGGACACTGCTACAATTTTCAAAGAGATGAAATGGCTACTGCTTAAAATGTAGGAGGAGTATGAGGAAGAAGATACTACAATGTTTAGAGTAGCGTGGCAGTCTAACGGATAACAACAATATACCGTTATGTAAAAGGTGAAGATAAGGAACAGTGATTAATCTCATAAATTCAGCAAAGAAGACGAATCGTGAACAGGGGGAAAACACGAGCCCCTAGGAGGAGTACGCATCCCCTCCGTGAGCCAAATGTATTGATCAGGTAGTCAAAATTAGTATAAAAACTAAGGCCTAACAATTGGTATGAAACATGTCAGACAAAATACGACCCAACGATAGGTTGCATTCGCGAACAAAGTTATTATAGCGACAGTAGAATTTGCGAAAAGCTGACTTTAAACGAGGCTTTTGCAATCCTTGTGGCATCAACTTTTTTGTCAATAGCTTGCCTCGGTTTAAAAATTGATAGTGCTCAGAGCATACTCTTGCGTATCTAATCAGTTAGGAAATATTAACACCATATGCAGGTGGTGTTGAAATATTACTAAAGAAATATAGGAAGTTGATGATGGAAAAGTGAAAAAGACGAAGATAAAGAACAGTGATCGATCTCAAAAAATCTACAAACAATACAAATCTGTGAACAGAGCATAAAACAGGACCCCCAAAAATTCAAGAGGTGGGATCAGGTGCCTTACAGGAGTGAGCATCCCCTGTAAACCGACCACACTCGCCTTGAGCCCTTTGTGTTAGTCAGGTAGACGGAATATTCCGTATTCAAATTTAGTTTAAAAACAAAGGCCTAACAATTAGTATGAAACAAGTCAGCAAAAATACGACCCAATAATAAGTTATGTTTGCGAACAAGGTCATTATAATGACCATAGAATTTACGAAATGCTGACTTTAAACGAAATTTTTGAAATCCCTGTATCATCAACCTATCTGTCAGTAGCCTGCCTCGGTTTTAAAAATTAATTGTAATCAGAGCATGCTCTTGAGTAAGGTGGAAGACGTAACCGTATGCATGTGATTGCGGAAGTTATCACGTTTGTAATACAGTTTAGTTATTCGTTGGCAATTATCGTCTATAGTCAGTAAAACCGCCAAAATACGTAAGAGATGTAGCAAACTCCGTGATGTCCATATTTAGAGTTCACTGGGATATATCGGTCACGGTAGCCTAGTGGAAGGGCCGCGGCGTTCGCTTCATGATTGGGCGGAACGGGGTCCATTCTCATTCGCTGCGCCAAACCTAAGACCTATAAACTAACATAGTGACTGTTCCTTCGCCAAGCGTGGGAGTTGGCATGATAAAGAACCTTCACTGCTCAATGGCCGAGTATAAGTCTAAATTTTAAGCCCTTCACCGGTATATGGTGACGTTCCTATACGAGTGAAAAATTGGAATGGGACGTAAAACAAGATACGTTCAATCATCTGGTCGACATTTGAATGAAAGTATGGTAACTATTGTTAATTGATAAAACATCGTCGAAATATCTAAATGTTGATATGAAGGCGACATCCCCACATCGAGGGTTTTCTTCTTCTCATGTAGACTTTTTTTTAAAAATAAAATCTGCTTAATTGGAATATAAAAACAGGCCGGCTAATAAAGGAACACTTTTATGCCGATCTGAATTTCAACAGATTGTTGGAATACCTACCTATCTCTAGATAGTGCGGATATAAATATAACAAGTATCTGTGATCTCTATCTCTTCCTCAGATTAAGACAATGAATTTCATCTTCTGTGCATCTTCATGCTTTTTTTATTTAACAGATTTTATTAATGAAATATGGAGGTAACGAACAGTAATCAAGCTCAAAAGTCAATTGAAACAATACAAATCGGGAGCAGAGCAAACACGGACTTCTAAAAAACATCAGAGGTAAGATCAGGTGCCATGGAGGAGCAAGCATACCCACCGTCTGCTCATTGTCATGATCAGGTAAACATTTATGTACTTTTCTATGGTTGTGTCCTTTTTTTCAATGTTATAAGTTTTCTTTATTTTCTATCCTTCTTCGCGTATCCTAGACAGTTTTCTTATATGATTATTTGATGAATGAATATTTGATTTACATTTTTTTCTGAATTGATTTCATTTTATAATAACAGTATACATTGTTGTAGTGAGTGTTTATGTTTTCTGTGTAACAGAGGTGATTTTTGAATATTTTTCAAGCCAGTACCAGTACATGTATATATTTTTACAATGAGTTAAGATATTACTTTCTGAAGAACATTTGAATTAATTTAAACATTAACTAATATGTTTTTCATTATTCAAAAATGTTTAACAAGTAATTATTTATCAAAATCTATGCAAAGTCACAGACCAAATCCCTTCTCAACTCATGTATTACAATTCACCAGATTCTTCTTGCTAATTAAATGATGTTCATATATAATTATCTATTTTTTAGATAAATCATTTTGAAGAATTTTAAGAACTCTGCTGAACTCTGAGTCTAACTGTTTCATATTTGGATACTTTACTAGTCTAGAGAAATACATTGATGACAAAGCAACAACTTTACTTTATGATAAACGTGATGACTTCAACTTTTCCATTGCCAACTTCCCTTATTTCTGTAGCAATATACTATTATCCCATGCATATGGAGTTTTAGTCATCCAGTTGATTCGATGCGCAAGAGCATGCTCTATGAATGATTTTTAAAACAAAGGAGTCTATTGACAAATTAGTTGATGACAGAAGGATATCAACAATCTCGTTTAATGTCAGCTTTTCGCGAACTCTATGGTCGATACAATGACCCTATTTTTGCAAATATAATCAGTCGTTATGTCGAATTTTAACTTTTTTTCAAAAACAAATTGTTGGGCCATTATTTTCACACTGAACTTTCTCAGAATTTTTCTTTTTACCTGATCATGACAAGGAGCACACGGAAGGTGTGACCGGTCGACAGGGATGCTTACTCCTCCTTGGCACCTGATCCCACTTTTGAATAGGCATTATTATGCCTTTTTTTTCACTCATAGATTGGTCCTAATAGGCTTTCGTATTCTTTGAGTTAACGTTACAGATGATTTATATCAGATAAGTATCTTAAGCTTATTTCATGGAATAAAAGACAAGGAAGATGAAATACTACATGGGTTCCTTTATGAACCATCTCTTTCTTATATCAATATTTCTGAATTCGAATTTCTACACACGGCTTAGCCGTATTGACAACAATTATAGGAAAGGCTCATCTACAAGTATTTTCGGATCAGGTAGAATTTCAACAGGATTATTAACATCTGTCCTCACTGTCGTTGTAATTGTGCCACTACTCGTGTCCTCAGCTGTAGCTTCTTCAATCTGTTGTCATAGAAATTATTTTATAAGATGATTTACATGTACGTGTACAAGTATTAGTAAAAGTATTCAGTTGTCTATTCATTGACAGAAATTCGTGTTCGAATTTTTTGTTCAATATGAAGAACAATTTTTATTTAGCTTAGCACAAAAAATCATAAAAACGTAACCTGCAATAAATCTTTTGAAATAATTTTGTTTTCGTCCCATCTCCTATAACCCCTCACCCCAAATATAAAGCATACAATCATTAAATATATTTAATTACTGAGTAGAATAAATAATAAAAGTTAAGTTTAAGAGATAAGCTATACAACTACATGTACTAGTATACTGTAAACGTACATAAATTAGTACATTCAAAATTTAGCACAGTCAACAAGTGTTTAGCGCAGTCATACATTGGTGCATTTCTAGCCAAAGCGTTCATATCTATTTGGATCGGCAGGTCGTGAGTTCGAATCTCAGCCGCGACTGACCTAAGTCGGTAAAAAATGGGTAGCAACTGTTCCTTCGCCATGCGCTCGGCACTTTGAAGTGAAAGTTGCTGGTCCTTCGGATGAGACCTTAAAAACCAAGGCCCCGTGTCACGGCAGGCGTTGGCACGATCTAAAGATCCCTCACTGCTCAATGGCCCTGAGTGCCGAGTAAAGGTCAAAATTTGAAGCCTTTCACCGGTATATAGTGACGTCTCTATATGAGTGAAAAATTCTCAAATGGGACTTAAAACAACATACAATCAATCATATCTATTTGTTCTGTCATATACCTGTATTATTGTGGATTGATTGATCATGAATTAGCGGACAAAAAGCAGTGTGACAGGCAATAAAATATAATAACCGCTAAAATTAATATGTTTACAGTATTTATATGTGTACCTTTTCCTGTTTGTAGAAATAGTATACCGAAAAAAATTTCAACATTATCATTATTATTTTTTATTATTTTTTTTTCAAACAGACACGAATATGTCTTACCTTGAGATAAAGTTTACAGTGTGGATATTGGATGTCTGAGTCTGTAACATCCGCACCGTCGAGGATTTTACATACGGGGTATTTGCCAGACTTACATACAACCATTGAACGACAGACACTGATCTCCAGACAACGAACAGCGCAGGTTATTGCTGCATTTTTGTGATTCTTCGGTAGGATTATGTCTTGTAGGACCGATGAAGTTCCGTACACTGAAAAGGGAATTTCTTTAAACAATTTTTCCTGAAGAATAGATGTAACTAGTGCTGCAGATAAAACTATAAATAGCAGCAATCCGAAATTCATTCTTCTTCTTCAACCAAATGAATCTATCATGTGAGATGGAATTTTTTGAATGAAAATGGATGATTAATTCGTCCCAGAAATATATGACAAAGACTTGTTCAGTAATTGATTATTTACATGTCGAGGAGTGTGTGTTTGAATATATTGTACCTGGTTAAGCCACCGAAAGCTCTGATTTTTTTTTCTCTTTTTCTGGTTCAAAGATGAAAGAAACCATATTGATACAAAGTAAACGAACATTAAAAGATATTGCGTGTATGCTCTCTGTAAGCTGAATATCAGTTGTCACTGCTGACACATTTCTGTGTAAAGCTCATTGTGCGTGTAAAATTTCAATGATGTTTTTAAAACAACATAAACCCTAACAAGATGTGACGTGCCCAAAATAAATTAATCATTATTTCGAACACTTTTTGCGTGTAAAACATAGCTTAATATTTTTATTGCAAAGAATATTATAAGGACAATTAACCTATTTTTTGTTTTTGTTTTTTTGTTTATCATAATGAAGTTAGTTACCGTTTCTAATGCACACAAAAACCATTACAACAAATAAGCCCAGTTTCTTAACTTAGAAATCAATTTTACTATTTATTACATTTTCAATAGTGAAATACTGTGATTTATTTATTGAATGAAAGTGATATTCTCTCACAGCGTGAAAGGTTATTAAAGTAAGTAAAAATAATTTCTGGCCTGTAATAAGATAGAGAGATAGTAACTAAACCATCTTAACTGAGACTCAAACTGCCAATTTCTTCCCATATATGTTGCTCAAATCCATGTTACTATGCTTTCAATCTTACAAGTGTTAAGCTTTGACGTCTCAACTGCTCAACTACAGACAGAGGCAAAGGGAAAATTAAAGAAAATGTAATAAACAGAAAATTCAATTTTTTGTAGTTGTATATGGAATTTATTTCAATAAATAAATTTCAAATAAATTCCATGTCCAACTTCAAAACATTGAATATCCTCTATTTATCCTACTGAATTAGTTTATTAATAAGGACTGTTTCAATTCATCAAAGAATTTTCCCTGCCTCCTTCCCTCCCTCTATGTAAGTTAGAGATAAGTTTCTGATGTCATTCTAGTAAAAGATGCAGGGTTTTTTTTTTTAACTTTAAAAGGCAAAATAATATTGCCCTTTTTTGGTCAATGGTACATTGTATCCTTATGACCTAAAGACTTCTGATTTCATGTATGTTATATTGAGCCTTAAGAGAAACACCTCTTAAATGTATAGTACTTACTCATTTCCTTTTTAGGTCACCTGAGTCACTCGGGTGACCTATTGCTATCTCTTTTCGTCCGTCGTCGTGCGTCGTCCGTCGTTCGTCGGTCGTAAACTTTTGAACATTTTCAGCTTCTTCTCTGAAACCGCTCGACCAATTTCAACCAATTTTGGCATATAGCACCTATGGGTGAAGGGAAACAAAAATTTTGAATTTCATGGTCCCTGCCCCCTGGGGCCTGAGGGGTGGGGCTAAAACCACCAAAATTAATGCAATCTTCAAAAATCTTCTTTACCCCTTGACATCAAGCAGTCAAACTATTGGCATGATTGTAATAAGGATTGAACCCTCTACCAAAATTGTGAAATTCATGGCCCCAGGGGCAGGGGTTGTGGAGATAGGGTGGGGCTATATACATCATATAGTGAAAGTGCATTATTTCTTTGAAAATCTTCTTCTCTGCTCCTGGGTATCAAATAAACTAACTAAGTACATAGTTATGTTAAGCAAGACTGCCTCTTCCAAAATTGTGAATTTCATGGCCCCTGGGTCAGGGGTTCTGGTGTTAGGGCGGGGCTTTATTGATTATAAAGTGAAAATGCATTAAATCTTTGAAAATCTTCTTCTCTGCTCCTGGGTATGAAATAAACTAATTAAGTACATACTTATGATAAGCAAGAGTGCCTCTACTGAAATTGTGATTTTCATGGCCCCAGGGTCAGGATTCTGGTGTAAGGGCGGGGCTCTATTGATTATATAATGAAAATGCACTAAATCTTTGAAAATCTTCTTCTCTGCTCCTGGTATGAAATAAACTCACTAAGTACATAGTTGTAATGAGCATGGCTACCTCTTTCAAAATTGTGAATTTCATGGCCCCTGGGTCAGGGGTTCTGGTGTTAGGACGGGGCTCTATTGATTATATAGTGAAAACGCATTAGTTCTTTGAAAATCTTCTTCTCTGCTCATGGGTATAAAATATACTAACTAAGTACATAGTTATAATGAGCATGGCTGCCTCTTCCAAAATTGTGAATTTAATGGTCCCTGGGTCAGAGATTCTGGTGTTAGGGCGGGGCTCTATTGATCTAGTGAAAATGCATTATTTCTTTGAAAATCGTCTTCTCTGCTCATGGGTATCAAATATACTAACCAAGTACATAGTTATAATGAGCATGGCTGCCTCTTCCAAAATTGTGAATTTCATGGCCCCTGGGTCAGGGGTTCTGGTGTTAGGGCGGGGCTCTATTGATTATACAGTGAAAATGCATTAAATCTTTGAAAATCTTCTTCGCTGCTCCTGGGTATGAAATATACTAAGTTCATAGTTATGATGAGTATGTCTGCCTCTTCCAAAATTGTGAATTTCATTGCCCCTGGGTCAGGGGTTCTGGTGAAAGGGGGGGGGGGGCTCTATTGATTATATAGTGAAAATTTATAATTTCTTTCAAAATATTTTTCTCTACTTCTGGTTATAAAGCAAAGAATCAAGTGTATAGTTATGATAAGCAAGGATGCTTTTACAAAATTTTTAAAACCTATGGTCCTAGGGATTCTGTTCTTTCTCTGAGGGGGGGGGGGGTTCTATTTGATTATATAGTGAAAATGTGTGAATTCTTCGAAAATCTTCAACTAATTGCATAGTTATGATGATGAGGGTACCTCTTCCAAATTTGTAAATTTTCATGACCCTAGGTCATGGGTTCTGGTGTTAGGGTAAGGCTGTGTTAAATAGTGAAAATGCATTATTTCTTTGAAAATCTCCTCTGCTCCTGGGCATATTGGAAGCAAACAGAGTAAAAGATTTAATAAGCAAGGTATTTTTACCAGAATTGTGAACATCTGGACCATTTAGTCAAGTGTTCTGGTCCTGGCCAGGGCTCTATTAATTTGTATTCTACTGAGTGAAGTTATTCCCCTCTGCCATTTACCTTTGATAATTAATCACTGTAAATAATGTATTTGAAAGGTTAATAGAATAAGAGAATTTTGCAAGAACATTTATTGATTAATACAAAAAGTACTTTCATAGTTTTAATAATCAGGTAGACTTGGAAATAATAGATGAATAAAAATGAAACAAAGATAACTTATCTTTTTTAAAAATGTTCTTCAAAGGCCAAGTGAGGCCAATGTGAGAGGTAATAATATAGACATTTTGTTAAAAGTCTGCATGGTAATAGTGATAAATGGGGAACAGATAGAAAGATACTAGACCAATTATTTTGTTGATCTTAATCGTACTATTTTCCTTGCTATTGGGCAGCAAAGCTTCATTTATCAGTTTATAGATCCTCTAAGTTGTTGTACTCAGGTGACCGTTAAGGCCCTTGGGACTCTTGTTTTAATTTATATCTTGTTTGCGTTTTTTTAAAATATATATATTTCCTTGGAGTTGAAATATACATAAAGTGCCAAAGTTAATTCAAGTTACTCTCAAAATAATACTCTCACCTCCTCAACAATTAAATAATCTTATTGTTTATGTGTAGATGCATAAATGCATAACGCAAATAGACTCCTGATGAAGCGGATTTGCAGCAGTAGGAAGAAAATTATTTCCTCATTATAAAATTAATTTATATAAATATACCTCGTTTCACACCGCCGAAACACTAAATTAGTGTAGAGTCAAGTGATCGGAGGTAGGTGGCTGATGGGAGCCACCTTTTTGAAAAAAAAGTGTTGTAGCGAAGCGTAATACGCCCTCTGGTGAGAGATTGCATGTCAGCATGAAGTGGGACAGGTTGTCGATGAACACAAACGTGCATATAGGCTAGGCATAGTATGGAACGCCACAGCTGTCTTAGGGGTACAAAATATGAATCACAGTGTCAATTTTACATAACATTTAGTCTATCCTTTATATCATTTTATATATTATGAAGTCTATTCTTTATATCATTAAGTCCACTTTATATATTATGTAGTCTAGTCTTTATATCCTTAAGACCACTTTCTATATTATGTCTATGGAACTCAATATGCTGTCATAAGGGTACAAAATATGCATCATATTGTCAGTTTTATGTAACATTTAGTCTATCCTTTATATAATTAAGTCCACTATATATTATATGTACCCTTTTCCGTATATCATTAAGTCCACTTTATATAATATGAAGTCTATTCTTTATATCATTAAGTCCACTTTATATATTTTGAAGTCTATTCTTTATTTCATTAATTCCTCTTTATATATTATGTAGTCTATTCTAAGTATTCTTTATATCATTAAGTCCACTTTATATATCATGTAGTCTATTCTTCATATCATTAAGCCCACTTCATATATTATGTAGTCTATTCTTTATATCATTAAGTCCACTTTATATTTTATGTAGTACAGAAGCTTTAATATGCTGACAAATCAATGTACTACAAAGTCAGATGCATATAACATGCAGTCAAAAATACTTTGCTGAAGCTAGCAGCCACTAAACCCGTAGAAGCTAGCAGCCAATAAGGAAATTCATCAAAGGACTTCAAGTTCTCTGACGCAATATTGCTTTTATACTTATTTTAGACAATTAATAATTAGAAAATTAATGCAACACTTAATTACTTAATAAGACAAATACTCGAAGGCAGTTAAGATCACTTGTATTAGGAAAATCATGTGGTTTTAAAGCAGAAAAAAAAAGAATTTTCATCATCACTGACCACTTAAGAACAACAAACAGTTGTAAATAGGTTAAGTACTTCCGGGAGAATAACCTTTACGCTCTTTGATGGGTCTCAGGAGCCAGGAACATGAAATTCACATTTTTTTTCTCCTTTTACCCATAAATACTATACACCAAAATTGATTGAACTTGATACAGAGGTCACAGAGAAGGGATACTTCCTACGATCCCTTACCTTACCTAGTGTTGGTTTGTTACATCATTCAAAATTGGTGGTGAAAAAGGTGCTTGAAACAACAACTGGTGGAAACCCTACAATTCCAACTGAAGAGCGGAAATTGATAACCCTATAGTCCCTCCCCCACTCTGCCACAATAAGTGTGTTTTCAGGCGCACTTCAAGGAAAAGGGGTTATAAGCGAAATTTAAATTTTCTGGGAAAATAAGCAAGAAAAAGAATATAGTTTCAATCAGAACATTGGCCCCGTCTGGTTTTAAAGTCCCCTCCAAAAATTGAAAAGGAATACTCCATATGATTCCTTATCATTCCCTTGTGTTGGTTTGTTCTGGTGTTTGCAAAGAAATAAACACTTAAAACGGTCTCTCAAACAAAGCACGACTCGATCTACCCCTAAAGTCCTAATCTAAGATCGGTAAACGATAGCGCGATGCGCCACCTACTATGCCCTTCTAATGATGCATATGCACTTTACAAAATACTTTTAATAACTGACATTAGTGATTTTTTATAGTGATTTTTTATAGTGATTTTCTATTTCAAAACCGTACGATATTCCTAATGCAGGTGAGCTTTACTGCCTTCGAGTATTTGTCTTATTAAGTAATTAAGTGATCCATTAATTGTCTAAGTATTAATTATTAATTGTCCAAAATAAAGTATAAAAACATTATTGCGTCTAAGTACTCTCAGTCCTTTGATGAATTTCTTAGTGGCTGCTGTTATTGGCTGCTAGCTTCAGTCTAGTATTTTGACTGCATGTTATATGCATCCGACTTTATAGTACATAGTAAAGCTTCTGTACTACATAATATATAAAGTGGACTTAATGATATAAATGGAAGACTTAATGTTATAGGCAACTGACTATGTAGTATTTTAATTTGACAACATATTAAAGCTTCAGGGGCCCGTTTTACAAAAGAACTTACGACTAAGACCAAAAACTTCAGTTGATTGTAAAATTTTGTAAAATTAATGATTCTGTTTCAAATTGCTAGCGTAAAAGTATCTTTCTACATACTTTTTATATATATTAAAAACATTTTCTATTTATTGAAAATTAGAAGGTTATTAGCAGAATTTAATTTTGGTCTTAGTCGTAAGTACTACATATTATATAAAGTGGACTTAATGATATAAAGGATAGACTAAATGTTACGTAAAACTGACAATATGATGCATATTTTGTACCCTTATGACAGCATATTGAGTTCCATAGACATAATATAGAAAGTGGTCTTAAGGATATAAAGACTAGACTACATAATATATAAAGTGGACTTAATGATATAAAGAATAGACTTCATAATATATAAAGTGGACTTAATGATATAAAGGATAGACTAAATGTTATGTAAAATTGACACTGTGATGCAAGGGAGATAATCTCGAAACTTGCGTATTAGAGGCTTTTATTTATTATCGGTCTCTCTTAAACTCTAAATGTTTCAGGTTTAAACCCTGTGTGATTCGCATTGTGTCAGGTTTTTAAAGACAATGTATATTTATAGAGCACTGGAACAGCTTATTTGAAAGGAACTACAGCGAATTTACAAAGGAATTTAACAGGACTTTGGTGAAAACTAAGATTCAGCTTAAATAAGACATTTTTTGCTGATTATACACAATTTACTGATGAAGAAATTGGATGCTGAAGGTATGATACTTAAAGAACAAGGTATGGTAATGGCCGAATTGATCTGGATATTTATTTAAAATATAAATCAAGACAGTTAAAATGGTGATATTAAATTTGCAATTAAACATTTCAATGATACATTTTTTAAAAGCAGCATTGATTTTAATTCAAAGTCTACACAGATGACAAAAGAAGGTGACAAATCAGACCATACATTTTACCGAATTTCCTCCTTTCTTATGGAATTTCGTCGCATTTGAGATACTTTTTACGTCAGGAAGCACTGAGCATAAGATTGCCTGTGATCTTCATACACAAGGTGATATGATACTGGTGCACAACATATGATTTGTTAGATACAAAAGCTTACTCTCTGTAGTTTTCCTTGAATTGATGAAAATTTGAATAAAAAGAGAAAATTCGAAAATTGAAACATTTTGTGACCTTCCAATGACCTTTGTTTATGCTATCACTGAAAAGCAACACTCATTTTGAAATATGAATAATAACAGGTTTTTGAATATGAGCTATTGAATTGTTCCAAGAAGAAACCCAAACCTAGGGACTAAAAAGGGTTCTTAGCCTGTCTTGTCCTCATGTCTCACATGTTTGGGTGTGTTTCTATTTCAACTGTGCCCAAGCTGTCAACTGAGACAATGCTGTCAATAAGGCGATACTTGCAATCAGAGTTGTATGACACGCCATTTGCTTCAAAATTATTTTCTGCACGACCTTAAAAATTACACGAGTAAGTAAAAACTTATACAAAGTGAGGAAAATATACACGAATTTATTGAAATTTACACAAGCTATAGAAAAACTGCACAATCAACAAAATATTTACACGATATAGTGAGGAAATTACACAAACGTAAAAACGACAACTGCACGAGTGAGAATACAACATCGACATAAGATGCAACGCATCCTCATTTCGCATATTTCATTGATATTCATTAAAGAACAGCTCAATGGGCTTGGATGCTTGAAATATATTATAAATACAAAAGGATGACTAACGTGTTAATAATCTTCTTAAAAAAGATTCTTTTAAAATTCCGCTAGACTCACAAGAATAGGTACAACGTATATTATACATGTAGATAAATTGACAGGCACACAATCCTAAAATTGTAGTATATGAACACCCCCATTAAAAAACATTCTACACATAATACATGTATAGATAACGTAAAAAAGGGGGATGCATAATACCAGTTGTGTGTTTAATTGTTGGATTTATCTAAAGTATATCATTCCTCTATATATCAATTTCTTTTGAAAGCTTAAAACAATGACATATAGGCCTAAATAAAAACAACATGTGATATAATTGCCTGACGCCACGTGCGTCAGGCAGTATAAGGATTAATTTTTCAGGGATCCGAAACTAAGCGATCATTCTTAATGAACTAGATTTTATGCAAGCTGATTTACATCGGAATTTGTTACCTGCATTTAAACAAATACAGTTTGCAGAAGAAAGAATCATATAACTGATGCAAAATAATGAAGTGTTAAATTCCTTCAGTTTTTTTGCTTGCACATGTTTATTCTTTGCGATTCTTTGTACAGACATGTCCGTCTAACATTTTTTCTGCGTTTCTAAACTACTGGATCAGTCCATTTGCCTTCTACGAAAGGAGTGACACAATCATTTCGCGCCAAATGTCACATGTAAATTATCTTAGCGCCTTTTTCTTGGGTTGTTCTATTGAACGGGTGTGATAACTTCTAAGGAAATAAATGAAGTTTATTCTTTTAACATGATTCTTAAGCTCCAGAGTTTTTATTGACCGTAAATTTTATCTCATTTTTTAAGAGAACACATTGAATATGGACAGGCAACACTAAAGCAATGGATCTGCTGATTATTCTTACTATTTATCCAAAAGTGGACTAGTCTTATCATAAACAAACTCCCTCCACCTAGTAAATGGGATATCCCTTCTTGATTCAGTCCGTTTTCCACCTAGCCTTTCTTTCAATATTACATTTATAAATAATGTACGTTACAAGGTTAGTTTTTTAAAAAAGCTTAGAAAGTCAGTGAGTAGCATATTACTCCATGCTTTGTGATGAACAAGGGTTTCCTTTTAATACAGTGACAAGAGTGTAGGTCAGTACCCGTAGAGGAATGGTCTTCACTCCCGTAAGGTTCTAAGTAAAGAATCGGTAAAATGAAGAAGAAATCGTGATCTCTACTGGTTTTCATTTCATAAAAGCACGTTATTATAAATATGAGAAAGGTCCTGAAATCGATTGAAAAGAAAAAACTAAACAATTTCAAAACTGTATATAAAGATGTATTTTTAAACTCATTTATAATACATGTATATGGTAAGACCATCATCGCCTGAGTTTTGTCCGGGGGGGGGGGGGGGTGTTATTAGTATCTTGTTTTGCGCTAGCTATATATAAAGTGTACAGGTCATGATTTCTAGGGCAGCATTGAAGCATTTTTGTCTCAAACACTTCAAGACAACTTTCCCAGTTAAAACTGTTCATAATTTACTTCGTACTGACCAGGTAGTGTGCATGAAGAAGCGCGCCCTCTAGTAAGAGAATACATGTAATATGAATTTCTTTTAAACGAATCATCTAACTATTTTTCCCAGAATTATCAGTGGCAGATCCAGGAATTTTATAACGGGAGGGCGCAGTAAAAGGCAGGGGATCTGGGGGCTGTATTGAAACCCCAGTGGGTCCAGGGCAAAGCCCTGATGGGGGTTCGGGGGCGAAGACCCCGGAAGCTGACGAATTCTTATAAATAAGAGGTTTTTTTTCCTTGATTTTAGGAAAATGAACATATAAGTTCTACATACAAAAAATTCAAACGGGAGTTGGGGGGGGGGGGGCGCACGCCCGGCGTGCCGGATCCGCCTTTGATTATAATCTACGCTAGCGCACTTGCAGTTTCATCCCAACGTAACTAGTCAGCCCGTGGGCTAACTAATAAATGACCAATAAGTGGCATGTCTTAGATATTCGTTAATCTGTAGTATTTGGTTATGACTCCACATTTATGAAAGTCAGTTGTACATCTTGTGTAATGAAGTATCGCAACTATGTCGCTCCTTGATGACGGAAACGTTTAGCACCTCTCTTGAATATACGTTCCATAGATATTGATTGATTAGTCAGGCAAGCTTTTTGAAAAGCTATAACTTGTACAGGAGAGTTAACAACAAATCAAACTCTTCTCCTCCACCACCCACTGTTTGACTTTTGGTAATAATCAAGGATGTACATGCGTGACCTTTTCATACAGAGATCCCTCCCTGCTGCATGGTTCTGGAACGAAAGACATCTGTACGCTAACTCTCCTTGCAATTTGTGTTGTTTAAATGGACTTTTGAGCATGGTCACTGTTTGTTATCTTCACATTTCATTTTTACATGTAATTATTTTCTTAGTCTGGTACTTGGGGAAAAAGCTTGTTATTTTGTCTGACAAGTTTCAGACCATATATGTTAAGCCATTGTTTTTTTTATACTTATTTTGATTACTCTGTTTACCTAATCAATACAGAGGGCTCACGATGGATGTGATTGGTCGACGCAGAATGCTTACTCTTCCTTGGTACTCCAATCCCCTTCTGGCGTTTCTTGGAGTCGAAATACGAGACGCACAATCCTTTTCGAATCATAAAATATTTTCTCTCGAGTTCTCGTGGAAACCAAACAAAAGTTTTAAACTCGCATTGTTTCATGGAAAAATTCATATATTTTCTTGGAAAGTTGCAGATATTTTCTTGGGAAGTTATCTCTCTTATCAGAGGAGTGTTCCACCTTAAGTGGGGGAAATACATGTAAATAAAGCATTCAATCTTTTTATTCTGTCCTGTTAAATGTTAATAAAATGCTTGAATTGATTACAGATTGAGTAATACACTGAAGATTTCGGTTTACTTTATATTAAATCAAAGGACAGATTACGCTAACTGCATAATATAGCAAAGAATCAGAACTCTTTTGTGTGCAGTGTACTTAGGATCCTTAAGTATTCATGAGATCAATCAATGATCGTTATCTTTGATGGACCTCAGTGGAGGAACTCGGAGCAAATATACATGTAGTTATTTTTTTAATTTACTGATTCTTGATCCATAAATAGGAACAGAGGAATCAAATCTGAATGTTAATCAATATGATACCATTTTCTGAGACTTTCAGCTGCAACATGTTTATTGAATCTTGTTTACACAGTCTGTTTTTATTTAATGTACTTTGAGTGGTAGAAATATAGAATAATTGTTTGTTTTCCATATTTGTGACTATCAATGTATCCAGTTGTCAACTGTTTGTAGAGAATACATATACATGTATAAGCATGGAGTTAAACAACAATTCTGACAATGATGAAAGAAATACAGTGTTGTTCACTTATTATACTAGTAAACCATTTATCTATGTTCGCATTTAACCATCTGCATATAGATACCATCAGCATTTACGTAAATAATTTTATCTTATCTATTGATTTTTAAAGATCACTCTACCAAAGCGCAGATTGATTAAATATTTTAAATCTCGAAGACTGAATTGTTTGTTTTTTTAGCTCACCTGAGCTGAAGCTCAAGTGGGCTTTTCTGATCATTTAGTCCGTCTGTCTGTAAACTTTTCAACTTTTTGGCTTCTTCTAAAAAATCATTAGGTTAATTTCAACCAAACTTGTCACAAAGAATCTTTTGGGTGAAAGGATTCAAGATTGTTTTAATGAAGGGTGTTAATTAAAAATTAGTGAAAATTTAGTGTCATCTTTTTAAGATCTTCTTCACAAGAACCACTGAGACAGAAATGTTGAAACTTATAGGAAAGTTTTATTACACAGTGTAGATTCAAATTTATGTAAATCATGATCCCGGGATGTATAGGATGGGGCCACAATAGGTCATCAAATTTTTACATAGGAAATATAGGGAAAACTCTTTAAAAATCTTCTTCGCAAGAACAGCAAAGCCATGATTGGTATGGAAGCATCATCAGGTAGTGTAGATGTTCAAATTATTACCCCGGGGGTTGGGTGGGACCACAATGGGCGATCAAAGTAATACATGTACAAAGTAAAATCCACCTGTGACGTCACTCCTTTGTTTGAGCTCTCCATTATTTTTCAGAAATGGAGAGTTGCAAATTACGTTGAAACAGAAGTAGTTATTTTCATATTTTCCTTCTCGTACCTCTACTGAGGAAAGAATTTAGAAAATTTTAACAAGTTTAAAATAAACTTGTTAAAATTTTCTAAATGTGCCACTGTTGAGAATTGAAACCATCTCACTACGCTATCGAAGCTGCTGAATGACACCGGCTTTAACCCTCTGGCTGCGGGAAGGACATATATGTCCTTTTACCGTTCGCTGCGGGAGGGACATATATATGTCCCTGGCGACGTCATAAATGTTGCATGATTTCTCTCTAGTTTTATTGAGATTTTCTTTAATATTATTACATTTTAACAAACTATCGATAATGTTTAGGATTATTCAGCTGATTTGAATTCGCTTCTGATTTTTATGAATTCGTTCTTCATAATCGATTATCGGTATTTATCGAAAATATCTTTAAAATATCATAATAATTAATGATTAAAATTGGGACAAAATATACATGTAAAAATAAAGAATTTCTAAATTCACATAGTTTTGTTGATGTAAAAATTGAATAAATTTCTATACACGCTTTCCTGTATTTGAGCGCACTTTGAGCAAATTTGATATTTGAGCAAATCAGAATGTTTTTTTTTCCGCCTTACTTTTTCTCTATATATAAATCAATACTACTAATATGTTAAATGTGTATTTACAGTGTATCTTATAAATATTCTTTATTATACGAAGGTTGTTCGGAAAGTTCGTGGACTATGCCAATCTTCGTTATGCTATCTTCAAGAAATTTAAAATGAGCACATTAACATATGTAAAAATACTTATTTTGTTTAAGTGTGAAGTTCCATTCCATGTGATTTAATAGAATTCATGTTATTTAATTTTAAAATCAATATGTTTTGTAACCTCGGAGCAAACTCAACCACACTTTAACGTCAGAAACATACCGACATTAGGTTCTCAAAAATACTATCCCTATACATTTCACACAGTATTGCCCAATACCAGTGCACTCATTAAAAACCTTTCTCTATCACTTGAAATCTGTTTTCTTAACAATTGTCCCAGTAGCATTATTTTGTTTGTCAATGTTATATTTTTTTCACTGCATAAGTGTGCTTTCACAAGATTAGCATCTGTGAAGCGCCAAACTCCTAGCATGACGTACAAACTTTTCAAGCTTATTTTTGTTTTTGAGAAGATTTTTACAGATAATCCGTTTTCTTAGAGATCACCATCGTCTAAGCGAAGTAGTCTATCATTCAAATACCGTTTGTACCATATACACACACATGGCTCGCTTTTGACATATTTCCTTCTTCCTCCGGCATTTTCAGAGTTTTTTTTATGGAGTTTTCCAGAGTACAACACAAAATTGTATGGATAACTGCTCTCCGTGACGTTCTACGATGCCATCTTTTTGGATTTTTCAATGAGGACTAACTATCTTCTGAAACTGATTTCTTTTCAACGAAGCAAAATATTAAGTCATAATTTGGAATTAGAAGAGATGAAACAATTCTTAATTTGAACGTGTAGAATTTTTCCGATTTTGTTTCATTTTACGTAAGATATGACCTCAGACATTATTTAGTCTCTTTTGACATGCTCTGTGATCCGATTTTCGCATTTTTTAAGTCTAAATAAGTTTGAAATAAACCATGATATTTTGAAAATTTTTAATACACATCATTTAAATTTACTGTTGAAATATTTCTTCCAAATTTGGATATAATATGACGTTAAGTAAAAAAGTTATGACGATAGTCCACGAACCTTCTGAACAACCCTCGTATATTAACAAACAATAATTACAAGCATTCAAAAATTTGGATTTTACGCGGGTTAATACACTCGTAGCGCGCAATTCCTTAAAAGCAATGGGCCTCGGCCCCTTCGGGGCCTCGGTTCCAAAATTACTTCTAAGGAATGGAGCGCTATTCGTACATTAACCCTTACGGAATACATAAGAAGAAATTTTCAAAATCTTCTCAAGAAGCAGAACCATGATTAGTAATACTGATAGGGAAACATCATCAGATAGTGTAGATTCATGTCTGTTAAAAATCATGACCCCCATGGATAGGGTTGGGCCACAATGGACGATCAAAGTTTTACATAGGAATACAAAAGGGAAAAAGCAGTTGATGAAGAACAGCAGGGCAGGTGAGCGTTGTGGTCAATGGGTCTCTTTTTTTCAACCAGAGAATTACAAGGAATTATGTGTTGCCTACTATATAGCATCATTAAAGATACAAGTAAAACTTAAATGTGTCTTCTTTTTTTTAATTGCATGCTAGCATTATAGTTTTAGCAAAGAAAAAAAGCATTCTCGTTATAAAAATATTTTTTTACGTTATAACGAGAAAATTTAATAGCAATATAGGAATAGAAATAAAATATTGCAGTACCGTTTAGTTTTAATGGATTGTGAATTGAGATTATCAGTCAAATTTAACTTGAACAATTGATAAATGAGTGAAAAATTAATTTGCACTAGAGTTTAATTATGATAATATCTTGAACTGTCTTGCTGATAATAAAGCAACTCTAAGGCGAACACATTCACATTAGTTGCATGACATTATCACTGTGTTGGAAACAATTCGTGAACAAGCAGATATCTAATCTTCGATCTTCTCAATAAAGAAAATTAATCAAATGCTTAAGACAACTAGATCTAATTGTAACAGAGACTGTTACAGATGTTCCCCAAATTATGCAACTTTTTTCCCGAAGTATTTAGGGGGTGTATTAATGCACATATATTAAATAAAACATACACTAATCAGACTTCAGTACATGTATATATACATGCATGTGATTTCTATAATGTCCATATACATCATCTCATATGGTTTCATATAATACAGAGCTACATTTTAAATTTCAAAGAATTTCACTGAAAACGTAGAAAGTTACAGCAACCTGAATGTTAACATACAGATCAATTTTGATCTCTTGATAATAACTAACTCGTTAAAACGAAATAATTAACTCGTTATAACGAGACAACTAAGTAGTTATAACGAGATAACCTACTCGTTATAACGAGTGAACTAAGTCGTCAAAATGAGATACTAATGGTTATAACTAAAATTATTTTGTTATAACAATTTAAATATTTTTTTACGGAAGCCCATTTAGGACCTATCGAAAAATATGTTTGAATTCGATATAATGAATTGTCGAATTTGTTATAACGAATTTAATTCGTTATAACAATTTCTTTGAATTCGTTACAACGAATTTAATCTGTTATAACAAATTTATTGCATTTGTTATAACGAATTTAAAAATTTGTTAAAACGAATTAAATTCGTTTAAACGAATTCTAAACTTTGTAATAACAAATTAAATTCGTTTAAACAAATTCTAAAATTTGTTATAACGAATTAAATTCGTTGAATAAAATTCAACAATAGGGGCCTATAGCAAAAATATATATGAATTCGATATAACGATTTGTCGAATTCGTTTTAACGAATTTAATTTGTTATAACAAAGTAAGGAATTCGTTTTAACGAATTTAATTCGTTATAACAAGTTTTAAAGTTTGTTATAACAAATTTAATTTGTTATAACAAATTTTTGAATTCGTTATCACGAATTCAATAAATTTGTTTTATCCCATGTTTACCCCTTTATTCCGTGGATATGACTCATTGGATAATTTTTTCATATTCCACAGTTAAGTGCAGTTGTGACGTCACAATGGTTTTTGCGTTAGCGTGATGAAGTAAAATTAAAGTGGAGTCTTATATAAAACAGTGTAAAACATTGGATGTGAAGTATTTAACATGGGATAAAAAAAAACCCCATGATTTGTAGTTGGATATGACTTTTATCCAACTCGTTGTGTGTTTTTATCCCCTCGCCAAGGCTCGGGGATAAAAAAAAACACACAACTCGTTGGATAAAAATCATATCCAACTACAAATCATGGGAGATCCTATATATAACAGATTGAATTCGTTATAACGAATTCAAAGAAATTGTTATAACGAATTAAATTCGTTATAACAAATTCGACAATTCGTTATATCGAATTCAAAAATATTTTTGATAGGTCCTAAATGGGCTTCTGTATTTTTTCATCTTCTCCAAAGAAAAAATTTACGAAGGCCGGATAGGCTCATTTTTGACAAGAAAAAAAAAAGTATCTCGTTATAAGGAGATAGATATCTCGTTATAACCAGTTAGTATCTCGTTATAACGGTTAGTATCTCGTTATAACGAGTTACTTATCTCGTTATAACGAGTTACTTATCTCGTTATAACGATTTAGTTATCTCCATAATAACGAGTTAGTTATCTCGTTAAAACGAGTTAGTTATCTCGTGACAACGAGATAATTATCTCGTTATTACGAGATAATTTTCTTGTTATTTCGAGATTTAATAGCAATATAGGAATAAAAATGGTTGTAGTTTTTAATGCCATTGAATTTTTAGCTAGTAATTTTCAGTCAAATTTAACTTGAACAATTGATAAATGGTTGAAAATTTAATTTGCTCCGGGGTTTACTTATGATTAAATCTTGAACTATCTCGCTGTCAATAATCATATTTTGATAAGTATAGCAACTCTAAGGCGAACACTTTTACACATTAATTTGTGAACGCCAACTCAAATTGTTGCATTAGGACGCGATATTTTTCTTAAAATGATATTGCCAAATATACTTGCTTCAAACTTTGGCAATTTATTTATGACAACTTTTTCTAATGAATGACACTATTTCAACTTGTTTTGGACGACTTATACACTTTCATATATCAATTTCTATACCGCTAAATTTAAATATCAGGGACAATATTAGTGCAACATATCGTAGGCGTTTATGCAATATATAATATATACAATTACAGTGTGATACATATATTATTTTTGAGATTCAGAAATGTTTTGAAGAAGGGGGATGGTGAGACATCAGCAGTTAGATTATAGACGCAGTAATAGGGGCGGGCTAATGTCCCCACCACCACTTTTGAAAAGGGGGCGATCAAGAGTATCTTTGTGCCCCTTCCTCCTGATTTCTTTTTTCTAAGTAAATATCTCCCGAAAATAATGGCGAATACTCGTAGTTGGAATTTCAGATCTCTTTTTGCTTGTCAAAATTTTACTTGGTTTACCCCCCCCCCCCTTTGAACTTTGTGACTAAGCTTATGCAGATTGTCCACGATGATGAGGAATGATGAAGCAAAAATGATATTACATCCTTCTAAGTAATAAGACGTTAGATCTGATCTCCTGATATTGACATTTTATCTAATATTCTGTCATGATTCACTGTTTATATTTTTTGTGGGGGAGGGGGGTTCCAAGCTGTGGAGATTCAAGTAAACCTATTTGAGATTCACGTCTATCTGGCGGATCCTATGTTTACCACATGGTGACAAAACATCAAACCACCGTTTACAAAACAAAAAAAAGTTTACAAAGTTTACAAAGCCAGTTCACTTTTATAATCTTTTTACTTAGGATTTATCAACGAATAGGCCTAATACTACATGTATATTACTAATACAACATTGAAGCAGTGTCGTTAATTATTTTCCTCATCACAATATTTATTATGTATACTTTGCAAGCATATAATTTTTATTTCAAAAAGAGATTGATGATTTTTTTTTTTGGGGGGGGGGGTAATAAATAGAGGATATTCAATTTTAATTTTTTGTAGTTTGTAGTCTGTCTCTTGAAATATATTCTATGCATAATTTATGCTTGAAATACACCTAACTTAATGCGTATCATATTGTAAACTTTAGATATTAAACTTTCATTCTATACCCAAAAAGGATCACAAACATGTCAACTGTTTTTACTACTGTCAAAGTGAGGCATGTGAATTTCCTACAAGCACTACATTTCAGCCTGCTGACCTTCACCTTTTTATTGTGGCTTCCGTAGAATAAAGAGCCCCAAAAAGATTTTTATTCTATCACATTGATAATAGCGCAAAAAATACATTTTGTACATGATATTTCATGCTAAATTGGTAAATTAAAATTTTTCTTTCTTTTAATGAACAAAAGAAATATATAAATCGTTTAAGTGATAAGTCGGTATTAGTTCTTGAAATTCATCATATTTATTATTGTTGGGAAGGAGGGATTGATGATAAAAACAACGTGAATTCAGTTTTTTGTCAGACATTGAATTTTGATCTTGTCCCTTTAAGACGATAAAATTGAACTGGTATTCCTTGTTAACAGGCAAGGAATTATCAAAATAGGGACGTTAAGACAAATATTACGCAAAAATTATCATAATTTTAACAAAGCCAAGAAAGCTGGAACAGGGCAGTTAAATCAGCCAGAGTATATCATTTTTTCCGATCTCCTTGTACAAGTTGACAAAATTTTGACGTTATATACATTCCATTTAAAGATGACATTAATTCTATTTTGCAATTTTAAGGTATAACACAACAACATGAGGCGGTCATAAGTTTCCGTATATTTGTCTTCGGTCTTTTCAATAAACAATATTAATCAAAGGCATAACACAAAAAAACTAGTATCCTGTTGTTCTATAAAATCTTTATCAAGCACACTTCAAACAAATTTGATCGACTCGCTTCTGTATATTTCCTATAAATAATAGTCTATATTTTATTTAGATATATCAACTCTTTAGATCAATTTTTATCTCGTTATAACGAGATAATTATCTCGTTATAACGATATAACTAACTCGTTATAACGAGATGACTAACTCGTTAAAACGAGATAACCTACTCGTTATAACGAGATAATTATCTCGTAATAACGAGATAACTAACTCGTTATAATGAGGTACTAACTCGTTATTACGAGATAATTACCTCGTTATAACGAGTTGTTTTTTTTTTGTCTTGTCAAAAATAAGCCTATCTGGCTTTCGTAAAAATGAGCTTTTCCTTATTTACTTCGTAGAATAACATTAAATAACTCAATTTCATTTACCCTAGTATGTTCATTATGACAAACGAAGATGATGCAAATGGGATTATGGTGGATGCTTTGCTGTTGTTCAATGGTAAGTGTTTGACACATACTCTGGATGTACGTATGAAATGATGGATGTATGTGATGTATTGTCATCATTCCTTGTTGTAGAGTTCAATGGCAGCCATATATTGCCCAGCATCTATTAACACAGCGGTAAATGTACATAGATGTCCGAAAACAGAAATCGAATGGAAAACAGCATCGGCTCATAAAAACTGTACAAGTGAGATACAAAGTTGTGTACGGCAGGCAGAATTTGTTTACCATTGTGTCATAAATACATACCTAAATGCCACAGTCGAGGTATGTGCTCCCTCTACAAACATACTCGGTAAGTATTTTGAATGTAATTTATTATTATTATTTTTTGTTGCTTTAATGAATATTCGTAAAATATAATTATAGACAATTAAAGGCAAATGTATAGTTTAGTAAGATTTCCTTTATACTTTATATTAAGCATTACATTATACATTACATTAAACATTACATTTGCATCACACTACTGCATACAGAGTTATTTTCGCCCCGTGTTATTTTCGCCCTTTCACACTTGCAAACGATTAAATTTGCTCAGTTTTAATTTCGCCCAGTCATAGTTATTTTTTAAGAAAATATACTTTTTTCTCTGAATTCGCACCGTCTTAAATTCGTCCACTTGTGTCTAGAGTGAAAGGGGCGAAAATAAACGGGGGCGAAAATTTCCCTGTATATAGTATCCATTATGCCACATCATCTATTGGGGGGCTTTCTGATAATTTTTACATTGTGACAGAATATCATTTTGGTATTCTTTCACACTGTGATAAAATATCACTCTTATTCAATAAATACATTACAGTAATACACTGTGGAAATGAAATAAAGAGTAATATCAGGTTGAAGTTGTGTAATATTATTGTTGTCATGTAGGATACACATGTGCCGAGTACAACATTGAAGGAGCTAGGATACAAGAACATGTTGACACTACATGTACGTCCTGTCCATTCAGATATCCATCAACAGATGCATACAAATGTACGTAAAATAAGTTATCCTTTGTAATTTGATTTGTGTAAAATAAAAAAAAAATGTTGATTTTGTGATTGAATTCTTATTTTGGTTGTTTCACATTTTAAATGAATTAAGATAATGAGTTTAGAGTCTATGAAACAGATAAGACCAATAGTGACGAAACTGTTTATCTTTTATGGTTGCATTTCAAAATTTTGAAGACAATATTTTTAAAAATGTAAATAAAAACATGCATTACTTATTCTCTTTTTTTTCACTTGAAGTGAATTCGGTCTACCCTACCTATACTAGATTCCTAAACTTCATAAAAATCCTTACAAAGATACATTGCCGTGTCCAGAAAATGCTCTACCTAGCCCCTATCCTCACAAAAATATAAACTGTTGCAAAGGAGAAATTTCAGACGTACTGTGCTACAGCATATTCGAGAAATGATGTAAATCAAATGTGGATTCTCAAAAACTCCAAAGAACTTTTTTAAAAAAAACATATTTTGTTTAAAGTCAGCAACGTCGAAACATATGACTTATCTACACCTTCTTCAACCATTCCTCACAATAAATTAAAAACTAGGCTTTCTAATACCATAGACAAGTGCTTCTTCAATAAAAAAAAATCTACCTCGGAAATTTTATTATGCTAAGATTGGTCTTGGACCTCGGAAATTTTATTATGCTGAGATTGGTCATCTTCAAAATTACTTTGTAAAAATGCACTCTGATTCTACACACAAGTAATCAGAAGTTGATATTAAAAGAATGTTGGAGTTCCTCATATACAGCATCGGTGTAATCTTTGGAGACCAGATCTTTCAGCAATCTCTTTGAATTTCGATGTGCACTAATTGTGCTTCTTTATTATTCGACCTGTTTTTTTTATATTCCTATGAAGCAGAATATTTTTTCAAAAAAAGCTTCTACTTGAGTAGACTTGTAGTGGCCTTCAAATCGACATTCAAATATATCGACGACGTTTTATCAATTAACAATATAATTACTTTTATTCATATGTCGACGCGATTTATCTCGGTGACCTCGAAATAAATTACACCTGAGTCTGCCACATCTATTTCATATTTGGATGTTTTACCGACTATATACGATTGATTGTATGTTGTTTAACGTCCCATTCGAGAATTTTTCACTCATATAGAGACGTCACCATATACCGGCGAAGGGCTTCAAATTTTGACCTTTACTCGGCACTTAGGGCCATTGAGCAGTGAGGGATCTTTATCGTGCCAACGCCTGCTGTGACACAGGGCCTCGGTTTTTAAGGTCTCCTCTGAAGGACCCGCAACTTTCACTTCAAAGTGCCGAGCGCTTGGCGAAGGAACAGTTGCTACCTATTTTTATCGACTTAGGTCAGTCGCGGCCGAGATTCGAACTCACGACCTCCCGATCACGGAGCAAGCGCTCTACCGACTGAGCTACCGTGAACAGTGACTATATACGATACGGTCCAACTAAACTGTATATGATGACTTCACTTTTCCATCCTCAACCTTTTATGTAGTAATATTGGAACATCACCTTCATATGGTGTTTATGTCTCCCAACTTGTTCGATACGCAAGAGCACTCTCAGAGTACGATAATATTTTTCAAACCGAAACAGGTTACTGACAAGAACGTTGATATTATAGGGATTTAAACAATCTCAATGTTAATTGAGTAATGTAAATCATATACGGTAGCAATTTCGACGCATCAGATGCGTATTTCGACAAATTATGTCTCTTCAATGATGCTCGTGCCGAGACGTTGGAAATCCCAAATATTTAGATAAATAATTTTTTTTTAAAGTGTAGAGCTGAGAAAGGGTTGCCAGTTTCGAAAATATGTCAGTTTCGTAAATTCTAAGGTTAATATGATGATCTTGTTTGCAAATACAATCTATCACTGTGGCTTTTGACTGACATATTTCATAGCAATTGTCAAACCATTGTTTTTAAAGCAATATGAGCTGCATTTTTGAGTATTTTATTTTGCTTCTAAAATGTGCTGTTATGATAAATTTGTATGTAATTTAAACATGTCTGATCAATTAGACTAAAATAAAGTATTTTTTTCAGAAGAAAGGTTTTCTTACAATGGAATGTATAGTAGTATGTAATTTTGCTTTAATCAAATGAATAAAATATTTCTTCCATCGCAAATATGAGCAACAGAAGTTTACGAACATTTTTTTTTCTGTCATTGAAATAATAAAAGTTAATTACAATATTGCAACAAAATTTTCGACATCAGAGTTGTGGCTCATATTGCTTTAAAACTTTTTTGGACTATGGATTATTCCGTTTACTTGATCAATATACTGGGCTCACAGCGAGATGACCGGTTTAGAGAGGATACTTACTCCTTCTAGGCAACTGATCCCAACTTTGGAATTTCTAGGAGTCCGAGTTTTTCTGCCCTGTTCAGAGTATTGTATTGTTCGTAGCTTTTATGAATTCGATCACTGTTCGTTATCTTCACCTTTGTCATAAGTGTTTGTTTATAATATTTAATTCAAAAGATTTTTTCATTGTATGCAATATCACTGTCAATTTTAAGGCTTTGTGATCGTTTGCATATTGCTTTGAATTTCTATATTTATGACGAATATAAAATTTCAAATTCATTTAACTTTTTTTCATTTTCTTTAGTTCAGAGCTGCTACAATTTAATTAAGAGGAACCAACGTAGAACGACAACGGAGAAAATATTTTCAACTTTACCATCCTTACAAAATACAACCTTCACAGTGAGACCTAAGTAATTTATTAATTTAGCATTTTCTAAACTACAAATTTCAAATCCGAATATTTATGCATGTTTTGCACATATGGTTGATTATATATATTTTCTCGTTTCAGTAAATCGAAAGTTAGCAATGTTATTATAGCGATTATAGTCGTAGGCATATTAGCCATCAGTGCTGCAGTGATTTGTGTTGTGTTTTGTATTAGAAGAATAAAATATCAAAGAACCCTCACAGGTAGATGCTGTAAAATAATTCATGATGCCTGAGAAATTCTCATTTTATATTCTTTTATTCTTTTCTTTCAAATCATTATTTCATATTTTTGTAAAAAAAAAAAAAAAAAAAAAAAAAAAAAAAAAAAAAAAAAAAAAAAAAAAAAACACACACACATTAAAAATTCATTTTTGCCATACAAAAGGTTGCATTATTATAGACGATAATTATTTTTTAAAAATCGTTATATAGAAAACATTTTCTAAAGCAGGAAATCATGCAGTTATCCCGAAAACTATATAGCAAAGCCCTGTTATTTAAATCTTTTACTGGGAGGATAATTGGTCAGGTCTTGCAAATTTTCAAACATTTTTTTTTCATTCATTTTTTAATGTTATAACTATTCGAAATTCGTTTCTAGATCAAGAAGAGAGATCAATTGAATTGAGTCCATTACAATCTGAAGAAAAATTTGACGGTAAGAAAACATGCAGTCTTATTAAATTTAAATGTGTACTGTGATGCATTGTAAACATTCAAAAATGTATATAACTTGCAGATAAAAACAAATTTACTATGCAACACATGCATTTCTTCGAAATAAAGAAAAAATAACAAGTTTATTTGTTTAAAATATAATAATAATAATGATAATAGTAAAAAGAATTTGTCTAATTTAAAATCAAAAAGCCGTTTGCTTATAAAACGTTATTTGTTTACATAAAATTGAAAGATTTTAAATTAAAATACATGTATATCATTTTTTCTTCCGTTTATATCATAAAGACACCGGTGGGACAGGAACAAAGAAAAGATTTACAGTAGCAATTGAGATAGGAAGACACTTCTCTGGATACGGTTATTCTGCGAAACATGATAATATACCAAGAATACCAATAGATTATTCAGGCAAACCAAAGAAGATTCCGTCTGCAGTATGGTATGACAGCACGACAGAGGAAATAAAGATAGGATATGATGCTCATGACCAGTTCACAAAATGTGATGGAAATCCACCAAAATGCATATATTACTCTGATAATCTGACAATTGATTACACTCAGGTAAGTTAAAGTTATGATTTATGAATTTACCGGACATAAGACATATATCTATAAAAGGAACCAAAAATGATATCATAATGATCAAATGTGCTTCGTATTATCAAATGTTTCATCCATCAAAAACATAAATGAAAAAAATGAAATATGAGATAGATTAAAGATTCAACTACTAGCAAAATATATGTTCACATATATGATTATAAAAAAAAAAAGAAATAAATGAATCGAAGAGAAAAGAAAAGAAAATATGAAAGAGATAAATCAATTACTATGTACACTACAGGACAGCTCGGGGAAAATAAGGACTGAACAATTTCGTACAAGAAAAAATAAGTAATTATAATTAAATATGCTTTTAATAATATATTTTTATTTTCACATTTTTGTCACCATCCTTTGAATCAAACGTATTTTTTTTTTCTTTTTAAAAAAGCATATTCAAATTGTTCACTATCTATTATATTCCTATTTGTTTAGTAACGCCAGACTAATGAACATTTACATATAGTAGTGTAGTCTTGCATTATGCGATGTTACTAGCAGTCACATCAAACAATTGTTTCAAGACATCTTACATGTAATTTTTTTTGTTATTATGATTTATTCTATTAATAACATGATTAATTGATTTTAGTTGGATTACTGATGCAATTTATGGAAAAGCCTTGTTCTTAAATGACCACAAATAATTTTTCGACACCTGTGAATCCAGACTTCTCTTAACGAGCATTGGGTCTTAACTCTTCACGTTCACTAGTAACTTCCGGTACAATATTTTGGCATCTTTATGATGATGCAATTGCCAGGCAACCTCGGATTTTGTGTGTGTGTGTGTGAGGGAGGGTGTGTATGTGTGTGTGTGTGAACGAATGCAAAAATACTTGGAATCAAAAATAATAAGTTATAAAATAACAATAAAAGCAGAGAATATTGCAAAAAAAAAAAAAAGACCTCTTTTATGCTGCAACCATCTTGTATCATACCAATGGCTCTCCGCACACTTCTGCGAGCATACGCTACGTTTTATTCGGATATTTTTTCTGTGGTACAAGAACTGTTTAAAGAAACCAAAACAAAAATCAATTTTTTTTTCTTTCTACTATACATGAGCACGATTTTTCCTTTCACGATAAAATCGTCATGATTTAATGAATTTTTCCAGCGATTTCAATATTCTTGGTGTTAAAGAATTGAGTATTGCTGATAAAAATCCTAGTGTAATTTTTGGTACTGTACGGCCGTATCTGACAAAAATTATTTTTTAAAAAAAGTGACGGGTTAGAAGTTTTGATTAGTATATATATATATATATATATATATATATATATATATAAAGGACAATTTGCTAGTCATATCCATTACTGCACTTGTAAACCTGTAACTACTAATTCAATTACTTGCTTATAGTAAATTAATTATACCTCCTTTTAAGGAAAACAGCGCAAACCATAAGCTACGTTGTATGTATATATATCATATTATATTTTTGTATTTGTGAAAAAAAATCTGTTATTCGTTTCAGTGTGTTTTTAAAGAATAAATAAATAATTTTAGGGAGACAGATGTATGCAACAGTATTCATGGTTTCTTCTTGGTTTACTGAAAGCTGTATTACAGTTCATTAGCCAAGAACACAAGAATCCAAACAAGGCCGATACTGATTTTGTCATAATTATTAAAAGATTAGGAGGAACTTCAACAGAAAGCAGTGAATCTGTGAAAAGATATTTATCAACACTGATGAAAGAGGTTAATATCATGATGAAACACATTGGTAATTTTAATAATTTTATAGTATCATATTTATTGCATACATTATTAGAGAAAAAATCCATAGATTTTATTTGATAAACATTATATATTTTATTTTACAAAAGAGAGAAAAATGTAAGACTGATTCATGTAAGTACCTTTGATAATATCGTTTTTGTTTTATTGTGCACCTTTCACTTTTCTTTCGTGACTAGGCTGGAGTGAAGGAGAATCAGATCAAGTTTCTATTGGAATCAGACTGTGTGCTTCGATATGTACAGTCTCCAAAATCAGAATATTTTAATGGCACCTCACCCACAAATTTATCATTGGGTAGAAAAGACAAAATCATGATTTTGAAAACTGGACATGGTAATATTTCGTTTTCTTCAAAACTAACGAAGTTTAAGCCCTTTCTAAAAGAAATCTATCTCTCTCTCTCTCTCTCTCTCTCTCTCTCTGCGTGTGTGTGTGTGTGTGAGAGAGAGAGAGAGAGTGAGGGTGTGTATGTGTGTGTGTATAAGACTAGTATTCATGAAGGATATTTCTTGTAGCTGGAATTCAGTATGATATTCTCGAGACGAATATGAAAGTTACCAAACATCATAATGAATTCAATTCGGTGTGGTGTGATAAAAATCCGGAGGAAAAGTTGTTGGCCAAGTTTGCGGACCAGTTTAAAAATGTCAGCTTACTTGATCTGAAGAGGGACTACATGGCACTTTGTTGCAAGTTGTTAATTAATTTACACAAGTTTAAGGAAAACCCAGGGGAGACGAAACATATGGATTTAGAGTTACCTGAGAAGCTAAAGACTCGTTTAAGTCCAGTAGGTGAGTTAGTGCCATCATCTTCAAGGATTATGATAGTGCAAAATAAGCTTTCGATAGGATGAGAGGTCATAAAAGGTTTTATAGAAGACATTTGTGAAAATACTAGAACAGTGCTCTCTGCTACCTGTACAGAAGATCGTATAAAAGGAGTCCGATACGTATGTTTAATTGGAGGATATGCATATAATGAACGCATTCCAACCATAGTTAGAGAACATTTTCAAAGAACATCAAAGATGATACATGTATGTGTACCAAAGCAACCTAATTTTGCTGCTATTAAAGGAGCAATGTTGTATTCTTAAAAGATCTACTTTATTATGTAACAAGGAACAAGAACCCAATTACAGAGGAAATTTTATTTACAAAATATTGTTTATGCATTAAACATTGTTAAAAAATAATTCGACTTCTATACAATCTACGCCATGTGTGTCTTTCATTCCCCTCCCCGGTTTTACTGGACATGAAAATATCACGACAGAAACAGCGATTTATCAATTTTAGAGTTACTTCTAATAAAAAGGGGTCATACTCATTCAAATAACTTTTTCCCTAGAATTCTAATGATTGTTGGATAAAGTCATAAATGTATATAAATCACTTCATCACATTGATCACGGAACTATTTCTTAGGTTTGGTCTGGATAATGAGTAGACACAGGAGTCATCCATTTCTTCAGTCTGATCCATGGATTCCTGGACAATGTTTAGATTTTGTAGCTCGTAGTCTGCACCGTCATTAACGTTGATATTCATAAACTCTTCGGCAAAATGCTGGCCTCTGTTTCTATGAGATTCTACACGAAACTGGAAAAAGAGCCGATTTTCTGCTGCGTTTTATTGAATCTCTGCATGAGTAGGGTCAGGGAAGTAGAATGTTTCCTTCAGCTTGTTCTCTGGAGGGGATGTCACCATCTTTGTTAGAATTGCTTGAACTAGTAGTGAAATACTTCTTAATTGTTCCATAATTTTTTGTGGAGAATATTAATACTTTCTTTATTAGCAATGTGATGCTGCTGAAAAGGAGAGCGACCAGAATTCTATATTCTTCAGTGTCCAATAGTCTTTTAAACCCTGGTTTCAAAATACATATGATATCAATCTAAAAACAGGTATCTTGTTATGCATTTGCAAAAAGAGGAATGGTTGGGGTTTCATTCTATAATAGGTGTTTACCATTTAAGTGTATTTGAATTTTTTCTGTGAAATGCTAGTTGAATAATAAAAAAAAAACACAATTAAGAGGTCATGTTTACTCGTTTAATTCATCTCTGTTGATTTTAAGCAAGTGAAGCTCTTACCGGACGAACGGTTGCAATTTCCACAGTTGCTCAACTGAGAATGGATCATATTTCAAAACTTCTGCGTGCATAGCCAAAAAAAAAATTAAATAAGAAATACAGCAGATTGTCACTTTCAATGACTTTTTAATATAAATGCAATAATACAACTTATGAATGAAAATATAAAGTTCTGTTTAATGCTGTTTATATATTTTATGTCTGTTAATGTCTTTATGTCTATATCTATCAATACCGGTGATCTTTAACACCAGTCATGGCAACTTAAAACGGTATTTAAAAAAAAGATCTAAAAAGAGTGAGAATTAACGGAATCTGTATGAACAAATTGTCGAAATCAAAGTTTTATTACTATAATAAGGTGTTAATTGCATTTGTACTTTAAAAATCTTAGCCGTTTTGTAATGAAATGTTGTAAACAAGCTTTACATATTTTGAAAAAATAAATTGTAAATATGATTTTCTTTCCTAGACTCAAAAATGATTTACTCTTTACGACTTCAAAACCCACATTGCTAAATTACATGTGACAAAAATGCTAAACTTAAACAATAAACCACACCAAACAACGAATACAATACAGAAATCGGACCTCGACAGCTGGCCCTCTCTTGACAACTAGAACAACATGGAAAAGTTCTACATATCCGTTACCTCATATGTGACTGTGTGTACATGTAAGTATTTTTATTTATGTACAATTGCCAATGCAAATTCAGTTTGATAAAATAACTAATCTGTGGAAATTCTCATTCTTAACATTTCCGTGTACTGTCATGAACCCAACTCACAGTTATTGTACTATCGCAGAATTTTGAGAAACCGCCTTCACTCTCCATTTTCGTAAACAACAAAACACTTAGGTATGTTGCACTTTGCCACTAATGTGACTTTAATTATAGAAATTACTTGTAATTAATTATGTAATAATTGGTCAAGAAATGGATAAAATTATTAATTAACTTCTTATTATCTGTATCAAAAATTCACAACATAATGAAGTCGAATTATGAATATGATTGATATGTAAACAGTGATTACCTAATATGTGGCGTAATTGATTACATAATATATAAAACCTTCTTGTCGTCTGAAACCGCCATGTACTTGATTAAATTTATACCTTAAATTAAATTTAATCAAGTTCAGACCCCAAGAAAAAGGAAGCCGAAAAAGGGGCAAAGTGCAGTTATACCTGTCAAAATAAAAAGTAATTTTAAGTCAGCAGAGATAAACATATGCCCTGCTTGTCCTTTTGAAAAGTTTGTACGTTCCACACATATGAACCAGTAGGAATAAACATATGTCCTACACCAAATGAAACCAAGAGTCATAAATGTACAACTAGATGAAAAATTCCAAGTCAGAGATAAACATATGCCCTGCTTGTCATTCATAAAAGTAAGTCTACTCATGTCAGTTTGTTAGTAGAACTACTGCTACCTAGGGAATAAATATGCCACAAGTGAACTGCTTATTAAATCCAAATCAGGGATAAACATATGCCCTGGACTGAACATGTCACGAAAAGTTTATTCACAGACACTGATATTAACTTTGGTAAATTATGTCCGACGACATCATATAAACACGTGTTCTTGCCTAGGTTGAACGTTTGTCACACTGCTATGCATGCATAATGAAGTGTTTTCATTTAATATATCATTATATAAATATATATTTTTTTAAAACAGTTGCTGTTCAAACTTGTCACCAAATGTTGTATGCATCAGAAATTAAAAGGTTATCTCCATTGAAATGTCAAGGGTTGGTAATTTCCCCTTAACGCAAATCAAGATGGAAAAGGCGGAAGAGGAGGTATCTCTACTGGATGTCTGTCTGCCCAAGTAGCCAGTTCCAATAATTGCTGTACCTTGGAACGACAAAGATAGTCACATAGCAAATTTTCTTTGCTTGACAAATGTATTGCTCTAAAATAAATATTAAATTCTAGACAGGTTAGCACCAGTTTCCTCAACAAAAACATTATGTGTTTATCCTTAGCTGTTTGCTTATTGATCATATGAACCAGTGCATGATTGTCAGTGTTAAACAAAATACATTTATTAGCAAGGTATTTTGACCACGTTTGCACAGCAAGTACTATAGAATAAAATTCCAAAATAGCAATATTCTGGTATCTCCAATTAATATCCCAATTTCCTTGAAACCACTGACTACCAAGCACTGCAGAATATCCAATAGACCCTGATGCATCAGTATACAACTTTATTTCAGTAGAATTTAACCACCTATCAGGCAAAAACATGGTAGATCCATTGTAATTTGAAAGAAAACTCAACCAAACATTTAGATCTTCTTTTACTTCCTTTGTCATTCTAATTTTATAGTATTGTTTTTTAATTCCAATGGTCAAGTCTATCAGTCTCCTAAGAAAAGACCTACCGGGCAATACTACATTACATGCAAAATTCAATAAACCTATCAGTGACTGCAATTCCTTGAGTGTCAATTTTTGTTGTTGTAAACTTGATTCAATTTTCGTAACACACTTAAGGATCTTATCATCTGGAAGCCTAGATTCCATTTTAACTGAATCCAATTCATATCACAAGTAAGTTATGATCTGGCTGGGTCCACATGTTTTTTCCAGTGATATTGGGGCCCCTATATCCATCAACATATCGAGGAATGCCTTCAACTGTTTATCACATTCAGTAGGTGATTTATTAATGATTATAAAATCGTCTAAAACATGGGATATGCAAGATATTTTCAGTCTATTCTGAGCTATCCATTGTAATGCTGCTGAAAATCTTTCAAAAATTCTACAAGAAGAACTAAGACCAAATTGCAAGCAGGAGTCCACATAATATTTGTTATTCCACTTGAAACCTAAATACTTAAATTGTGAGTGATGCATGTTGATAATTCTAAAAGCCGATTTTATATCTGTCTTGCAGCAGTATGCACCTTTTCCACAATTTTTTTTTAATTGAATAGCATCTGAAACCGATGAGTATATGACTCATCTGGTGGAATCCCATCATTGATGGACTTGTTTTCTGGATATGATAGATGATGAATCATTCTGTATTCCCCAGGTTCTTTCTTTTCAACTAAGCCTAATGGAGAGCATTGTAAATCAGGTATTGGTTTGATTTCAAAAGGTCCATAAATCCTCCCAGCCAAATTTCCTTTTGTATCTTACTAGATATAACCTGTGGGTTTTGGAAAGCAGAATTTAAATTCTTTGATTCAATACCAGGGCATTCACCCACAAAACCCAACGAAAACCCATTAGAGAAACCATTTATTAGATATTTGGATTCATCTTCATCATATCCAGCTAACCATTTTGCAAATCTACTTACTTTTACTGGTGTCATTCCTTTGGTTGGAAGGGTTGGTAAATTCTTTGTTATTTTTATTTGTTTGGGTGTAGAATTTTCTAAGGAAACGAAAGGGCTGCTGTGTTTGTTTGTTACAGTGATTAAATGGGTGATTGCTGCCACAGTTGTAACACATATGTTGGAAACGACAGGATAGACCTGCACGACACTGCTTACCTGCATGATAATTGAAACAAGCCCCTTTTGGGATGGGTCCTGAAGGTGCGTCTTTATTTTCACTACTTACTTTTGTCAATAGATCAGTTTTGAGTCTAGCATTTACATACAATTCCATGTGAACATCACCCCATGCAACTTGTCCTTGAGATACAAGCTGTCTAAATTCTGCATCGTAATTTTTCCAATTACCTTTGGCATCAGCAATATCTCTCACTGCCTCTAAATGCTTGGCTAATTTTGACTGCTGTTCAGGATATTTTATACAATATATTGCTGCATACCTGTTCCAAGCTGTAATCCAGTCATGCATAGAGGAAACACTTGACTTGTTTTCGGCATCGTTCTCAACCTTGTGAATGGTTAACTTCCCCTGAGTATCACTATTTTCTACTTGCAAAGAGAACTTACCCTTCTTCTGTTTTTCCTTTGATAAAAGTTTAACAAAATCAATGCACTGGTTAGACCATATCTTAGCCTTGATTTGGTCAGACACAAGAGCTTCTATTGGCACTGCTGTGCTGACAAATCCTGTTTGTCCCCTACCTTTACTTGACTCAGTGGCCTCGGGCAATACACTAGACTGAGAATTTACAGTGACACTATTATCTGAGATGGCAAATGTGGAGATGCTTGCACATTACTATTGTCTTTACTCCCCTGATTATTTAAATTCGATGATCTAGTGTTGACAACTTCATTAATAAGTGTTGTTATTGAAGCCGTAACCCTGTCAGTGACAGTTTTGGTGATTTCTTCCACCACATCATCAGGTACCGAGATTTGGTCTCCTACCAACCGTCTTTTCTTTCCTTGTCGGGAAGTAGTGGGTGGAACCGCTCTTGCCCCACTTGACTGTCTCTTTGGAGGTATTGTATATATACTGAAAATATATATATATACTTCTAATTCTTTAGTGATGCTGTAAAAAGAATTACTTTTTTGTCAATAAAAAGTAAGAGATATGATGAGATCTATATTTTCTAGATTTGTCATGTAAACAAGAACAAATAGATAAATACATGTATCTTAAATCCGTATTTTTTAATTTTTTTTTTTAATTTTGTCAAATACTAAACATATTCGAATAAGGCAGTTACCTTCTTAAGTAATGCTGATTTCCAAGAGTAAAATCTCACCATAGAATGTTTAATATCTTGTCCTCAGGAAACACAAACAACTTGTGTTGATCCTTATGAGGAAAACCTCGAGAGAGGAGTTTTAACACAATATTGTCCTCAGGAAACACAAATCTCTTGTGTTGATCCCAATGAGGAAAAACAATATAGACAAATTGAAGTTATTTGTTAAACACGGGTATATTATCAAAATATTGCAGAGGAAATCGTTTTCCTGTATAAGATCCGCCCCACCATTCTCAACACATCGATCATGTAAACATTGAAGCATTGGTACATCGTGCATACATTTTTGTTGTAAAATGCTTTAATTGCCAAAAAATTGAAAATGATCACACTTTTTCCAACAGAAAAGAATTTTTTTAAGTATTCTTGAAAGTTTTCACAAATCTAGCAAAAGTACGAACGAATAACAGACGTGATATTATTTTTAAGAACTATAAATAAAAACAAGAGAGGTAACTCTGACAAGCGAGATACTAGAGAGGTACCAGAGAGGGACTTTCTTTTTTTCTTTTTTTTTTTAACACCATTTAAAATCAACATACTCATACAAATTTGCTTCCGTAGTATAAAAAATATTTTTAAAAATCTTACTTATCACCAGTTAAAAAAAACGTTTTAATTAGAAGTATTTTATTTATATTTTCTTTAAACATATTTTTAAAAGCTCATGGAACCAGCTGCTGTCAAAGTGAAAGAGAAAAAAAATATAGAATAAGAAATAGATGCTACATTGAACCAGACTTTCATTTATTTTTTTTAATCTGTTACATGTGCATCTATTTATTTTAACATGAAATTATTTTTTTTTAAATAACTTGAATTTTAATTTTTTTTTCCAGTAATAATGATCATAAATTTAAATAAAATAAAATGAAATTAAACAAAAAATTGTTTCGTCTTATTTTTGTTGTTGCCACTTCCGATGTAAGTACTTGAAAACAAACAAAAACTACCGAATGAAATAAAATTGTTCTAATTGTTCTTGCTTAAAAAAAGTTTACATGTATGTATACCTGATGTGTGTGTGTGAGAGAGAGAGAGAGAGTTTATTAATACAATGTGAAATGTGAAACTTTAATGAAAAGGCGAATTTTCAAAAACACAACAATATCGTATTATAAAAAGAAATCTCTATCTCTTTTTTTTCTTTTGCTGTCTATTTATTTTTAGTAACTCGAAAATATAACATTTTGGTACTCGTGTTGTGCATTATAAAGTTCAAAGGTTTTAGCTTTATCTGCAGTTTTTAGTCACTTAAAAGTCAAATATATGTAATCCTTGTCATTCATAGAATCTCAGCATTGTATGTCATCACAGTTCTATTATCAATCTAAAACTCGTTTTCTTATTGAAATAATAATCTCAGTTATCGGTTTAGTATGATATTGCTTAACTTGCCGTTGAATTATGTATACGGGCTGATTTTGTTATTTGGATTTATTAAAATAATTCTTGTTAAGATCAAATTGTATTTAAACATGCATTGTACATATTAAATTAAATGCTAAAAATATACTGCACAAAAGACTAAAAATATGTTTGAAAGTTTTCATTTTTGTGGCAGTGCAGGAGACCGAGGAAGAGGGTCAGGTTCATTTTATATTACCGGGACCTAACTACTTTACAGTGTATCTGTAAAGCTTTACAAGGATAAGCATATCCAAGTCTCTGGCATGGGGCCAGAATGGAATTTTTGTATTGTAAAACTTCATATTTAATAACATTTGAAAACAGTAACATTAGAATTTCATACAATGAAGAAGCCGCGAGAAATGGAAAGGGAGGGGGGGGGGGGATTCTACACACACCATCACATAACAATATTTACATGTTCCTTTATGTGTGCCACATCGTAAAAATTTGTCATTGAAATACTCGGCCAGTCAAGGAATATTATGAACCAGTCGCATTTTACTGACTGGATATATAAAACTTTCAATTAATTTTACACCCCCCCCCCCCAGCCGAAAAAAATTCTATTAATTAATCTGTGTGTCATTAAATTCATAACGACAACATATATATAATTATTTATGATTTATTTCTTAGAAAAATCTATTTCATATTAATTTTAAAAAAAATGACATATTGATTTCATTCAAAGTTCGGATAAAATTTGTTGAAATGACAATAAAATACCCGATATCTATTAATACCCAGTGTATACATGTTCTTCTAAAACCATTTAATTTTACAAAATCAAACAAAATCGTTATTCTAGGATGCAATTTTTCTCATGATTAACAAGATTTGATAAGCAGTTAAGTTTCCAATTCAAGGCATTTGGAGCTCATGTTCGCTGTTTGTTTTGAAAATGACCCTGCTCATATACATGTACGTAAGGAGAGAGTTCAAGGTGCAAAAATAAATTGAGGAATTATTTCAATATTATTTCAAACCTAACCAAATGACGTTTTTGGAGGTTATGGGGTTGGTGGTGGGAAGGCATCCCCCCTGCACACCTAAAATGTAGGAAGATTTTAAAAATACGACAACCCTCGTATGCTATTAAACTCATGTTAACTACAAGTATTGCATGTTTCTGTCATTTAACATTTATCCCCCCCCCCCCCCCCCCGCACACACACAATCCAACCACTGGTCATCCTGGATCTGTTCCTTTCATTTTAAATGCATGTGAATAATAATTCATCCATTTGCTTATAATTTATCAACCTGCTTACTTAAAATTAATTATTCACAAATTTTCCTTGATGTGACTGAAAAAATGTGTATCATTTCAATTTAAAAATAAAAAGTTTTGTTACCACATGCGGGCAGAAGTCCTTCTGATTTTTTTTTTTTTTTTTTTTTTTTTTTTTTTTTTTTTGGAAGATTTTTTTTTATCGAATATTGCTTAACATGCAGTGTATCAACCTAATGTCCTTAAATTGTTGTACAGCGTATACGGTAACTCACTACATTTCACAAATTTGCTGTCTAATTATATTTAGAAAACAAAAACAAAAAAACAAAAAAAACAACAAATTTTCACTACCAAGCAGCATCTATTTTATTGTTGTTCCCGATAATTTTTTTTGAAAATTAATTTTTAACTTCACATTTTGAAAGAGATATCGTTTATACTGGATTCACCCCCCACCCCCCCCGTCCCCCCACCCCCAAAAAATGACATCTTGTCCTATTGAGAGCCATGCTTAAAATGAGTAGATTTTCTAATGAATTCTACAGGTCTCTCAAACGATTATTACACGAGATAAATACTTTGGTTTTGAGAGAATAAATTGATATTGAACAAAAGCCGCTTGCTTCTCGGGTTTTCCTGACATTTCAGCATAGTGAAATGTAAAACAAACAAACGAACAAACACTCATAATTCTATACGCCACTGCATGATGGATAATAGTTGATACAACTATTTATTATCATATTATACAATTATTAAAAGAGACAATGACTCAAAAATGTTTCTGGAAATGCTCAATAACATACATTTATTACCGTAGTAACATTACAATGCAAAGTGAAAGTCATGTTCACTCTGAAAACTTTTGACGTTGGTGCGAAAGTAACATGACGTCATTGTTTACCTGTTAGAGTATCATTGATATGAATGAAGAAAAAACCTACTTAGAGTTGACGTAGGGCCATAAAAATTCAGATTTGGCAACTTCTAACCTTGCTCTATTAATATCCATGAAAAACTTAAAATGTGTAAAAATCGCCATAAGGCCCTTTTCCCATGGGCGCAATCGTATAAGAACACATTTCAACACGGAAATGAGAGAATCTTGATTATCAGAAACAAGCAAAGTTATAATTAATTTCAGAACTGGATCATCGTATCAAACAAAAATTTCATAGTTTTTTTTTTTTTTTTTTTTTTTTTTTTTTTACATATTTATACATGTACGTCTAGTATACATATTAACTGGTATGTAAATTTATATATATATATATATATATATATATATATATATATATATATATATATATATATATATATATATATATATATATATATATATATATATATATATACATGTTGTTTTTTGTTTTGTTTGTTTTTTAAATCATTATTATTTCTGCATTTTGCATTTCTAATCTATATCGGACAAAAGTTGAAACCTTGTACACTTTAAATAGCATAGGAATGGCTTCAGCTGTCCAAAATGATTCATCACTTCCGCAGTTACAGCAGTGAGGTCATGTTGACCTACACATATAAAACATACGTGGCCACAAAGGCTTCAACATAGATTATCGAAAACGGACGCCGTCTAATAGAAATTCTTTATTACCAAATTAAATTTAACTAAGTCATTGTTCGTGAAAGCAAAATAAATTATCAATATTGTTATAATTATTTAAGAATGAAAACATAATATTAACGTTTCCTACAGTCAGACTTCGCATCGCTACTATAATGGCGATTATCGGTCTTCTTTTTTTTTTTTTTTAAATATTCTACAGCATCGAGTTGTTCCCGTATGCAAATAGTATACAAAATAACAATGGTATTGGATAGCAATTATTAATATCAGTAACATAGCAAAATATTACGTACTTAATCTTTGAAAGATTGTTAGACAAATAAAACAATTAAATTGTATGAGGAAAAAACAAAAGTGTTACCTTACCGCTTAAAATAATTTGAAGCTATCCAACACACATGTACTTTTCACGGCGTCCTGAAAGAAACTGAAAAACGACGCTATCTGGACGACCGGGTCCAGATTTTTACCGCGCATGATTTTCATTGGGCATTTACTAAATTTTTTTCATTTCCAAGAATCACTTGCATTTGCCTCTCCTAATTTGGACACGCCAAAAACTTCCAAGGATAGTGCAAGCGCGATAACTCTAATTATACGCAGAGCATTCCAATGTACATAAAATTTTTTAAGTAAAACTTAAAATTCATATATGTATTTAATTTAATTTCTTTTTTCCTTCCCTTTTCGTTGATTCTCCAATTTAATTCTTTTTTATAAAAGGATTTTATCTCGATTAAATTCTTTTAACAGATTTGACTAGGAAATCGGTTTCTTGATATTAGAGCTTGTTAATACCACTGACATCTACTTGACATCAGAATATCTGACAAGTCGACATAATTTTCGAAAATTATTATCTGACAGATGTTAAGTCGACTTGTCTGATAATGATGTCAACTTGTCGGATGCTTTGTCAACTTCTCAGATAAATATAGTGACGTATATTTATGTCGATTGTCAGATAATTACGATGACTTGTCAGATCCTATTGTCGACTTGTCAGAAAATATGATGTCAACCGCATGGCACAAACTGAGCACTGACACGTTTCATGTTGAATTTTAAACAGTGAATAAATGACAAGTCGACAAAAAGATGCTTTGTCAACTTGTCAGATATTTACAGGTATGTGCACTTGTCATATAATTATGCCGACTTATCAGATATTTACTTGCTAGAAAGTGATTAATCCTTATGTCCACTTGTCAGAAAAATATGTAGTCACCTGGATGGAACAAACTAAGCATGTTGAATTTTAAACACGTGAATAAGTGGCAAGTCAACAAAGAGATCTGACAATTCGATATAATTATCTGACAATTCGACGTAAACATCTGACAAGTGAAAAATACATCACCATAACAGACCAAAACATCTCGAAATAATTTTACATTAGCTAGGTACAACCTGTCAAAAATTAGAAGGAAACAGACAAACGTATCCTTTTTTTGTCCAAAACTGAACTAAGTGTATAAAAAGTTGGAAATGTATAAAATTAGACCAGGAACTTTTTTTTATTTTCAAGCATTCGATTTTGTACAAATGGATGTTTTTCCCAAATACAATGATAATTTAAGGTATAAAAGTAATTAATAAACACTTTGTATATCAATGAAGTTCTTAAATCGTGTATTTTCAGCTCACCTCAACGGAGCTTGTGTGATACCCTTGGCATCCCAGTTACAGTTTTTGAGCGGATTTCTTTTCAAATACTTCTATGCTTTATGTTGATCAGAGATGCATGAATGATGAGTCCAGTATGTGTCAGGTTTCAGATGCTGCATTTTCAGCCAAAGAATGACCAGGTTAATGGTTTGGTGCTTATTACAGTTTAAGAGCAGTTTTAAATTTTCGGAACAGATCTCATTTCCAAGTAACTATAGGCCATATATTGACCAAACTTGCAGAGATGATAGATCTAAAGATGCACACAGCCAGACTTGCTTCAGATGTTGATATGACCTACATTTATGGGATGATTGATTGATAGATATATTGTATGTTGTTTAACAAACATTTTTTACTCATATAGAGACGTCACCATATACCGGTGAAGGGCTTCAAATTAAGACCTATACTCGGCACTCAGGGCCATTGAGCAGTTAGGGTTCTTTATCGTACTTACGCCTACCGTGACACGGGACTTTGGTTTCTAAGGTCTCATACGAAAGACCTGTGACTTTCACTTCTAATGCCTGATACTTCTTAGCATGCTGGAGTATCTTCTCTGTTAGCACAGCTCTTATACAGAAAGATATAACAGTCCCGTTACAGACCGCAGCTACAGAATACTAGGGAATTTGTCCTGTCGAGCAGACAACTGCAGATATCTCATCAGTTGTAAGATTTGTTCCAAACAGTATGTTGAGAAAACGGGAGATCTCTGCGGGAGAATCAATAATAACCGTTCGACCATTAAGACCAAGAAATTCAATTAACCCGTTGGGAAACATTTCAACGTTGAAGATCACAAACAAAGGCACTTGAGGTCTGGGCACCCCCCCCCCCTTCCATTTTTTTTTCTTTTTTAAATCTTTTTCCTATTTTTGTATTCTAATATTCACTATCTGATATCGATAATGTAACCCTCTTGTCTCAGTAAGCTGTTTTTGAACATATCATATTATATATATCGTTTTCGACTGATATTAAAAAAATGGATGAACTTGAATTAAGCGTAAGTGTTTGACAATAACAAGACTATTCTCTTCACATACATGTAGTTTTCACCACCCAATTAATTCATATAATTATTTTAATTAAACTATTTTTAATTATCTTCTTCTTCTGTTTCTTATTTATACTATTAGTATGTCAAAATTTTGTTGGGCTTAAAATTATTAGTCTTCTTCTAATTCTTTTAAACATGTACAATTTCCTCTGTTTTTTTTAATTTGATTCATGTGTCAATATTATCATTTAGTACATGTAGCACTATTTTGCAGATAATCCAACGCTGTACGATCAACTACTTCGTTGTAATCAATCAGCGATAATTAATTATTAATTTGATCATTTATTTAAATCATATATATATATATATATATATATATATATATATATATATATATATATATATATATATATATATATATATATATATATATATATATATATATATATATATAACATTTTCAAGAGTGAAATACTGTGATTTATTTATTGAATAAAAGTGATATTCTTTCACAGTGTGAAAGGATACCAAAGTGGTATTCTTTCACAATGTGAAAGGATATCAAAGTAAGTAAAAATAATTTTTGGCCTGTCATAAGATAGAGATAGTAACAAACCATCTTGATTAGAGACTAAAACTGCCAAATTCTTCACAAATATGTTGCTAAAATCCATTTTACAATGTTTTCAATCTCACAACCCCTTATGACGTCACAGCCTATGACACTGTGTTAAAAAAAGACAGAGGCAAAATCGACTTTCCATTCCGCAGACTTTGAAGGATAAACGTCTTTCTTTTGCATTAAACATAACTACAGCAGAAGTAGAGTCGAAATAAATGGTTCTCTTTCCTAATTTCCCATATTCATTTGCGAAACTTTGCAGTTCTTTTGCTTGCAGGCATACCATTTTCAATGATTATCCAGATGTCTTTCAGTAAAATAAGTCCACTAGTGCCATCATCTACAAGGATAGCACAAAATATGCTTTCGATGGGATCAGAGGTCATAAAAGGTTTTATAGAAGATATTTGTGAAAATACTAGAACGGTTCTCTCTGATACTACAGAAGATCGGATAAAAGAAGTCCGAAACATATGTTAAATTGGAGGATATGCATATAATGAACGCATTCAAACCAGAGTTAGAGAACACTTTCAAACAACATCAAAAATGATACACGTATTTGTGCCAAAACAACCTGATATTGTTGGTATTAAAGGAGCAATGTTGTATTCTTAAAAGATCTACTTTTCTATATGTTTAAGACCTCGCTTTATCATATACCATGGAGCAAAAAACCAGTTACAGAGAAAATTGTATTTACAAAATATTGTATTAAGCACGAAACATTGTTAAAAAACATAATTCGATTTCTATACAATCTACGCCACGCGTATCTCTCATTCCCCAATCCGGTGAAAATTTCACGAAAGAAGCGGCGATTTATCAATTTTAGAGTTACATGAAATATATGAAGATAACGAACAGTATTCAGGCTCAAAAGTCCATCAAACAATACAAAATAGGAGCAGAGCAAACACGGACCTCCAAACATCAGAGGTGGGATCAGGTGCCATGGAGGAGTGAGCATCCCCTGCCGACCGGTCACACCCGCCGTGTGCTCCTTGTCATGATCGGGAAATAACGGAAAAATCCGTCGACAAACCAGAGTTACATCTAAAAAAAAAAAAAAAGGGGATTATGCTTATTCAGTTAAGGACTGTACCCCAGAATTGTAATGATTGGTGGATATAGCCATAATGTATATTAATCAATTCATCACATTGAGCACGGAACTATTTCTTAGGTTTGGTCTGGATAATGAGTAGACACAGGAGTTATCCATTTCTGCACCGTCATTAACGTTGATATTCATAGAATCTTCTGCAAAATGCTGGCTTCTATTTCTATGAAATTCTACATGAAACTGGAAAAAGAGCCGATTTTCTGCTGCGTTGTATTGGATCTCTGCATGAGTAGGGTCAGGGAAGTAGAATGTTTCCCTCAGCTGTTTTCTGGGGGGGGGGGGGTTGTGGGGGTTGTCACCATCTTTGTTAGAATTGCTTGCACTAGTAGTGAAATACTTGTTCCATAAATTGTTCCAAATTTTTTTTTATTAGGAATGTGATGCTGATGAAAAGAAGAGCAACCAGAATACTAGAATTTTCAGTGTCAAATAGTCTTTTAAACTCTGGTTTCAAAATACATATGATATCAATCTAAAAACAGGTATCTTGTTATGCATTTGCAAAAAGAGGAATGGTTGGGGTTTCATTCTATAATAGGTATTTACCATTTAAGTGTATTTGAATTTTTTTTCTGTGAAATTCTAGTTGAATAATACAAAAACACAATTAAGAGGTCATGTTTACTCGTTTAATTCATCTATGTTGATTTTAAGCAAGTGAAGCTCTTACCGGAAGAACAATTGCAATTTCCACAGTTGCTCAACTGAGAATGGATCATATTTCAAAACTTCTGCGTGCATAGCCAAAAAAAATTAAAAAAGAAATACAGCAGATTGTCACTTTAAATGACTTTAAATATAAAAACAATATTACAACTTATGAATGAAAATATAAAATTCTGCTGTATGCCACATTGCTAAATTACATCTGACAAAAATGCAAAACTTAAACACTACACCAAACAACGAATACTATACAGAAATCAGACCTCGACAGCTGGCCCTCTCTCGGCAACTAGAACAACATGGAAAAGTTCTATATATTTCGCATATCCGTTACCTCATATGTGACTGTGTGAACATGTAAGTATTTGTATATATATATAATTTAATTTCTTTTTTCCTTCCTTATTCGTTGATTCTCCAATTTAATTCTTTTTTCATAATAGGATTTTGTCTCGATTAAATCCCGATTTAACAGAACAAAAATAGATATAACTCTAAAACAGGCCAGATCGAAAGGCATCGTTTTTCACCGTACCAGCTGAGTCCTAAATACCATTTTCCTCTATTTTTTTCAATATTTGATGTTTTGAAATAAATAATGTAAACTCAATATTCATCTGTAAAGTAACTGGCAAAGTACACAAATATTAAAAATGTTAAAAACCCCGTTTTTTCTACTAAATTTAAATACTCCAGCTACTTGATTATTTTCAATATTACAATTAGCAATATTATTAGATAAATTATTTATTTAATGGAAAAGAAAAATCCAAATTGGAAAGCAAAAATATCATGAACTGATTCAGTGTTTCCAGTATGTTATTGGTATCCCTCTATCCTTGGTTGGAATCTCACTGGAAGGAAATCACACGCAAACTCGGGTGAAAGTCTAACAATTTTTTATAAACAATGCAATTTGATAACTGCCTGTGCATAATTTGGAAAAATATTATGGAAGGCATAGCGCGTCTGACACCTGCGTTTCTCAACAAGAGACTAACCTCTGTGTTTGCTGCTAAAAAAAAACTTTTTTTGACTTTTTATTCAGTGATTACAAGAGACAAGGAAAGGTTAGTTTGATCTTTTATTTTCTGACTGCACTTGTTTCAATATTCTGTATACTTTGTCAATTTCTTTTCATTTGTATAGTGGAATGTTTCTGTCACCACTTGTCAGATAATTGCATATACTGCTATGTGCAGTAAGTGCCAGTTATCGAAGAAGAATAGCCTAAGCGCGATAACTCTCCTGGCTTCAACCAAATTTCCCAAATAGCCCCAGGTCATTAAATGCGCTTGCGCGCACATCCTTTCCGCTTCATCAATTTTGAGAACATCGCCAAGAAATCAGCTCCAAGCCCCATCTCAATCAAGAGGATTCTTGTATAAGTATCGCTCCACAGGACATCGGGGTGAGGCATTGGAAGCGTATTGGGCGTTTCCTTCGCCTCAGCCTCTTCAGATGCCAGTGGATTTAGCTGCCTCAATTCAAGATCACCATCTATTAATGGCGCCATTTCAAGTATAACAAAGAAATCGGTTTAAACTTATTTTGTTTTTTCTTGTTCAGTTATCGATATTCTTGGCACATAATCAGTCACAGACTCAAGCAACTAATTTAGAATAATAATAATAATAAAAACGTAATATACAATGGTAAACACGAGATTACACAGTCGTTTGTTTTGCAGAAAAATGCTCCGTACAAAAAGAGTCTCCAAATCACCATACGCTAGACCCGGACGCTCCCAAGCTGCCGTCAAAAGGCGAAAATCTCTAATACTACGACTCGACAGATCCAGGTCATACCTGCACCCACAGTACCAGTTGTATCAACCCAGCATGGCATCCAGGAAAACCATACTCCAGTGTTGACAGCACCAGTTCATCAACCCAAACTCTAGTGTTGACAGCACCAGCTCCATCGGCCCAAACATCAGTGTTACAGCACCAGCTCTATCAACCCAAACTCCAGAGATGACAGCACCAGCTACATCAATAATGGCAGCATCTGACCCCTCAGTCTTCTCTGCAGGTATATCAGCATCATGTACTAATATCAATTTTGATGCAAATACACCAAATGCTTTAAACAGCGTTTCAGACGCTTTGGGCGTGCATGTCTCGGATAACCTGAGGCAAAATATCTTTGATGATGCATTCATTCACCTGCACAAATTGCCCACCCCCCCTCAAACCAAATGACGAGCCCCAGCAAAAGCTGGCATTTGTTAATGGTGAACTAGTTTTGAATCCTAAACATAAGGAAATCAAAATAACATCAATAGAAACATGGACAAATGCATTCCTAATATTTACCAGCATATACCTAACTAAGTTCCCAGAACACATTCAGTCAATCCTTAAATACATTAACATCATACGCACTGCTGCACAGCGATCAACAAACTTAAACTGGCTCAATTACGACATACAGTTCAGGTTAAAGCGATTTAGAAACCACATACTGGACTGGGGGTCTGTCGATGCAGAATTGTGGATTTTGTATGTGACCCATGGCCAAACCACTCTACCCCAGCAAGCACCTAATTATACATCTAAATCACCCAAATGCTTTGACTTCAATTACAAAGGTACATGCGGCAAACCATACTGCACTTATCAACATGCATGCATAAAATGCTCCAATAGTCACCCACTCATAAACTGCCGCTGGCACAACAATCAGCCATTTCGCACAGAGAGCTCTCGACTGTCCCAAGCAGAACAAACCCGCCAGCCCCAAGCAGATTTCAGGGTAGAGGGCTCCCTCCAAACCACCCAAGGCCTCTGGGACTTGGCTCCAACACCAGTCAACGTTAACATCTTAAATCAATGCTTAAAAGTTACCCATTGCAACACATAGCTCATGAACTAATCAATGGTTTTCAATTTGGTTTCAACATTCACTATTCGGGTATTCGGGAATTTCAAAAATCTAAAAACATGAAATCTGCGCAGACAAATCCACATCAGCTCCAAGAAAAAATCGATCAAGAGGTAAAATTAGGAAGAATGGCTGGGCCCTTCAAAAATATTCCCATGTCATATATCAAGTGCAGCCCAATAGGTATTGTTCCTAAAAAGCGGGTTGGCGTATGATTTGTAACTTATCTGCACCTGGGGGAAAAAGCGTTAATGATTTTATCGACTCAGATCTATGCACTGTTCATTATTCATCATTTGACTCGACAGTAAGAATGATAAAAGAACTGGGCCAGGGAGCCCTGCTAGGCAAAAAAGACATTTCTAGTGCATTCAGACTCCTTCCCATTCGCTCAGAAGACTTTTCCCTGCTTGGCTTTCATTTTAAAAATTAATATTTCGATAAGTGCCTCCCATTTGGATGCTCTATAGCTTGTGCCACATTTGAAAAATTTGCGACAGCCCTTCATTGGATCGTACAAGATCGAGCCAAAATTGACACATTAGTCCACTACCTTGATGATTTCCTTTTTGCAGGCCCCGCAAACACCCTTGTGTGCAAAAACCTCATACAACCTTTGGCACAATTTGCGAAACTCTCGGCGTTCCTTTGTCAGAGGAAAAAACCGAAGGTCCTACAACATGTCTAACATTTCTAGGGTTAGGGATCAATACCAGCAACCAAACCATCTTTGTCCCTAAAGATAAAGTTGACGCCCTTAAAGCCCAACTTCAAAATGTTGCCTCGCGTGGCAAAATTACACTTAAAGAAATGCAATCATTAGTCGGATCCCTGGCATTTATGTCCAAGGCAATACCTGCCGGGAGAGCCTTTTGTAGACGATTCTATGACAGCCTATCACAGGGACACAAAAAACATCATTATATCACTATATCAAGGGCACTTCGCGAAGATGTAGATATATGGCTCGAGTTTTTGTCTGACTTTAATGGCATTACTGTATTCCCAGATATTCACTGGTCAGATAAGGACACTATCCACATATCCTCTCACAGCTCCGGCTCACTCGGATGTGGGGTCATATTTGGTTCACAATGGTCCTACCTACGATGGCCCTCAGAATGGTCACATCATGATTGTAGAGATCCGACCTATCTGGAGTTAGTCCCAGTCGCTCTTGCAATTTACATATGGGGCCACAAACTCCAAGGCAAAAAAATAATTTTGCATATTGATAACATGACAGTTGTCGAGATCATCAACCAAATAACATCAAAGTCACCAAGAGTTATGTCCCTTCTCAGACCCTTTCTTTACAAAATATTAAAATACAATATCCAAGTGCGCTGCGAACACATACCAGGTCATTCTTATTCTATTGCTGATGCCATATCTCGTTTTCAGCGGCTAAAGTTCAGGAAGCTGGCCCCCAACACAGACTACTATCCCTGCCAAGTTCCTCCGGAATACTTGAACCATTTGAGCAGGAAGTGGAACAGCTACTCAGAGCATCAGTCTCCCATAACACCCAAGAAATATACTAGAAAGGTCTCGACTCATTTTCACAATTTAGAAAACTTTTTAATTTGAAGGCACTGTGGCGCCCTTCCGTAGACCAATTAATAAACTATATCGCTTTCTATCATCAAAGGGGACAACATACACTACAGCCAAAACCTACCTAGCAGGCTTAAGCTTCAACATAAAGCTAGGTAACTTCCCAAACCCATGTCAATTTTTCATAGTCAAGAAAATGCTCCATGGCTTTAAGCAACTCAAACATAGAAAAGATTCAAGAAGCCCGATAACATTTCCCCTATTAGTTAAGATGATAGAATCGTTGCAACACGTATGCCGAAATTATTACGAGAAATTACTCTTCTCCTCTGCTTATAGCCTTGCATTCTTCGCTTTACTTAGAGTCGGGGAGATACATACAAGCATACATGACCCATAGACCATCAGAAACTCAAACATCTCAGTTTTTATGTCAGTTGGATGGCTCGTCCATGACATACTATCAATTCAATCAAGTACTAAAGAAAACTCTATCATTCCTCAAGCTTGACATATCAACATTCAAATCCCATTCATTTCGCATAGGGGCGGCAACTTCATTGTATATGCAAGGTACTCCAGAGCAAGAAATTAAAACAATGGGTAGATGGAAATCCAATGCTTTCAAGTCTTATGTTCGCCCGAATACTGTAGTCCTGTAAATAGCCAGTCTTACTAACTGTAAGCTAAGTTTGCAGGGACTTGCTGCAAGGTATGGATCGTTGGATCTTCCATTATCAGACGAGCCGAAGATTACTGCATATGTTCAACAATTGGCCAAAACTTGTCTCTGGAGCACTTAAAGATAGATGTTACCTGGTCTGGATCTGGGGGACTAAAATGGGAGCAACTTGATCAACACATTGCCAGGTTGATAAATAGCCATAATGATATCATGCCTCAAATACTAATACTTCACTGTGGTGGTAACAGTATTGACCTTCAGCCTCTTAAAAAACTACAACTAGCCATGAAGGCATTATTAGCCTCCCTTCATAAAAAATTACCAAACACACTCCTAGTATGGTCAAATATACTCCCTCGCAAATATTGGCTTTACGTGATTTCCAGCGAAACTGCAGAGAAATCTAGAAAAAGAATAAATAATTCTATTGGCTGCTTTTTTGTTGAAAAGTTAAATGGGGCCCTCATTCGTCACCCTGATATTAAAATAGATCAGCCCAAATTATTCCTCGATTGCGTACATCTATCAGATCTTGGAAATTTTATTTTCACAACTACAATTCAAACGGCATTGTCGAAGTTCCTCACTTCAAGTCAAAATGTTTTCCCCATCCTCCTTAACGCAGTATCTGTTCATGACTTGCAAATGGCCTCATTATACCATCCCAACACCCCCCCCCCCCAAATTTCTGATAGTAGACACATGTGCATTGCATTCCTCATTTTCCCCAACAACCCCTCCTTTCCAATTTCCCCCTCAGTTCATGCTTGATGATATACTGGTATGTTGTATTGAATTCTTTTGCCAAATTACACATTGTTGTTACCCTGTATATTGAATTGTTTTGCTAATTATTGTGTTGCATTAGACATGATGTCTTGTTTGCCAAATTTTCCGCCACTAGTTGGCAGATGGATTGCTGTCTCGAAATTTGCGTACAGCAATCCACTTGGCAGAATTTTGCAACAAGCCATCGCTGGCAACTTCTATTTACCCTCCAGGGTTGTCAGCACCATTCGAAAATTATTATCTGACAGATGTTAAGTCGACTTGTCTGATAATGATGTCAACTTGTCGGATGCTTTGTCAAGTTGTCAGATAAATATGTTGACGTATATTTATGTCGATTGTCAGATAATTTGACGACTTGTCAGATCCTATTGTCGACTTTGGCACAAACTGGGCACGGACACGTTTTCATGTTGAATTTTTAAACACGTGAATAAATGACAAGTCTACAAAAAGATGCTTTGTCAACTTGTCAGATACTTACCAGTATGTGCACTGATAATTATGCCGACTTATCAGATATTTATGTTGGCTTGTCAGATAATTAAAACGACTTGCTAGAAAGTGATGTAGACTTGTCAGATGATTATGTTGACTTGTCAAATCCTTATGTCCACTTGTCAGAAAAATATGTAGTCACCTGGATGGAACAAACTGGGCATATTGAATTTAAACAGGTGAATAAGTGGCAAGTCAACAAAAAGATCTGACCATTCGATATAATTATCTGACTATTCGACGTAAACATCTGACAAGTGATGGCAGAAATATACCACCATAACAGACTAAAAAATCTCGAAATAATTTTATATTAGCTAGGTACAGCCTGTCAAAAATTGGAAGGAAACAGACAAACGTATCCTTTTTTAGTCCAAAACTGTACTAAGTGTATAAAAAATTGGAAATTTATAGAATTAGACCAGGTACTTTTTTATTTTCAGATCACCTTAACGGAGCTTATTTGATACCCTTGGCATCCCAGTTACAGTTTTTGAGCGGATTTCTTTTCAAATACTTCTATGCTTTATGTTGATCAGAGATGCATGAATGATGAGTCCAGTATGTTTCATCGTACCATTCAGGTTTCAGATGCTGCATTTTCAGCCAAAGAATGACCAGGTTAATGGTTTGGTGCTTATTACAGTTTAAGAGCAGTTTTAAGTTTCAGGAACAGATCTCATTTCCAAGTAACTATACGCCCTATATTGACCAAACTTGCAAAGATGAAATATATGGAGATAACGAACATTATTCAAGGTCAAAAGTCCATTAAACATTACAAAATAGGTGCAAAGCAAACACGGACCTCCAAAACATCAGGGGCCCGTTTTACAAAAGAACATACGACTAAGATAAAAAACTTTTGTTGATTGTGAAATCTTAAAGAACTTGGGTTTTTATTTTAAAAATTTTGAAGAAGATTACAACCATTTTTTAATTAATGTAGAAAAGGAAGTTATTTGCATAATAAGATCTTGATCTTAGTCGTAAGTTCTTTGGTAAAACGGGGTCCAGAGGTGGGATCATGTGCCATGGAGGAGTGAGCATCCCCTGCCGACCGGTCACACCCGCCGTGTGCTCCTTGTCATGATCAGGAAATAACGGAAAAATCCGTTGACAATTCAGTATGTAAATAATGGCCTAACAATTAGTATGAAAAACGTCAGTCAGCATTTGACTCAGTGATGAATTGTATTTGCTGACAAGGCCATTGTATCGACCATAGAATTTACGAAATGACGACTTTAAACGAGACTGTTTATTTTCTTGTTTCATCAACTTATTTGTCAAAAATTAACCTCGTTTTAGAAATTGTACATACGTAGAACATGCTCTTGCGGATCGAATCAACTGAGAGATATAAACCCCGTATGCAGGTGGTGAAGGTATATTGCTGCATAAGTCAGGGAAGTTGACGATTGAAAAGTTAAAGTCATCACGTTTATCATAAAGCTTGGTTGTTAGATTACCATTAACGTCTTTTTCAAGTAAAATATCCAAATATGAAACAGATGTGTCAGACTCTGTAGTATCTTTTATCTCAAGCTCACCGGTATATATCGTATCGACACAAGAATGGAAATAACCATTGTTAATTGACAATACGTCGTCGATATATCTATATGTCGAGTTGAAGGCCACAGCAAGTGTTTTCTTCTTTTCACGTATAAGATTTTGGACAAATTCTGCTTCTTATGAATACGAAAAAGGTCTGCTAATAACTGGGCGCAGTTGGTACCCATGGGAATTCCAATAGATTGTTAGAAGACCTGGTCCCTGGATGCACTAACGATACACGCAGCCAGACTTGCTTCAGATTTTGATCTGACCTACATTTTGGGGATGATTGATTGATCGATATATTGTATGTTGTTTAACAAGCATTTTTCACTCATATAGAGATGTCACCATATACCGGTGAAGGGCTTCATATTAAGACCTATACTCGGCACTCAGCCTCAGGGCCATTGAGCAGTTAGGGTTCTTTATCGTATTAACGCCTACCGTGACATGGGACTTTGGTTTCTAAGGTCTCATGCAAAAAACCCGTGACCATCAATTCTAATACCTGGTGCTTGGCAAAGGAACAGGCACTACCTATGTTTATGTCTGAGGTTTGACGCGGCGCGGTGAAAGAGAGGTACCTACGTATTTGCATGAGGTATAACAGTCATAAAATCCACTTTAATCAGTATGCATCAGTGTTCATTAATCAATTAATTTGACTTCCCAGTAATTTTGCGGATTGCTATTCCGAAACCAAAAATGTCAGTTATTTCATAGCAGAAAACTAGTTTCATTTCGTTAGTTTTTCTCCATTCAATTCCCATAATTTAAATATTCGATTAGTTTTGATTTCTGCTTCAATTTTAAAAATAATGGATTAAACACTTATACGGAAGTTTATCATTGTTGTACGTGTAAGTTTGATTGCAAATGACGAATATTTGATTGTTGTGTGTCATTCGTAAATGTCAAAGCCAGAATGTTTTATTAAGCATTTTTTTCACTTGGGATAATTTTTACAATGCGCAGCGCAAAGTCAAAAGTATCTCGCCGTTTACTTCTTAGCATGCTGGAGTATCTTCTCTGTTAGCACAGCTCTTACACAGAAAGCTTTAATAGTTCCGTTACAGACCGCAGCTACAGAATACTGGGGAATTTGTTCTGTCGAGCAGACAACTGCAGATATCTCATCAGTTGTAAAATTTGTTCCAAACAGTATGTTGAGAAAACGGGAGTTTTTTTTAATTAATTTATTTTTTTGTTTTGTTTTGTTTTTTGGTTCACATGTACATTTAAAAATCGACTTTCCATTCCGCAGACTTTGAAGGAAAAACGTCTTTCTTTTGCATTAAACATAACTACAGCAGAGGTAGAGTCGAAATAAATGGTTCTCCTTCCTAATTTTTCTTTATTTCCCATCTTCATTTTCGATCTTTGCAGTTCTTTTGCTTGCAGGCATGATAAAATTTTCAATGACTATCCAGATGTCTTTCAGTAAAATAAGTCAAGTAGCGCCATCATCTACAAGGATTATGATAGCACAAAATAATCCTTCGATTTGATCAGAGGTCATAAAAGTTTTTATAGAAGATATTTGTGAAAATACTAGAACGGTTCTCTCTGCTACCTGTACAGAAGATCGAATAAAAGAAGTCCGATACATATGTTAAATTGGAGGATATACCGTGCATATAATGAACGCATTCAAACCAGAGTTAGAGAACATTTTCAAACAACATCAAAAATGATACACGTATGTGTACCAAAACAACCTGATATTGCTGCTCCTAAAGGGGTAATGTTGTATTCCTAAAGATCTACTTTATTATATGTTTAAGACCTCGCTTTATTATATAACATGTAGCAAGAAACCAGTTACAGAAAAAAAATTTATTTACAAAACATTGTATTAAGCACGAAACATTGTTAAAAAAAACATGATTCGATTTCTATACAGTCTACGCCACACGTATCTCTCATTCCCTTACCCGATGAAAATTTCACGAAAGAAACAGCGATTTATCAATTTTAGAGTTACTTCTAATAAAAAGGGATTATGCTCATTCAGTTAAGAACTGTTCCCTAGGATTGTTATGATTAGTGGATAAAGTCATAAATGTATATCAATCAATTCATCACATTGAGCACGGAACTATTTCTTAGGTTTGGTCTGGATAATGAGTAGACACAGGAGTTATCCATTTCTTCAGTCTGATCCATGGATTCCTGGACAATGTTTAGATTTTGTAGCTCGTAGTCATCACTGTCATTAACGTTGATATTCATAGAATCTTCTGCAAAATGCTGGCTTCTATTTCTATGAGATTCTACATGAAACTGGAAAAAGAGCCGATTTTCTGCTGCGTTGTATTGGATCTCTGCATGAGTAGGGTCAGGGAAGTAGAATGTTTCCCTCAGCTGTTCTTTGGAGGGGATGTCATGATCTTTGTTAGAATTGCGTGTCCTAGAAGTGAAATACTTCCTAATTGTTCCATAAATTTTTGTGCAGAATATTAATACTTCCTTTATTAGCAATGTGATGCTGATGAAAAGAAGAGCGACCAAAATACTATATTCTTCGGTGTCCAACATGTTTACTCGTTCAATTCGTCTCTGTTGATATTAAGCAGGTGAAGCCCCTACCGGACGAACAGTTGCAATTTCCACAGTTGCTAATTTGACATTCAGGTGGAGTTGAATGGACCATACTTCAAAACTTCTGCATGATATATAGCCAAAATAATAATAAGAAATAAAGTAGATTGTCACTCTCAATGTTTTTTAAATATGAAAAAATATAATTTATGAATGGAAATATTAAGTTGCTGTTTATATATTTTAAGTCAGTTTTATGTCTATGAATGTCTTTTCTGTTTATACACATTGTCGAAATCAAAGCTACATACTATAATAAGGAGTTGTTTGCATCTGTACTTTAAAAATCTTAGCCGTTTTGTAGTGACACATTGTAAACATGCTTAACATATTTTATAATGAAAAACTGTAAACATGTTGTAATTTTCTAGACTCGGACAACTGTTTACTGTTTTTACGACCCCGAAACCTACATTGCAAAAGTACATGTGACAAAAATGCTATAAACAATAAACCACACCAAACACTAAATACTTTATAGAAAAAAATCAAACCTCGATCGACAGCTGGACCTCTCTAGGCAACTAGAATAGCATGGAAAAGCTCTAAATATTTTTCATATCCGTTACCTCATATGTGACTCTGTGTACATGTAAGTATTTGTATATATTTAATTTCTTCTTTTTTTTCTTCCTTATTCGATGATTCTTCAATTTAATCAGTTTTATAAAAAGGATTTTGTCTCGATTAATGAATAAAAATAGATAACACTACAGGAACCAGGCATATGTTATGAAACATTCAGTATTATCAACCCTTCAAGCAGGATAATAACTCTTAAGCAGGTCAAGATTGAAAGGCGTTGTTTTTCACCGTACCACCTGAGTCATGAATACCATTTCCTTCATATTTTCAATCTTAAAGTTTTGAAATAAGCCATGTAAACTCGATATTCATCAGTAAAATGAATGACAAGGTATATACGCAAATATATATATATATAAATGTTAACCCATGCATCTTTTCACATGTAAATAATCCATCTACTTGATTATTTTCATTACAGTTATAAGCAATATTATTAGATAAATTATCTATTTAATGGAAAAGAAAAATCCAAATTGGAAGGCAATAATATCATGAACTGATTTAATGTTTTCAGTATCTTTTTGGTTGAAATCTCACTAGAAGGGAATCACAAGCAAATTTGGGTAAATGTCTAACGATTTTTGATAAGCAATTCATTTTGATAACGGCCTGTGCGAGATTTGTTGCTATTGTAAGCATAGCGCGTTTGAAGCCAGTGTTTATCAATTGGAGACATCACTGTGTTTGCTACAAAAGGAAAGATTTTATGCCCTTTTTATTCAACGATTACAAGGCAGGAATAGGGTTGATATGATCTTTTATTTTCAGAATGCGTTTGTTTTCAATTCTGTATACTTAGTTCATTTTTACTCATTTGTATGGTGAAATATTTCTGCCACCACTTGTCAGATAATTATGTCTATTTGCCATATCTGTTTGTTATACCTTTAAAAATTGTTTCCTATGTACCTCTATACTTAAAAAAAGTCTAACATTTCTAATGCTTTACTGAGCGGTCATAAAAAATCGATATTGGACCTGTCGATGAGATGTTGGACCGCTTACGTCACAACGTGGGCGGGGTCAGCTGTATCTGATTTGCATTCGTTGGAGTTTGACAGAACTTTACGGAATTGACCAAGTTAAACCGCGGTGTGGGTAAACAAAATTTACATCATGTTATGTCAAAATAAAAAGTAGTAGTTATAACAAAACATTTATTGACTGTGTTCTAGGGCAAAATGTTTTGTCGACCCCTCGAACCAAACTGTTTGCCTTCGCCCTAACGGCTTCAGGCAAACAAACAGTTTGATTCTTGGGTCCGACAAAACGCATTTTACCCTCGAACCCAGTCAATAAATGTATATTGTCGACTTGTCAGATAATAATCGTCATAACTAGGAATTCGGTATCTTGATATTAAAGTTTGTTATTGCCACTAACTGACATCTACTTGACATCATATATCTGACAAGTCGACATAATTTTCTGAGGGGTCAAAATTATTATCTGGGTACAGTCCACTAATGTTAACGTTTTCTTACACAGCTCCTCCTCTAATTTTCGTTGAAGGATAGAACACCCCTCAAATGAAAGCTCGTCAAATTCTCTTTCACTGGTTAAAATCTCGAGGTGGCATATCAGATTCGTTTTCCGGCAAAATGCACATGTTTGCAAAACAAAAAAAACCTGAAAATGAGAGTAAAAGTACTCGTAGGGTATTTCCCAAAGTCAAGATATGCACATATCAAACAATTCAATTTCTTTCTTTTCAAAGTTAAAACAAAAATGAAAATGGTTTTGAACGTGGAGTTTTCTCTTCTTTCATATTATCAAGCATCTTTATTTCAGATGACCTACTTATTTTATATACTTCTTGAAAGTAAAGGAACTATTTCGTTATTTAGTCAACTACTTTCTACCCCTACCGATTATAAAAATAATTAGAGGTATGTACCCATCTGACAGATGCAATTGCACTCATCTTACACTTTGACAGATGTTAAGTCGACTTGTCAGATAATGATGTCAACTTGTTGGATGCATTGTCATACGGAGCATAAAGGTCTCTACACTTGTGTAATAAACTGGGCATGGACACGTTTTATGTTGAATTTTAAACATGTAAATATGTGGTAAGTCAACAAAAAGATCTGACCATTCGGCATAATTATCTGACAATTCGACATACATATCTGACAAATGACGGCAGAAATATGCCTCCATAGCGGACTAAAAATATCTCGAAATAAGTTTATATTAGCTAGGTACAGTCTGTCAAAAATTACAACAGACAAACGTATCCCTTTTAGTCCAAAACTTAACAAAGTGTTCAAAAAGTTGGAAATGTATGGGATTAGACAAAGAACTTTTTTCAAGCATTCGATTTTGTACAAATGTATTTTTCCCCAAATACAATGATAATTTAATCAATTTAAGGTATAAAAGTAATTAATAAACGCTTTGTATATCAATGAAGTTCTTAAATCGTGTATTTTCAGCTCACCTCAACGAAGTTAGAGGAGCTTGAGTGTCTGTGATACCCTAGGCATTCCAGTTTAAAGTTTTTTGAGCGGATTTTTTTCCCCCAAATACTTCTATGCCTTATAATGAGGTTAATGTTTTGGTGTTGATTACACAGTTTAAGAGCAGGTTTAAGTTTTTGGAACAGATCTCATTTCCAAGTAACTAGGCTTTATATTGACCAAACTTGCAGGGATGATACATGTATATCTAAGGATGCACACAGCCAGACTTGCTTCAGATGTTGATCTGACCTACATTTTTGGGATGATTGATTGAAAGATATACGACATCGTCACCAAATACAAGTGCTGCTAAAACGTGGAACGGAAAGCGGAACGGAAAATGGAAATTTTTTTTTTTTTTACACAGGATTAATTCAGACATAGGAAGCAATATTCTTTATCTAATACATGTAGTTCATATCTAATTTTAAAAGTTAACGTAACAATGTGACTTATTCATGATTTTTTTCCTCTCAAAACATGTGGCATTTACATGCAATGGTCAATAAAATACACATTAATTAGACTCACATCCTAATTGTCTATCAGAATGTCCCATTTATCACTCATCCAAATCTGAATTTAAAGAATGGCTTATTCTTCAAAGACGAAATCATTATTGATTATGAAAGAAGCAATGGTGTTTTGAAACAGGCGGAGAGAAAGAGAGAGAGACAGAGTATATATACATTTGTGTTAGAGAAAACGATCACTGACATAAAGGAATAATTTAGAAAAAAAGTTTATTACAACTACAGGAGTGTTGATGCAATCCACAGGGACCTGAAACGGGGATATTACGAAAATAGAAAAACATGTTAATGGCCAAATTGTGCAAAACAGCATAAAACAATGCAACATTTAACTCCGGACACGACATTGTCCAGACTTTTTAATACCATTTCTAATTGTGATGTCCAAAAATAAATGATTGCACTTGGTGGGATTTCTTAGCAGTATCACAGGGTCTCATGTTGAACTCACAAACATCTCTTTTTTTAAAGATATGAATTCCTAAAAGTCAGAATCCCATGGGAGAATGGTGGGATTTTTAGTCCTAACAACTATCCCATCTTTCTCCTATGGGAGAAAAAGAATCAGATGGCACGTTTTCTTCTGCTTCATGGGAATATAAAAACAGGTCGGCTTTAAAGGAGCACAGTTAGTGCCCATCGAATTCCAACGCATTATTGGAAGGCTTGTTCTCCAAAGACTACATTTATGTTGTCAATGAGGAACTCCGGCATCCTTTTAATATCAACTTCAGATAACCTAAGTATAGAATCAGTGATTCTTAACCAATCAGATATGAAAATTTCCGAGTTCTGCTTTTATTGAAGGAACAGTTAATGATTTATTTTTAGATTTACAACTGAAGAATGCACAAAAATAAAGACCTGGAGATGACATCCAAAGATTTTTCTGACATCATTTTTCAAAGTATTTTGCAATTTACGCAGCTGTTGTGAGGGAACAAGTGGTTTATTTTATTTAAAACAAATGAATAATTATGAGAAACTCAGAAAAAGTGAATACATTGTGTCATTTTACATTAATAAACATAAAATGTTTGCCATGGAATTAGAATTGTAGTTTGCACAATTCATAAAAGAATGTGTTTGTTTAATTTATTGGCAATGTATCACATGTAGTTTGACTTCATATAGTTTATTTTGATCTGAGAAGAAAGGGTAGAAATCAAAAAATGATTTTATTTTTTTTTTTACATTCAGTGTTTATTTATTATAGTAGGAACATCAATTCTCGTACAAAATTCTGCAAACATAATTTTTACAGATTCCCTTTAGAACTTATTTTGAAAATAATTAAGCTTTGAAGGTCATTTTTGTTTACCTTGAGGGTTTGAACATCCAGTCGCAAAGTCACACAGACCAGGTTCGCAGACACATATATCATTGCAGTCCTGGCCATATGTTGGGTATTGGCAAATCTTTGAACAGTTTACGCCGTAAAACCCAGATGTACATTCTGAATATGTTCAGCATTTGACATTAAAGTTAAATCTAGGATATTTCAGTATGAAAAGATTAATTTTCTGCATAAAATATCATTATACCAATAATGTCAGAGATATCAATTAGGTTATGTTTTTGATAATACTTTTACTAGTTTTTTCAATACTTGTACAATTTCCAGTTTGAACGTTTAGACGGAATCCTGCACAACACACAGTTTCTCCGGACATCCTGCAAAAATCAACCATCTCATTCAAAGATTTACTTTTCTTAGCAAGAATTATAACTCTTGAAAATAGCATTACATTAATTTGACTTCAATGAAAAATTATCGACAATTTTCAGTTTTTGCTTCTTAACGTAGAATCTACTTCGTATGACGTCATATTGAGTAAATGAGTTTAGACCATCTTTTTGTTGCTAGATCCTTTATGACGTCATAATTAATTTAATGTTACTATTTCCCGTACTTTCTCCAAGACTGTCTCATGTAATGAAGTTACACAACTGTGATAATGTGAATGGCATGCAACTATTTTGAAGGAAATTAAAAAATACTAAGAAAACTAAATAGTACAATATCTTCATGAAATGTGTCTGAGCTAAAGATCTGTAAAAAATTGTAATTTTTTAAATGTCTATCATGAAATGACGTGCATTCCCTTTCATAATAAATTATCATTTGTTAATTATTCATAATGGTTGGTGTATAATAAAAATGTTTCCCTAAAATATTATCTTTTTAAATTAAAAAAAAATACATTTTTTAATTAAATATTCACATTATAAATCTGAACGTAACCCCGAAACAGTCATTTAATAATTGAATCCTGTGTAAGTGCAAAAAGGTCAACAAAAGAAGTATTGAGAAATAGAGTGTCTCTCATTCGTTTATGGGGAAAGATATATATAAAAAAAATTATAAATATATTTATCACTTTTTGTAATTATTTGGGAATGTTCTTCACCATATTAAAGATTGAAAACATTCTGACAAAGACTTTTGAAAAATATTTACAAATTTAGGTGGTAAACTGACTCAAAAATATTGAGCACATTTGCCTATATTCGTTGAAATGTGGACTTAATCTTATATGTCAATTCAATAAGAAAGATTTTATTCTTGAATAATATTGCTTCATATGGTTCAGTTAATAAAGTCTATAAACGACGATGTTTGAAGAAGTATTTTTGTGATTTTCTATATTCTCTTTATGACGAGTAACCCTAAAAACGGCTAAAAATATGTAGTCACAGTGTAAAATTATCATTCCAAGTTGCACAGGCTGCACTACATTTAATAACAAGGAAAAATACCATATATTTTTAACTGATTGATAAGCCAGTGCTGATTTATCATTTTGAAAAGTTTGAAAATCTTGTGACAAAGACTTTTCCGACATAGGTTCTACCATAATATGAATTACGATATTTTTCAACTTTCGGAGCGAATTGAAAAAACAATGTAATAGAATTGCTCCTCAAAGAAAGCAACAACACGACAAGTGAAAAAAAAACGCAAAATTTTCAAAAGCACCTTATATATTTTTATCTACATAACATCTATTTGCTAGTTATATGATATATACCGCAAGATAATAGATGATCTTAACATCATTTCATTGTATTAAATTATAATTATTGTATAGGCTTGGCATCCAAAAATACGTAAGATTTTGCATCCCCCCCCCCCAAAAAAAAAATTAATGTATACCTGTTATGTGTTGTCTTGAGAGATAATAAGTGATAAATTTTCAGGAAGAAAATACTAAATAGGTGGGTTGTTTCACTTTACAGAGAAAAAAAACAGACATGAATAAATTTTCCAACTTCTCACTGCAATTGCCCATAAATAATCTTTTGTGACGAAAAAGACGAGAAAGCATGGCAGTCTTTATTTGGTGACTTAATTTTTTTTAATGTAAAAGGAAATTGAGAGAGAGAGAGAGAGAGAGAGAGAGAGTAAAATTTCATAAGATTTGTAAGTTGAACAATATACTTACCCCTGGCAAGTATCTTTTGTGCATACACAGCCAAGGAACTCAAAAGCCAAAAAACAGTAAAAGCTGTAGAATCCAATGCTCTTCGTCATTGTTAGGAATGCCATCATTTTATTTGTTATTACATACAGTCAATTTCCTGAATAATAATTTCCTTATATAATTTATTTTGTTACATAGCTGGGTTTCAAAAAAGTTGAAAAGATATGAAAAGAGTATCATGATACAATAATTTAATCACACTTATCGCAATCAATGACCCAGCATGTTCAAGTTTTAAGAATATTTTTTTATGTTTAAATTGTCTTTTGATGAAGCGCAAAAAGCTCCAAATAGGTAGATGATTAAAATAACACAGTTGGTGAGAATTGTCGCATATCTATGTACATGTAATTACTCGTAGTAATTAAATACTTATAGAATTATATTAGGTATGCAAAATAAATTCCTTGTAAAAGAATGGAATCAAAACGTAAAAACACTCTTCAGTCAGGTTTCATTTTCTCTATCCTACAACATAGTTTGAAAATATCCATCATTGTCAATGGATATCTGTCTGCATTTTTGGGTTTTAAGATTTAATTCTAGTATGAAATAAGGCCAAAAAAATTAAGCACCCTTTGTCAACCTCTTACTCCCGCCGTGATCAGTCTGTTAAACATATCTAGAAACAGGGTAAAATTTATTCAAAATTGCTATAAATACAATGCCCCAACAATCAAAATGGAACACAGCGGTCAAAATTCAACTCAATGATATGCTATACTAGTATTTCAATACAAGGTCATCTTAACGACCAAAAATTAGAAAAATGTTAACTGTAAACGAGACTGTTCAAAGAACTTACCTGTAGCGGATTTTTTAGCGGATGTAAAATTTGTCGTTTTGCTCAAAAGTATGCCATTCGCGGAATGTTTTTGACGGACACAGAGTTCCATGACGTTGCAAAAGAGAGGAATATTATCTTCTAGATGCGTTTTAGTACGTTAAATATACGTAAGAGGAAATACCAGATGAAAAATTATGTTAAACAACGGACTGATCAAAGTTATATTACTTGTATTATGTACTTATACACAAGATGAAAATCTAGCGATTAAAATTTTATCTGGCTACTATAAAACCGCTAAAATAAGCTGAAGTTAACACCCCGCTAAAAATTTCCGCTATACGGTATTTCTCAGAAGCCTGTCTCGGTTTAAAAACTGATCGTACATGTACTCAGAACATGTTAGACATGAATACCACTGCAGGTGATACTGAAAAATTACATATATCAAATTCGGAAAGTTAGTGTCCTTAGAAAAGCTGAACTCGCTCGGTGGTCATATAGTTGTTAGTTTAACATTGACGTTTTTATCCAGTATAACATCAAAATATGGATTACATGTGACAATTTCTATAGTGTTTCTCCCTTCGAATTCAGTCTCAAGTCAACATATGAATAAAATTTATGAAACGTATTCGACGTATTCTCTTCTATCCTGTATACAAAATGTTAACTGTAAAATTGGTATTGTAGTTTGGAGTACAATTCCTGTTTAAAATCTTTTGTTCAAAATTTGTTGTAATTTGCATGTATTTTGACTTCAAGTAAGATTTATGTACGTTTATTTTAATTTGAAAAGAAAGGGAGCGAATAAAAAATTAACAATTTTATACTCAAGTGAATTTCATCATAGAAGAACATTAACACGTGCAAAAAAATCTCTTATTATAAGATCTCTGAATTAATTTTGAAGGTTATCGTTTCAAAAGCTATTTTTGTTTACCTTGAGATATTGCACACCCAGTAACAAAGTCACACAGAAGTGTTCACAGACGCATGCGTCATCATAGTCTTCGCCAAACGTCGGGTATTGACAAATCTTTGTGCAGTTTATTCCATATTAATATTAGTATTAAGCGTTTGACAGAATTAGTTTTGTTTGTTTGTTTGTTATTTAACGTCCCTCTCGAGAATTTTTCACTCATATGGAGACGCCACCACTTGCCGGTGGAGAGCTGCAAATTTTGACCTATACTCGGCACTCAGGGCCATTGAGCAGTGAGGGATCTTTTTCATGCCACACGTGGCCTCGGTTTATACGGTCTTATCCGAAGGACCAGTCTCCACGTCTCACAGTGGGATTCGAACCCGCGACGTAAGGATCAACTCCTCACTCCGCGACTCTAGGACAGACACTCTAACCACTGTGCCACGCGAGCGAATTAGAAGTTAGATCGAGGAGTGTGTGATTTCTGTATTTTTAATTGATAATTAACTGATTAAGTTTTGTTCAGTTTCTGAAAACTTTGAATTGACTTCACAGAGTCCGACACATCCGTTTCATATTTGGATGTTTTACTGACAATAGACAATAAGGGCCTACTAACAACTAAACTGTATGACAAATGAGATGAATTAAGATTTTCCATCGTCAACTTTTCTTATATTTATGTAGTAACATCCCGCTTTCACCTGCATATGTTGTTTACATCTCCAAGCTTATTAGATACTCAAGAGTTTGCCCTCAGTACGACCAAATTTTAAAGCGAGGCAGGCTACTGAAAGATGATTTGGTGTTACAAGGATTTCAACAATCAGCATTTCGTAAATTCTATGGTCGTTATAATGATCTTGTTAGCAAATATAACCTATCAATGGGTTGCATTTTGGCTTACGTGTTTCATACCAATTATTATGCCTGTGTTTTATACTGAATTTGACTACGGAATGTTCCGTTTACTTGATCAATGCGTCGCCCGCGTGGCGCAGTGGTTAGAGCGTTTGCTCTAGAGCCGAAGAGTAAGGAGTTGATCCTTACGTTGCAGGTTCGAATCCCACTGTGGGAGATGTGGAGACCGGTCCTTCGGATGTAACCGTATAAACCGAGGCCCCGTGTCGCAGTAGGTGCTGGCACGAACAAGATCCCTCACTGCTCAATGGCCCTGAGTGCCGAGTATAGGTAAAAAATTTGCAGTTCTCCAAGAACAGCAGTTCTCGGCAAGTGGTGGCGTCTACATATGAGTGAAAAATTCTTGAGAGGGACGTTAAACAACAATAAACAAACAAACAAACTTGTTCAACGCATAGGCCTCAAGGCGGGAGTGACCGGACAATAGGGGATGCTTACTCGTCCTAGGCACCCGATCTAACCTCTGGAATTTCCTAGGGTCGGTGTTTTATGCCCTCCTCACATATATTTATTGTCTATAGATTAATAGATTATACATAGCAGCTCTTATTTCGCGTTTCAGTCGGACAGAAATTTGGTGTTTCACATAGCAAAAACATGGAAACCTACTATTTTACGTTCTGATCTGGCAGCAATGGGGTTTCCATAAAATGGATTTTGCCATTATACTCATATTGGCGTATCATTTTGTGAGCTCAGTGCTCACAGTACTTCTAGTTATATATATTATATACGTTCAACTTCCTTAATAATAATTTCCTTATACAATTAATTTTGTTCGATAGCTGTATCTTTAAAAATAAAACTCATTGAAAAGATTTGGAAAAGAATGTCATTACAAAGTCATTCTATCACACATAACTCAACGTTATTTTTCCAACGAAATAACGAGTTCATTTTTAAAACAAGGTAGGCTACCAGTAGAAAAGTTGATGTTACAGGGATTTCATTAACCTCGTTTAAAGTCTGCTTTTCGTAAATTCTATGGCCGTTATAATGAATAGCTAACGTTGTGCATACCAATTGTTGGGTCTTTGTTTTGATACTAAATTTTGACTACGGAATGTTCCGTATACCTGATCTATATATATGGCTCACGGCAGGTGTGACCGGTCAACAGGAGATGCTTACTCCTCCTAGGCAATTCCAAGGGTCCGTGCTTTTTGCCCTGTTCACAGTTTTTTATTGTTTGTAGATTTTTTTAAAATCGATCACTGTTTTTATTGTCACCCTTTTCATTGAATACTGACCCCAACCATGCAGCTTTTTGCCCTATGTTCGATCTGGAAGTTGTAATACATGATTTTAGGTACTGTATTTACTGCTATATTCGAATCAGTTTCAGAACTTGAATTTCTTTTAGAATAATAATAAGATCGGACAGAAATCAGCAAAGCAATAGCATCCCGAACATACTTTTTATTTATTTAGTTATAATCTCACCAAAGTCTACATGTGCAAATTGTAACTAATAGCTAACAAAAAGTTACCAAGCCGATGAGCAAGGGTACCTCTTCCAAAATTCCAAAATCAGGGGATTTGGTATTACGGTGGGAATAAATTAATTATTGTTCAGTACACGGTATCAATATTTTATGTCAAGGTCATCAGTATGACAAAAGTAAAGATGAACTACTAAAATGAAAATCTACTGGACCCCTTTATCGTCTTCCCTCTTTCTGATTTTATCATATTATACAGCTTACCGTATATTTGTGCCTAGGAAAGTTTTGCATTGTTTGTCTTCTTTCTCCAAAATTGGGACAAAAGTTGGCAGATATTTTTTCTGCATTGATCATACAGCTATATATACATACAACGATAGAACAAAAAAATTGTACAATTTTACAAAAAAACAGATTAACAGTATATACCTGTATGTTTTTGATATTCTAATCAATTAATTGCGAAATAAATCTCTAGAACATCAGAGATCATATCAATGAATAGCATTGATTTACATTTTACACCTAGTAAGTGATTTGCTAGAAGACCTTGATTTTACTTTGATTTTTACTTCTGGAAATCCTACTTCTGCTCCTATTTCACTTTCCAAGGATGAAATGCTTCACAATCATGTTTCATTCTTTAATGCTTTAACATTCCAGTCAACGAAAGTTCAATTTACTATACCTTTACTAGATTCCTAAGCTCATTGTTTTAATTGTAATTTAGAAAAACTTGGATTTAATTGTACAATTGGCAATCCAACTTATACCTATAGCTCCCTTTCTAAGGAGGAAATTCTTCAAAATCATATGTCAGTTTTGAATTTTTAATATTCCCAACAACCAAAATGAATTTGAATTACCATATTTATATTGGATTCCGAAACTTCATAAAATTCCTTAAAAAGATACAAAGCGGGTTCCAGTAAATGTTCTACCAAGCCTCCTTTTTTACTATTCACTAAAATATTAACAGCAGTGAAGGAGAAACTTGAGGAGTACTGTGCAACAGTATATCCGAGAAGTGGTGTAAATCAGATGTGGATACTTAAAAATTCCAAGGAACTTTTTTTTTGTTAAATGTATTTTTTTTATGTACTTTTTGTTAAATTTATATAGTCCGACTTAAAATGAAATTTACTTACTTACTTACTTTGGAAAATCACAAAATTTTACCAATATCAATAACATAAAAACTTACGATTTTTCAACTCTGTATACAGCCATTCCCTTTTGACATCATTGACACCTCTGTTTTTCTATAAAAAATGGAACTTATAAATTTACTTACCTTGTCACTGGTCCTCTTCAAATATTATTTTGTTAAAAAACATTCTGAAGTTGATATTAAAAAGATGTTTGAGTTTCGATTGACAATATCTATGTAGTTTTTGGAAATCATGTCTCTCAACAATCTGTTGGAATTTCCCATGGGTACCAATTGCGCCCCGTTGTTAGCAGACCTATGAAGCAGAATTTATTCAAAATCTTATACATGTGAAGAATAGAACCCTTGCTGTGGCCTTTAACTCTACATTTAGATATATCGACGACGTTTTATCAATTCACAATAGTTACTTCCACTCATATGTCGACTCGATATATCCCAGTGAGCTTGAAATAAAAGATACCACAGAGTCTGACACTTCTGTTTTATATTTGGATATTTAACCAGAAAAAAACATTAATGGTAACCTAAAACCAAGCTTTATGATAAACGTGATGACTTCAATTTTGCAATCGTCAACTTCCCTTACTTATTTAGCAATATACAATTATAACTGGTCGATCAAAGTCCGTATGGACACCAAAAATATTGATGCTGTGAGCAATATGATATCTGTAAATGCTAGATTTAATGTGATGTACGTTGACAAGACACATAAAATTTCATCATCACAGTTTATAGAGTTCTGACAAAGGAAATATGAATCTCAAAATATTTTTATATCAGATGGGGGCTTATTTCCTTACAGATGCCGAACAGAAAACATGCGTTAAATGTGCCAATAATTTGTTAAAAAACAAACATTGTTACAGTGTACAAAAGAAGGTTTTTAATGGACTTTTGCGAGGAACGCTGACTTTTACAGTTGACGGCTTACTTTTACACTAGGAAAATGTACGGAAGGTCTTCTACGATATAAATATTTAGGTCAACATTTAATTAAACGAAAATAACGGGTTATTTCAAAGCACAAATAAATTGCCCTTGAAGAAAACGACAACCACCCTACCCTTAACTTCCGGCCTTCACATGTTAGTGCTCCTAACATCATACCTAAGACCACTAGAAATATTTTCCCATCTATTATCAATTCTGTACCTCCATACATGATACAGGTTTAAATGTCAAAGTAAACAGTCAACTGTAAAAGTCAGTGCTTCTCGCAAAAGTCCAATATCAGCTTTAGAAGTACTTGTATGTAGAATCAGAATAATTTTTTTTAGATGACCATTCACTAGAAAATTTACGAGTTCCATTTCTATTGAGGAAGCAGTTGTCCATGATATCAAAAATTAAAGCCTGCTCTTAAATGGATCGTGAGGAATGATTGTATAAAGCGTAGAAAAGTCATATGGTTTGATGCTACTGATGTTTGAAAAATTTTGAGATTTTAATTTTCTTAGAATACACATTTGATTTCTTGAAAATGATCTAGCACAGAACGAGTGAAGTTTCTCCTTCACAGTAGTTAATTTTTTGGGGAGGAGTAAGGATAGGGCCTTGGTTGAACATTTGCCGGACTCTGCAATATATCTTTGTCTGTAAATTTAAGGATTTTATGAAGTTTTAAAATCCAGTAAACGTACGGTAAATCAAACCCACTTCTATTTACTGGAATGTAAAAAGTATTTAAAACTGAAAGGTGATTTTGAAGAATTTCGTCTTTTAAAGGGAACTGTAAGTACAGATTGGACTACCAGATGTGCAATTAAAACCGAATGCTTCTAAAACACAGCTCTTCCTGATCGCTCAACCTGATCCGCGTCAAACCCAAGAGGCAAACATAGGTAATGACTATTCCTTTGCCGATCGCCCGGCATTAGAAGTGAAAGTCACGGGTCTTTTGGATGAGACCCTAAAAACCGAGAACCCGTGTTACAGTAGGTGTTGGCAAATTTTAATGTGGGTAATAAAATTAACGCTTTTATTAATTCTTTGACTGGAATTATCATTATGTTGGGGACTTTTGTCATTGGACTAATAACCATTTTAATGACGTGTAGAAGCAACGAACATCAAGCATTTCTACTCGATAATCAACTTGTGAGTGGTATATATGACAGTCACGTGACCATGTTTCTTGTCATTTCGGTGTTTACATTCGTTCTCTCGTGGGGACCTCTTTTGGTTTGTATAGATATTTTCTGCTCATTTTTTTTATCTAGAATTTTTATTTTTTTGTAGGAAATATACATTGATTTATGCTCATTTTCTTAACCTTAAAAACATTTCATAATTTTTTTGGCAGATTGAGATCTTACTACAAGCAACAATAGAAAAGAACTTTGGCTTGTTCGGTTGATGTACTTGAATACACAGATAAATCCTTGGCTCTACGTAATTCTGCGGAGAGAGAGTGTGCGCAGATTTTTCGTGTTGAGTTTGAGGTGTAGAAGACAATGTTGTTCTGGATATGAAAGGAATGAACAATATAATGAGGTTCACAACATTGTTAGGGATAATGATGATGATGACAAAGTTTTCAGCAGCTCTTAATCTTCAATCAAATTTTCGTTCTTCCATGATAGAGATATTTTCATGACTTTGGTTCTCATCTGAGCTGTTTGTAGTGTTATACTTTTAAAAATGAGAATTTAAATAAACTAAAAACAGCGTAACCTATAAAAATCATACTTTTAAAGTGAAAATTAGAATTGCTAATTATGAATATACAATAATTATAAATATTTATTAATATAAATTTTAGAATAGCTAATAATGATTATTCAATTTTTTTTTACTATGTTACTTACAGAATATTTTCCTATTTCATACATATACATTGATTTATGATAAGACCACCTCCTTCTTCCCATGTATCTTTCCCTAAGCTATTATGATGCTAACTAATATTGCGTTCTACAAAACAACTCGGTATTAGGAATATTAGGTTATCAGAAGCATTCTGGATGGAGCAGATATTCTCCATAAGCGGATGGGGAAGTGCTACACGTCAGAATGTAGAAAGGGACTGTGTGGGGCGCGGATCCATGAGAGTTGAGTACACTTACTGAATTCCTGACATTGATTTTCAGAGTATTGTGATCCTCCGCTTTTGGGGTTGGGTGCAATGATCTATGGCATATTGTAACTGTCTTGTCTGTCCATCATGCTAAAAAAGTTTTGATTCATTTGAGGGGGGGGGGGGTTATGACATCAATGGTAAATAAACACTCGCCTTTCCATTGCCTAGCTGTGACATACCTTTCCTAATATACTAGTACTATGATTTCTCACCTCTTGACCTTGACGTTTGACCTACTTTTCAAACATTTTAACCTGGGCTGTAACTTTTGCACCTAAGGAGGAAGGCCTTAACGATGTCGAGAACTTGCGCTTTTAATTCAGGTGTCGTGTACAATAAAACCCCCGAATTTATGTTTAAAATTCAGTCAAGTTTTTACAGTTACAACATATATATATATATATATATATATATATATATATATATATATATATATATATATATATATATATATATATATATATATATATATATATATATATATATATATATATGTTGTTCCAGTAAGCATATTTTACCCTTTTATTACGTTTATTGACTTCTTAAAACTATTATTTTCAATAAAATTGATCTTTGTGAAAAGCCGACTTTTAAAGTAAATTAATCTTTTTAGCTCACCTCAGCCAAAGGCTCAAGTGAGTCTTCTGATCAAAATTTGTACGTTGTCTGTCGTCGTTGTCGTATACTTTTCACATTTTTATCTTCTTCTCCACAACCACTGCGCACAATTCAACCAAATTTGGCACAGGATATCCTCGAGTAAAGGGGATTCAAGTTTATTCAAATAAAGGACCACACCCTCTTCCAAAGAGAGATAATTAAGAAATAGTGATAATTTGGTTGGGTAATTTAAAAATCTTCTCAAGAACCTCTGGGCCAGAAAAAAAGATTAACTTATGTGAGAGCTTTCTGTGGGAAGTATAGATTCAAGTTTGTTGAAATCATGACCCCCGGGGAAAGGTAGGGCCACTACAGGCAATCAAAGTTTTACACAGGAATACATAGGAAAAATCCTGAAAATTCTTCTTATCGCTAATAGCAAAGTCATGATTACTCATATTTGTATGGAAGCATCCTCGGGTAGTGTAGATTCAAGTTTGTTCAAATCATGACTCCAGGGGATAAGGTCAGGCCATAATGGGCGATCAAATTTTGAATAGGAATACCGGTAAATAGGAAAAATCTTCTTCTAGGGAGTAGCATTTAACCATGATTAGTCATATTTGTATGGTAGCATCATCAGATTCAAGTTTTGTTCGAATCATGTCACATGGGGTTAGGGTGGGGCACACTATATTACCTTTAATTTTACATAAGTAACCCAGGTGAGCATTGTGGCCTGTGGGTCTCTTGTTTTGCAAATTCAGAGTACTGAGATCATTGCCAGATTTTTTGCAGGAGCAGTTTTTGCTTGAAAATTGACAATTTTTGTGTTTGTGCGCATGTGCGGACTCTATTTTCGGTCAAATTCTGGTGACTCCGCTTCGGTGGTTCGTCTGGACTTGTTATGGAGGTGTTTTACTGCTGCGACTATGCCCTACGTTACTAAGCTTTATGACAAACAGATGACTTATGACCTGTTCACAGATTTCTAGTTTTCTGAGATCCAGCACCGTTAATGATGTATATTCTTTTCTGGTAGTGGGAAGTCACAGATTTAACCTGAGGCTCAAAGCATGGGTAGGCAAGGAGTACGTCGCCTCCTCTCGATAGGGATAGGATTGAGGGGGGGGGGGGTCGGAGGGAGCATTTTTGCGAACTCGAAGACATATACGATTGTTAATTGACCAGTGAAAATAATATTATAAACATATTTTCAGTTTATATCATGATATGAAGACCACTTAACAAAATTGAGAACTCTTAACTTATTCCTTTACTCTGCTTAGAAAATTTGGAAACTCCTTACTGAATAATCCAATAACAAACACTACGTTTAATTTCCTACTAATCAAAAATATTTTGAGTAATAAAATTTGTAAAATTGTAAACGTTGGATAGGTATAAATGTGCGGATTGCTAAGAATACTTTTTTGGCATTTGCAACAGAATAAAATTAATAGATAAGATTTATTATCAACTTTTCTTCAAAATTTTCAACCAAATTTTTATCCCTGAGAAAATGATGTGTAAGCTACAGCCTTTTTGCCTATATGGAATATACGCCACTGACCATTATCTTCGCCTATTTCTTTATGTAGGTTTTTGACTGCTTCAACCATGCCCTGGGTTATGTAACTTTAGGTGTAACGTGTTTAACTGCACAGCAACCATGCCCTGAGCTGTGTAGCTGATTTACTGCTGTATCATGCGGTTATGTAGGCGTTTTACTGCTGCGACCATGCCGTGGGTTATGCTACTATTTGACTGAGCACTTCAATCATGCCCTTTGTGATGTAGGTGTTTTAATGCTAGGACCAGCCCTGTGTTATGTGTTTTATTGTTGGACAATGCCCTGGACTGCGTTCAAGATCGTAGCTTCTATAACGCTTGCTATGGCTAAGCGAACATATCGTTCAGGATCGTAGCGGCTACCAGGGATGGGGTTATTGAAATGAGTAATTGTAAATTACCGTATTTAAATACATTTTTTCAAAGTAATTGAAAGTATTTGTTATTGAGTTTGCTTTCAATTACAAGTAACTGAATGTATTTAAATACATTCCAAAAATGTCTTGTATTTTTCAATTACATTTCAATTACTTTATTTTTAGTAAAATATAAAAAAAAAAAGGTGTTTTAATTATCCGAAAAAGAAATACAGGACGCCATATCTAAACTTAAAAAAGATAAATCTCATGGAACAGACTTGTTGATTAATGAATACTTTATTGAGTTTAAACAATGTCTTCTCCCTATTGTACATAATTTGTACATAATCTGTTTAATAGAATTTTGTCATCAGGCATTTTCCCCCATATGTGGGCCAAGTCGGTAATTGTTCCTGTATTGAAAAAAAGGTGATAGGTTAGATCCAAATAATTATAGAGGCATCAGCTTAATTAGTTGTTTTTGCAAACTCTTTACTACGATTCTAAATAATAGACTCATCGAATGGACTAAGGTTAATGATATCATTACAGATGCTCAATTCGGGTTTCAACCAAGGGTGGGCACTGCCGAAGCAATTTTTAGTTTGTCGACAATTATCAGCATGTCTTTACGTAAGAAAAAACGATTATATTGTTGCTTTATAGATTTTAAAAAAGCATTTGACACAGTAGAAAGCTTTAAGCTTTGGAAAAAAAACTAAGTATGTACGGAATTAAAGGGAAATTACTAAGTGTTATACGCGCTATGTACGAGAATATGAAATCCTGTGTGAAATCGGCAAGAATGCTATCAGAGGTTTTTGAAAATTCTCTTGGTCTCTTACAAGGAAAGTTCTTTCCCCTATCCTTTTTTCATTATATGTAAATGATTTTGAAATTGAGTTCATAAAAAAAGGTAATGTTCCTCTTGAACTTCAAGAATTGAATCTTTTTACTTTGATGTATGCAGATGACATGGTCTGTTTTGCGGAATCTGAACAAGATCTACAACAAATGTTAAATACTTTGTATGATTACGCCTCGAAATGGGATCTGACCATTAATGTTGAGAAAACTAAAATTGTTGTTTTTAGAAATAAGGGAAAGGTTCATGATAATGAAAAGTGGCATATACATAATGAGCAAATAGAAGTTGTAGATAAATTTATGTATCTGGGTGTTTTATTGAACTACAATGGAAATTTTAACGTAACTCAAAAACAATTGGCATTTCAAGGAAGAAAAGCAATGTTTTGTCTAAAATCTAAGGTTAGTCAATTGAGTTTAAATACTGAAACTATGTTCTCACTTTTTGATACATATGTCAGTAGCATACTAAACTACGGCTGTGAAGTTTGGGGAAACCACAATGCATGTGATATTGAAAAGATACATCTGGAATTCATTAAGAATGTTTTATATGTTAGAAAAAACACAAACACGGCCATGATATATTTTGAAACAGGCAGACTGCCTATGAAGACTGTACGGCAATTCCGGATTTTCAAATTTTGGTTTAAAATATTACAAAGTAAGAATTGTATTTTGAGATCATGTTATGAGAAAATGTTAAAGGAAATTGAACAACCAATGAACAAGATCACGAACTGGGCTTCCAATATTAAAGATAAATTATTCGAAATTGGGTTAGGTTACATGTGGACTGACCAAGAAAGAATTTGTTATAACAGCCATTTCTTGATTATAAAGCAAAGAATTATTGACACCTATGTACAGAATCTCCTTGCAGATATCAATAGTTCATCTAGATGTATGTTATTTAAGAATATTATTGACCACTTCACACTGCAATATTATTTGGTAAAACCTATTCCTTCCATTTATAAAAAGCAAATTAGCAGGATAAGACTGTCATCACATAATTTAGCTATAGAAAGTGGACGCCATAAAAATATATTACGCGAAAATCGAATATGCGAATTATGTAGATGTGAAATTGAAGACGAATTCCATTTTGTTTTAAAATGTCCACGATATAGGGATTTACGAGCAAAATATATTAAAAAAATTTACTGGGAAAAACCATCTATGTTCAAATTCATACAGTTGTTATGTGCACACAATGTTAAGGACCTTTGTAATTTGGGAAAGTTTCTGTACCATGCTTTTAATTTACGTAATGAATGTCTCACTGTCTTATAAACACATTAAATAAAATGGTTTGTACATTCTCCACCATTAAACTGATTGTATAATTATTATGCTGTTAAAAAAAACCCTGCGCTATGCCATCCTCTTTATATGTTATAAATTTATGTTGTATACAATAAGATGTATGTCTTACGTAATAAAGTGAATTGAATTGAATTATGATGCATACCAGTACTGTTTGACATGAGCTTATGTTTATTCAATAATTAAATGCCTAATAGCGTTAATACAGCACAAACACACTGCCCAGGGCAATAGGAAAGGTCAATTTTAATGATATTGCTGCTTCAAAATATTCATGTATTTGTTCTTCAAAAGTTTTGGAAATAAAACTTATTAAAGTAATTGAAATGTATTTAATTAAGGACATACGCAATGTACCTTACCTACTGATAATTTTTCAAGATATTCTTAATTTTAGATTATAGTGCAATCAGATGTTCGTAGACAAAAAATCAGCATGCATTACCAGGGGTTTTGAAAAGATATCAATTGATGAAAATTTCTGTATAATTAAAGAAAAATATACAAAAATTACTTAACATATATTCTAGATGTTTTGTTTATCAAAACTCGTTTTAGAAGAAGTGTACAATAGCATACATAGACATTAAAATGTAGCACACCTTTCCTTTAAGTATTGGAACTCTTCAACTCCAGGGGAAAAGACAATAAAGTTCAAACTATGTTGCGTATGTCCTTAATTACATTCTTCAAAGTAATTGAGAGTAATTAATTACATTTGTTAAAATCAACGAAATTGTAATAGCAAGTAATTGACAAAATTACCAATGTACGAGGGTTGTTCGGAAAGTTCGTGGACTAACGCCATAAAATTAAAACCGCTTAAGATACATCAATGAATTTTTTAACGTTTAATTAGCATCATCTTTTTTTACTTATATAATAAACTATACATGATTAGTTTTACTTTTTAATAAATTGTTGATGTTTTTGAAAGCAATGGTATGTCCAGGCGGCGCAACCTCGAAGATTACGTTTTTTCTACCTAAGTGTAACCGAGAAAAAAACTCTGTTTTGATATGAGCATTTGTCATTCAAAAATCCCGTTAATTCACTCATGCCGTATGACACAATTGTACCGTAAAATTTGCAATTTTTACCCCATTCTGTAAGTTCTATGAAATTTTATCGTAAATTTTATATGAAATAAAGCAAACAATTATGGGGTTGTAATGACGTCAGAAAGGGGGTGGGTTTCTTTTTCCAACATTCTATAAAGTTTCACCCTCTGGAAAAACTGACATAGACCTAGGCAATATTTAAATGGGCTACTGAAAAATAAAATGCATTCATAATACTTGTTTTTAAACGCCGAAAAAGATTAGAGAGACGAGAAGTGTAAAAGTTAATGTCGATTTGTAGTAAGGGTGTTCAAAGTTTGTCAAGTCGAAATGTGACGTTGATCATGTGATAGATGTTGAACTCCGACAAGCAAATATGTTGTTGTAATCAAGTGAGGATCTTTCAGATCTATTTACAATACCATATGCACTGAAATCAGCTGTTTATGACATTGTAAAATCATATAAACAAGACGGTTTTAAATCTTTACTCAACTCCAAGGAAACCCATCAAGATAAGTGTATGAGGTAGAGAATGCGGACATCAAAAAACAATGACATCATGAAACTAAATGGAGACAGCGCCGGACGATCATATAATATCTTTTTTATTTTATGATAATTTGGTAAACATTCAAGGTTTCAAGCTAAAATTTTCATTATTTCTTTAACTTTTGTTGTTTCATGTTCATTAAAAATTTTGTAAGCATAGACTACATAGTATTAATTTTATCGCATCAGTCCACGAACTTTTCGAACAACCCTCGTATTTGAAAGTATTTAATCACATTTTCAAGTAATTGACCCCAACCCTGGCGGCTACGATCTTGAAATATGGTTCCCCAATCCTCATATAGATGAAATTAAAAGAAATAATAATACAATCTCAACAAGAAATTACATAAAGTTTATTTTGATGAATTAAAAATTATACCGAGAACACATCAACATGTAATGTAGTAAAAAAAAAATTACAATTCCATTACGCATTTGCTTTTCAGAAAGGGAAAAAAACTTTAGAAAACCTACGAAAAAAAGCCAATTTACAATCGTATCACATTTCATGAGAGAAACTATAGAGAAAAAGAAATTCTAGAACACTTAGGTAAAAAGATACTTTACAAATTACACACCTTTCATGCTTTTAAGAAAGGGAAAAAGAAACTTAATAAAACCTATAAAAAAAAGACACTTTACAATTATATCACATTTCAAGGATCTCAGAAAGGAAAAACTAGAGAGGGAGAGAAAAGAAACTCTAGAAAAAAAACTATGAAAAAAGACACTCTACAATTACATCCCTTTTCATTTTTTTTAAGAAAGGAAAAACTAGAGGGAAAAAAACTATGAAAAAGACACCCTACAATTTCAACCCTTTACATGTTTTTCAAAAAGGAAAAAACTAGAGAAAAAATAAACTCAAGAAAATCTATGGAAAAAACACTTTACAATTACTTTCCATGCTTTTCAGAAAGGAAAAACGAGAGAGAGAAAAAAGAAACTTAGAAAATCTATGAAAAAAAAACACTTTACAATTACATCCCTTTTCACGTTTTTCAGAAAGGTAAAACTAGAGAAAAAAACCTATGAATAAAACACCTTACAATGACATCTCTTTTCATGTTTTTTAGAAAGGAAAAACTAGAGAAAAAACCTATGAAAAAGACACCTTACAATTACATCCCATTTCATGTTTTTCAGAAAGGTAAAACTAAAAAGATAGAGAGAAGGAAAAGAATCTCTAGAAAGCCTCTATGTACTAGAAAGTGTTATTTATTAGCACAAGGTGTGTAACATTAAAATGTACTAAACAAAGTGTTCTTATTATTATTTGTGCATTTTACTTTATTTTTACATTTTTTTTCTAAAAAAAATTATTTAAAAATATTATAATGCTAAGAACATTCAGTAAAATGAAAACTGGTTGCATAAAAAAACAAAATAGATAGTAAATTAAAATTTAAGATCTTACTAAGCAAAATTAAAGAGAAAAGGACAAAAATTTAGAATATGCATTACTTATATTAGATTGCTTGATAAAATACCACAATGATTACGATGTTACAATATGATCCCTATGTATTTTTTCAGTGCATAAAAAAGGTATGTATTGGCAAACCTCTTCCAGCACAAAAAAAATATTTACCGAGTATAATGTTTCCATAATTTTTCTAACAAAAACTAACTGTTCTTTATCAAAAATGATTTTATAGGAATGTCATTCTCTTACTTTAGAATAATAATAAGAAGAAGAAAGAGAAGATTTTTTTTCTGCAATGATGCATTAAGGTTCATTGATACTCTGATAAGAGAGATAATTTTAAGAACTAAATGTCTATTATTCCTTTGTAAATTTATCAAGTGGAAATGATTCTTTTGTTCAATGTTGCCTTCCAAGCTATGCTATAATTGCTTGTATTTTACTAATAAAATACATTTCTTTTGAAAAAACATTAAAGCTTAAGCAAAATTTTATATGATGAGTAAGCAGAGGGTTTATGAACCTTAAATTTGTCAAAAAGAAATGTTTCTCCTCTATTCCCTATTTAGAAAGTAACTTAAAGTAATATTTTTCAGCAATTATGCATTCAAAAATAAAGGTGTCTGCATGACTTTCCCTCAAAAGAAAACTAAGATATACAATAGTAATATTGCATTTTTCCACATTTTTTTAAAATAAAAAACCCACATATCTATACATCTTCCACTATTGAAAGAATAAGCCATATACAGTGATCATATTTTCCAGCAACTATGCATCTAAAAGTACATGTATTTGCATTTCAGCTATTTTGCAAAACTGAGACAAAAAGAGATAGCAAACATGCATTTAAAAATGCATGTCTTTGAAATGAAAAAAAAAAAGTAATTATGAAATATATTACATATAGAAGTCTTACTCCTAAATAAAGTAATTATGAAATATATTACACATAGAAGTCTTAGTCCTATCTTTATTATACTGATCAATACAAAATAAAATCAAACTCATGGACAAGAAAAAAAATTGTTGATTAATTATTTTTTTACACATAATGGATGTGTAGTGGTAATCATGTAGACTTAATTGTCACATTTCCATTTGATGCCATCATACAATCATTAATGTCAAATTGCTTATTTTTTTTTTATTTGCCAGAGAATAATACGTTAGATTTTTGAAGATGGAATTATACTGTGAATTTATGAATTTTACTACCACAACAAAAAATGTTGTATCTTAATATATAAAGAAATACGCAGATGGAGGGAGGTATTTTAAAAAAAAATATTCCTAAAGTATGAAAGTGAATGACAGTGATTTGCTTAAATAGTTGAGAAAAGAGAATTAAGGGCTGTTTCCTTTTCATTTAGTAAAACTTTTCCATGTTTATAGTTATAAATCAGTAAAATGATTATAATTATAAATCAATATAATGTTTACAGTTATTAATATAATGTTTATAGTTGTAAATCAAAAAAGAAAGTATACAGAGAGGTTTTTATAGCCTTTGAAAATTGAAAATAAAGACAGAAGAGAGAAAAAATGCTTCATAAGCTTTTCCAAAAGAAAAAAGAGAAAGAAAGAAGAAAAGATAGAATATCTAAAAAAATCTTCAGTTAAAAAAAACAAACTAATTTAATTAAGAGAGAAACTAAAAAAAGATACAACTTTGAAAAAAAAGAGAAGAGAGAGAAAAAAATTGAGTGTTTCAGTTTGCTAAACAAATAATGATAATAAATACACTAAAAATAATAATAATAAAGAATTAAAATAAAATAGCTAACATAAAAAAGTAAGGTGAAATTTCTGTGCTATTCAATTTTTGCAAATTCTGCAATTAAAAAAAAAGCAAAGTAGTAGTGTTGCTTGAAAAGAATTAAAAATGGGAGGAAAAGGAAGTGAAATTGCAAACAATTTAAGCAACAGATATCGGCTACTTTCAAAAAAAATTTAAGTTTTCAATGCTCAATGCTATAATGAGGTATAGAGGGGGATTATTATAACTACTGAGATTTGTCCTGTCATCTTGTTCCTATGAAAAAAATAGAATATAGAATAAATAATTAAAAAGTAAATGGTTAACATAAGAGAAAGAAAGAAGAGGGATAGAATATTTAACAAATCATCGTTGAAAGAAAAAAAAACAATTAATTAAGAAATTTTTTTTAAAAAATCTAATTTAAAAAAAGTAGTCAAAAAAAAAAGAATGCTTGGTTTACCTTTATTGAAAAAATAAACAATGAGAGAAAAAAGAAGATAGAATTCCTAACTTAAAAAATACCATATACTGGGTAATTTCTGCGTGTGTGGTGTTTTTTTTTTTTTGTTTTTTTTTTTGAACAACATATTTCATACCAATTGTTAGGCCTGTGTTTTTACACATAATTTGACTACGGAATATTCTGTCTATCTGATCAATGCATGGGGCTTGCAGCAGGTGTGATAGGCTGACAGGGGATGCTCACTCCTCCTAAACACCTGATCCCACCTTTGGAATTTCAAGTGATCTTTTTTATTAAAAGATCAATGACTGTTCGTTACCTTTACCATTTCAATTTGTTCAATTTTTTGTAGAATTTTGCAGTTTTTGACAAAGAAATAAAAAACCAATGTATTGCCGTTCAGATAGAACTGAAAATGCAGAAAAAAATATATGCCACAGAAATTACCCATCATACCATTATTCTTTTTTAAAAAATATATAACAAGAAATGAAGTGTTCTGTAAAAAAAAAAGATATATGCGATGGTTACTTCTTGGGACTCAGAAAGAAGTCAAACTTTTCAATGTTCATGGTTAAAATGAGGTATAGAGGGAGGTTTTTATTGCCATTGAGATATCTCCTGTTAACTTGTTCCTCTGAAAAAAAAATAGAGGAAGGTACTGATTTATATGATGGTAACTTCTTGTGACTCAGAAAGAAGTCAAACTTTACAATGTTCATAGCTAAAATGAGGTATAGAGGGAGGTTTTATAGCTACTGAGATATCTCCTGTTATCTTGTTCCTCTGAAAAAAAAAATAGAGGAAGGGACTGATCAGTCCTTTTTTAATTTTAACATCCATGAAAGAATAAAAAAAAATATAAGAGAGAAAAAAGGGGAAACAGAAGTCTTAATTTATATAAAATAAAAATAATTAAAAAAAAAAAAGAGACAAAAAAAGCTTCATTATGCTTTAAAAAAAAATTTTAAAAGAGGAATGAAAATGAAAGAATAAATTATTAAATAAGAGAAAGAAAAATTATTTAACAAATCATCATTGAAATAAAAAGAACTTAATTAAGAAAATTTAAAAAAAAAAAAAAAAAAAAAAAAAGGGAATTCCTAATTTAAAAATAGAATAGTCAGAAGAGAAAAAAAGGAATGCTTGGTTTAGTTTTTAAAAAACACAATAAGAGAAAGAAAGAAGGAAGATAGAATTCCTAACATAAAAATACCATATATTGGGTAATTTCTGTGTTTGACTGACATATTTCATACCATATTGTTAGGCCAGTGTTTTTACACATAATTTGACTACGGAATATTCCGTCTATCTGACCAATGCATGGGGCTCATAGCAGGTGTGACCGGTCAACAGGGGATGCTCACTCCTCCTAGGTACCTGATCCCACCTTTGGAATTTCCAGTGATCTTTTTTATGAAAAGATCAATCATTGTTCATTACCTTTACCATTTCAATTTGTTCAATTTTTTGTAGAATTTTACAGTTTTTGACAAAGAAATAAAAAAAGCAATGTATTGCCATTCAGATAGAACTGAAAATGCAGAAAAGAATATATGCCACAGAAATTACCCATTATACCATTCTACTTTTTAAAAAAAAATACAAGAAATGAAGTGTTCTGTAAAAAAAAAAATTATATGATGGTTACTTCTTGGGACTCAGAAAGAAGTCAAACTTTTCAATGTTCCTAGTTAAAATGAGGTATAGAGGGAGGTTTTTATTGCCACTGAGATACTCCTGTTATCTTGTTCCTCTGAAAAAAATAGAGGAAGGGACTGATCAGTCCTTTTTTAATTTTAACATTCTTGAAAGAATAAAAAAAAATAAATAAAAGAGAGAAAAAAGGGGAAACAGAACTCTTTAGATGATAAAAATAATAAAAAAAAAAAAAAAGAAAAAAAGTTTCATTACGCTTTAAAAAAAATTTAGAATAGGAATGAAAATGAAAGAATAAATTATTAAATAAGAGAAAGAAAGAAGACAGAATATTTAACAAATCATCATTGAAATAAAAAGAACTGTCTTAATTAAGAAAATTAAAGAAAAAAATTCCTAATTTGAAAAAAAGAATAGTCAGAAGAGAGAAAAAGGAATGCTTGGTTTAGTTTTTAAAAAAAAAAAACAATAAGAGAAAGAAAGAAGGAAGATAGAATTCCTAACATAAAAAATACCATATATTGGGTAATTTCTGTGTTTGACATATTTCATACCAATTGTTAGGCCAGTGCTTTTACACATAATTTGACTACGGAATGTTCCGTCTATCTGACCAATGCATGGGACTCATAGCAGGTGTCACCAGTCAACAGGGGATGCTCACTCCTCCTACGCACCTGATCCCACCTTTGGAATTTCCAGTGATTTTATATAAAAAGATCAATCACTGTTCGTTACCTTTACCATTTCAATTTGTTCAATTTTTGCAGAATTTTGCAGTTTTTGACAAAGAATTAAAAAAGCAATGTATTGCCGTTTAGATAGAACTGAAAGTGCAGGAAAAAAAAAGCAAAAAATATATGCAACAGAAATTACCCATTATACGATTATACTCTTTTAAAAATATAACAAGAAGTGCTCTCTTAAAAAAGATTTATGTGATGGTTACTTCTTGTGACTCAGAAAGAAGTCAAACTTTTCAATGTTCATAGCTACAATGAGGTATAGAGGGAGGTTTTTTATAGCCACTGAGATATCTCCTGTTATCTTGTTCCTCTGAAAAAAAAAAATAGAGGAAGGACTAATCAGTCCTTTTTTAAATTTAACATCCTTGAAAGAATAAATAAAACTACAATAAAAGAGAGAGGGGGGGGGGGGGGGACAGAACTTTTCATTTATATAAAAAGGGAAAAATGTTCTATCTTAATTTATATTTAAAAAAAATAATTATAATAAAGACAGAAGAGAATAAAATGTTTCATTTAGCTTTAAAAAAAAAAATAAAAAATTTAAATGAAAATGAAAGAATAAATTATTAAATAAGAGAAAGAGAGATAGAATATTGACCAAATCATGATTGAAATAAGAAGAACAATTGTCTTAATAAAGAAAATTAAAACAAAAAAATTGAATTCCTAGTTAAACAAAAAAAAAAAAAAAGTCAGAAGAGAAAAAAGGAATGCTTTGTTTAGCTTTAAAAAAAAAACACAATAAGAGAAAGAAAGAAGGAAGATAGAATTCCTAACTTAAAAAAAACATAGAACTGAAAATGCAGAAAAGATGCAAAAAATATATGCCACAGAAATTACCCTTTATACGATTATACTTGTAAAAAAATAACAATAAAAAAGCATGCTCTCTAAAAAAAAATATGCAATGCTTACTTCTTGTGACTCAGAAAGAAGTCAAACTTTTCAATGTTCATAGCTACAATGAGGTACAGAGGGAGGTTTTTATAGCCACTGAGATATCTCCTGTTATCTTATTCCTCTGAAAAAAATAGAGGAAGGGACTGATCAGTCCTTTTTTTTAACATCCTTCAAAGAATAAATAAAACTACAATAACAGAGAAAAAAAGGGAAAACAAAACATATCATTTATATAAAAAGGGAAATCATTCTATCTTAATTTATATATAAAAAAAATAATAACAATAAAGACAGAAGAGAAAAAAATGATTCATTTAGCTTTAAAAAAAAAAAATGAGAATGAAAATGAAAGAATAAATTATTAAATAAGATTAAAGAAAGAAGAAAGATAGAACATTTAACAAATCATGATTGAAAAAAAAAAACAACAATGGTCTTAATAAAGAAAATCAAAAAAAAAGAATTCCTAATTTAAAAAAAAAAAAAGAATAGTCAGAAGAGAAAATAAAGGAATGTTGGTTTAGCTATAAAAAAAAACACAATAAGAGAAAGAAAGAAGGAAGATAGAATTCCTAACATAAAAAATACCATATATTGGGTAATTTCTGTGTTTGACTGACATATTTCATACCAATTGTTAGGCCAGTGCTTTTACACATAATTTGACTACAGAATATTCCGTCTATCTGACCAATGCATGGGGCTCATAGCAGGTGTGACCGGTCAACAGGGGATGCTCACTCCTCCTAGGCACCTGATCCCACCTTTGGAATTTCCAGCGATCTTTTATATTAAAAGATTAATCACTGTTCGTTACCTTTACCATTTTAATTTATTCAATTTTTTGCAGAATTTTGCAGTTTTTGACAAAAAATTAAAAAAAAAAAAAAAAAAGCAATGTATTGCCGTTCAGATAGAACTGAAAATGCAGAATAAAATGCAAAAAATATATGCCACAGAAATTACCCTTTATACGATTATACTCTTTTAAAAATATAACAAGAAAAGAAGTGCTCTCTTAAAAAAGATTTATGTGATGGTTACTTCTTGTGACTCAGAAAGAAGTCAAACTTTTCAATGTTCATAGCTACAATGGGGTATAGAGGGAGGTTTTATAGCTACTGAGATATATCCTGTTATCTTGTTCCTCTGAAAAAAAAAAGTAAAGGAAGGGACTGATCAGTCCTTTTTTTCAATTTAACATCCTTGAAAGAATAAAACTACAATAAAAGAGAGAGAGAGAGAAAAAAAAGGAAAACAGAACTTTTCATTTATATAAAAAGGGAAAAATGTTCCATTTTAATTTATATTAAAAAAAATTATTATAATAAAGACGGAAGAAAAAAAAACGTTTCATTTAGCTTTAAAAAATTAAAATGAAAATGAAAGAATAAATTATTAAATAAGAGAAAGAATATTTAACAAATCATGATTGAAATAAGAAGAACAATTGTCTTAATAAAGAAAATTAAAAAAAAAAAAAATTGAATTCCTAATTAAACAAAAAAGAAAAGTCAGAAGAGAAAAAAAGGAATGCTTTGTTTAGCTTTAAAAAAAAACACAAGAGAAAGAAAGAAGGAAGATAGAATTCCTAACTTAAAAAAAAAAACAACATAGAACTGAAAATGCAGAAAAGATGCAAAAAATGTATGCCACAGAAATTACCCTTTATATGATTATACTTGTAAAAAAAACTAACAATAAAAAGGCATACTCTCTCTAAAAAAAAAATATGCAATGGTTACTTCTTGTGACTCAGAAAGAAGTCAAACTTTTCAATGTTCATATCTAAAATGAGGTATAGAGGGAGGTTTTTATAGCCACTGAGATATCTCCTGTTATCTTGTTCCTCTGAAAAAAAACTAGAGGAAGGGACTGATCAGTCCTTTTTTTTTTAATTTAACATCCTTCAAAGAATAAATAAAACTACAATAAAAGAGAGAAAAAGGGAAAACAAAACATATCATTTATATAAAAAGGGAAATCATTCTATCTTAATTTATATATAAAATAATAATAATAAAGACAGAAGAGAAAAAAATGATTCATTTAGCTTTAAAAAAAAATAGTCAGAAGAGAAAAAAAAAGGAATGTTGGTATAGCTATAAAAAAAACACAATAAGAGAAAGAAAGAAGGAAGATAGAATTCCTAACATAAAAAATACCATATATTGGGTAATTTCTGTGTTTGTCTAAAATATTTCATACCAATTGTTAGGCCTGTGTTTTTACACACAATTTGACTACGGAATATTCCGTCTATCTGACCAATGCATGGGGCTCACAGCAGTTGTGACCGGTCGACAGGGGATGCTCACTCCTAGATACCTGATCCCACCTTTGGAATTTCCAGTGATCTTTTTTTAAAGATCAATCACTGTTCGTTACCTTTACCATTTTAATTTGTTTAATTTTTTGTAGAATTTTGCAGTTTTTGACCCAAAAAAAAAAAAAAAAAAAAAAAAGAAAAACCAATGTATTGCCATTCAGATAGAACTGAAAATGCAGGGGAAAAAATGCAAAAATATATGCCACAGAAATTACCCTTTATACGATTATACTTGTAAAAAAAAAATAACAATAAAAAGGCATGCTCTCTTAAAAAAAAATATGCGATGGTTACTTCTTGTGACTCGGAAAGAAGTCAAACTTTTCAATGTTCATAGCTAAAATGATGTACAGAGGGAGGTTTTTACAGCCACTGAGCTATCTCCTGTTATCTTGTTCCTCTGAAAAAAATTGAGGAAGGGACTGATCAGTCCTTTTTTTCAATTCTAACATCTTTGAAATAATAAAACTATAATAAAAGAGAGAAAAAGGGAAAACAGAACTTTTCATATATATGAAAAGGGAAATCATTCCATCTTAATTTATATATAAAAAAAATAATAAAGACGGAAAAGAAAAAATGTTTCATTTAGCTTTAAAAAAAAAAACAAAATTAGAATGAAAATGAAAGAATAAATTATTGAATAAGAGAAAGAAAGAAGAAAGATAGAATAATTAATAAATCATGATTGAAATAAAAAGAATATTAATTTTGTCTTAATAAAGAAGATTTAAAAAAAAAAATTCATAATTTAAAAAAAGAGAAAAGAATAGTCAGAAGAGAAAAAAAAAGGAATGTTGGTATAGCTATAAAAAAACACAATAAGAGAAAGAAAGAAGGAAGATAGAATTCCTAACATATAAAATACCATATATTGGGTAATTTCTGTGTTTGACTGACATATTTCATACCAATTGTTAGGCCTGTGTTTCTACACATAATTTGACTACAGAATATTCCGTCTATCTGACCAATGCATGGGACCCACAGCAGTTGTGACCGGTCGACAGGAGATGCTCACTCCTCCTAGGTACCTGATCCCACCTTTGGAATTTCCAGTGATCTTTTTTTAAAGATCAATCACTGTTCGTTACCTTTACCATTTTAATTTGTTCAATTTCTGCAGAATTTTGCAGTTTTTGACAAAAAATAAAAAAAAAAAAACAACAACAATGTATTGCCATTCAGATAGAACTGAAAATCCAGGGAAAAAAATATCCACAGAAATAACCCATTATATGATAAAACTTTAAAAAAAAAAAAACAAAACAAAATTGGCATGCTCTCTAAAAAAAAAAAATGTGATGGTTACTTATTGTGAATGAGAGAGAAGTCAAACTTTTCAATGTTCATAGCTACAATGAGGTATAGAGGGAGGTTATTGCCATTGAGATATCTCCCGTTATCTTGTTCCTTGGAAAAAAATAGAGGAAGGGACTGATCAGTCCTTTTTTTAAAATTTAACATCCTTGAAAGAATAAAACTACAATAACAGAGAAAAAAAAAGGGAAAACAAAACATTTCATTTATATAAAATGGGAAAATGTTCTATCTTAATTTACATAATAAAAAAATAATAATAAAGACAGAAGAGAAAAAATGTTTCATTTAGCCTTATAAAAAATTTAAAAATTAGAATGAAAATGAAAGAATAAATTATTGAATAAGAGAAAGAGAGAAGAAAGATAGAATATTTAACAAATCATCATTGAAATAAAAAGAACAATTGTCTTAATTAAGAAAATTAAAAAAAAAAAAAAAAAAAAAGAAGAGAATTCCTAACTTAAAAAAAAGAATAGTCAGAAGAGAAAAAAGGAATGCTTGGTTTAGTTTAAAAAAAAAGACAATAAGAGAAAGAAAGAAGGAAGATAGAATTCCTAACTTAAAAAAAAATACCATATATTGGGTAATTTCTGTGTTTATTTTGACTGACATATTTCATACCAATTTTCAAGCCTTTGTTTTTACACATAATTTGACTATGGAATACTCCGTCTATCTAACCAATGCATGTGGCTCGCAGCAGTTGTGACTGCTCGACAGGGGATGCTCACTTCTCCTAGGCACCTGATCCCACCTTTGGAATTACCAGTGGTCTTTTTTGAAAAAGACTAATCACTGTTCGTTACCTTTACATTATTTTTTTTTCAATTTTTGTAGAATATTGCAGTTTTGGACCAAAATAAAATAGAAAACATATTGCTGTTTAGATAGAACTGATAATGCAGCAAAGATGCAAAACTAAAAAAAAAAAAAAAAAGAAATTTGTGTTCATACATGCACAGAAATTACCCATTATACGATAATGCTTAAAAAAAAGAAAAAAAAGCATGCTCTCTAAAAAAAAATGTGATGGTTACTTCTTGTGAATCAGAAAGAAGTCAAACATTTCAATGTTCATAGCTAAAATGATGTATAGAGGGAGGTTATTGCCATTGACATATCTCCCGTTATCTTTTTCCTCTAAAAAAAATAGAGGAAGGACTGATCAGTTCCTTTTTAATTAAACTATCCTTGAAAGGGGAAAAAAAATAAAAAATGGAAAGTAAAAAAAAAAGAGAGAAAGAACCCTATTCAGTTGAAACTTTTAGTATATCTTGTAAATTGGTCTTCAACATTAAATGTCAACATTTCAAGTAATTTGTCAAGTAATGTTCAGCCAACCTCTAAATACTTCACTTGCATATGAGCTTAAATATTCATACAAGCACTAAATGCTTCACTAGCCTTTATGTTTAAATATCAAAGCAAGAAAAAATATCTCCCTCACTTTTAAGTTTAAATATTCAGGCAAGCACTTAATACCTCCTTGCATATTGGCTTCACTAATCAGATAAGCAATAAAAACCTCTCTTGCTTTTGAGCTTAAACATTCAGACAAGGACTAAATACCTCCACTGCATTTAAACTAACACTTGAATACTCAGGCAAGCAAAAAATACCTCCCTCAATTCAAAAATTAGATATTCAAACAAATACTAAAAGTCTCCCTAGCTTTTATATCCAGGCAAGCACAAAATACCTCCCTTCATTTTAAACTTAGAGTGAATATTCAGAAAAGCACGAACAACTCCCTTGTTTTGAAAGTTAAATATTCGTAAGAGCACTGATTAATTTTTTTTTTTTTTTGGCTTTTAAGCTTAAATATTCAGACATGCAATAATTACCTACATTGTATTTACACTCATGCAGGCAAGCACTAAAATACCTCCCTCATTTTTTAACTTAAATATTCAGGCTAGCACTAAATGCTTCCCTAGCTTTTATACTTTAATATTCAGACCAGCACTAAAAAACCCTCCCTCATTTTTAATCTTAAATATTCAGACAAGCACTTAATACCTCTACTGCATTTAAACCAACATGTAAATATTCAGGCAAGCACTAAATACCTTTCTTATTTTTAACCTAAAATATTCAGGCAAGCACTAAAAAACCTCCCTCATTCTTAATCTTAAACATTCAGACAAGCACTTAATACCTCTACTGCATTTAAACTAAATATTCAGGCAAGCACTATTAAATTACCTACATTGTATTTATACTCATGCAGGCAAATACTAAAAACCTCCCTCATTTTTAAACTTAAATATTCAGGCGAGCACTAAATGCTTTCGTAGCTTTTATGCTTTAATATTCAGACCAGCACTAAATACCTCCCTTGCGTTTAAGCTTAAATATTCAAGCAAGCATTAAAAAATCTCCCTCGTTTTTTAAATCTTCTTAAATATTCAGATAAGCACTCAATACTTCTACTGCATTTAAACTAACATGTAAATATTCAGGCAAGCACTAAACATCTCCCTCATTTTTTGACTTAAATATTCAGACAAGCACTAAAAAACCTCCCTCATTTTTAATCTTAAATATTCAGACAAGCACTAAATGCCTTCTAGCTTTTAACATTAAATATTCAGACAAGCTCAATATAACTCCTTCACTATCAAGCTTAAATATTTGGGCAAGCACAAAATACTTCCTTAGATTTTAATTTTAAATATTTAGATTTTAATTCTAAATATTTATTTAGGCAAGCACTAAATACCTCCCTCGCATTTCAACTTACATATGAATATTCAGGCAAGCATTAAACACTTTCCTTCTTTTAAATCTTAAGTTTTTATACAACATGTTGATTTAAAAAACCTCCAACGTTTTTAAGCTTAAAAATTCAGAAAAACACTGACTAAAATACCTCCCTCACTTTTCAGCTTAAATATTCAGATCAGCACTGATCGAAATATATACTTTGCTTTTAAGCTTTAATACTAAGACAAGTGCTTATTAAATTACCTCCCTTGCTTTTAAGCTTAAAAATTGTAATATATGTTTAAAAAAGAAAAAAAAAGCGAAGTTAAAAAGACAAACCTAAGTACAGAAACAATCTAAGGTCATCTTAGAAATTCAATAAACTAAAAAAAAATTTCTTTTAAGCATAAATATTTAGACAACCACTGGTCAAAATACCTCCCTTGCATTAAAGCTTCAATGACTTATCTCTTTAAAAAATCTTAATACATGTATAAAAAAAGTTAAAAACAAAGATAAACATTTAGAAACAGACATTCATAAGAGTGGAAACAATCTTAGGTCATATTAGGAATTCAATAAACTTAAAAAAGGAAAAAGTGAATAATAAATAAGTTGGTGTAAAAAATGACTGAATATATTCTCTGTAATGATACTTATTAACACAGGTGGCCTCAATAATAGATATAACAGTGAACCTAAATTATCTCAGTCAATAGTAGATCTTTTACTCTAAATGTACTTCTGTTGATGCCTTGAGCAATCTTTTGTTTCTCAGTCTGTTCTTTCACAAGTAAATCCATCAAGTAAATCCATCAAGTAAAATCCATCAAGTAAATCCATCAAAAAACATAGAAGTGATAGGAACTGTTTGTTTAAGTTTTCACATCACATTTCGATTATCAGTAAAAATTGTGTCAAGTTGATTAACTGTCATTCCTTTACAAATAGTTTAACAATGTAAATCCATCATGAATATATCCACCATTCTTTATTTTAAACTGTTGAAAAGTATATTACATCTCTGGTTTTCGTTGTTATTAGCTTCACCTACATACATATTCCAAATGGCAAAAATTTGAACTGAAGCCCTGAGGTTTCTCTTATTTTAGTTAGTTAATGCATGATATCTCCATCTAGTGGTGTGCTGGTTGGACAATTCTGGGATCTGAGCGATGAATGTTACACATATTCAGCCATGAAGGACAGATGACAGTTTGTTCGTAACAATGAGCAACTTTGTGTTCTGCATTGTCCAATGGATTCTCAGAGTTGTTTCTTGAGTGTGTCCATTAAAAAAAAATTACACATCTCTTTTGCTTTCTGACTTCTGGAGGCTCAATAAGACAATGCATCCCCTTTATTCCAGAATGACTGCTTCCTAAGTTCCTCTTTCAATTTCCTGATGATGAAAAGAAATAAATTTTAGAATCAACCCAGCAAACACTTAAAAGAATTACAAAGTAAAACTGAAGAAAGTTGTCAATACCTGCATGAATGTCTTCCAGAGTTTGGAATAGTTTGTCCAACAGGCTGTCAGGCTCCTAATTAACGGCTCTTTTCATCTAGTAATAATAACCAAATAAAAATTAAAGATGTCAGTGCAATACAATGATACATGTGTTACATGTTACTCTAAAAAAGCTAGGGAAACCCATGGGTAATTCATCATATTATAATTTTAACTTTGATGCAGTTCAGGATTCTTATCAAAATTATATAAAGTGTACAGATTTTAATTATTTTTTTTACCTTCTCAGTTCTATTCTTGAAATTGGAATTAAAAATAGGTCAACAGTAACTAGAGGTACTGTGATCAAGTTAACAATATCCCACTACAATTTTTTTAAAGTCCTCATTTGCAATTTTGTAAGTGTAACCTTGAAATTGCCAAAATGACCTTGGTTAATAAAAATGACATATTCTCTGATCATGAGTGATATATGGACATCCAAAGTTTCTCCATTAGAAAATTACAGATCTGACATGAATTTTACACTTTTTCTGCCAGTCAAGGTTATGACATACTTTCAGCTCACAAATAATTTTTGTTTGAAGCATCAACTTCCAACAAAACATTCTTTCTGCCATTGACCTTGAACTTGCCAGAATGATCTTGGATCAAGGTAATGAAATACGTTCAGACATTAGAAATATTTGTGTGACATACAAACTTCCAATGTTTATCCATGAGAGAATTTTAGACCAGACACAAATTAAACACTTTTTTCTGCCGATGACCTTGAATTTGCAAAAATGACCTCATGTTAGATCATGAAACATCCATACATCATAAGCAATCTTTGCATTAATTATCAACTTCAAATTGTTCTCCATTTGAGAGTTATAGACAAGACACGAATAAATTTCTTTTGCCAGTGACCTTGAACTTCCTGAAATGACATTTGGTCATGGTCAGTACATATCCTTAGATTGTATGCAATATTTGTGTTCATACATGTACAGGTATGTCCTTTTTATTATTTGTATTAAAATTAATTTAAATCCATAATCTTTTTTCCTTACCTGTCTGATGAACAAGACAAAGGTTACAGAGGTGATTGGTAGAATATGGTTGTTTGGGTGTCAAATCTCTCTATCGAAGACCAAACTGCACTGTTTATTCTTAAACAGGGGAGATCACTCCTGAAATTAGAAAAATTGTTGCCAAAACTCTTAAGACAATAAAAAAGTTTGCAGAAATTTTCTATTATTTACCCATCTCTCACATTCTAGTGCATTAAGATTTATTTTTGTCCCTGAGGGATGAAAAGTAAGATATAACTCTTTATAACAGATTGCAGAAGTTTATCCTAAACTTCTGCAATCTGTTAATTAGACTTCTTGAGAAAACCATCAAGAGTAAATTAATTTCAGAATCCAAAAATTGTTAATTAATGAACTTTTGAGGAAAAAAGTCTGAATAGAGATAGTTGAAAAGGAGTTTTTGTACAGTCACTGCTTAATGTTTTTTTTGATTAATTATAGCTCAAATTAAGAAGCTCTAATTTTTTAGGAAGTGTACTGATCAATGAGAAATATTTAGCAAAACATTGTTACTCTTAATTCTAAAACAAAGACAGATATACCGGGTACTTGAAAAAAAATGGTGCCCCCAAGACTTCAGTATTGCACCTTAGAGGTTTAATAACAGTGATTCACTGATAAATGCCTGATGATTAAGATTAGAGATTAATTAGTAGTGGGGGTGATGAGGCTTTTCCATCAGTCATCAAAGAATGCCCTATTCTTTCGCTTTGAAGACAAGGCAGCTCTAATATTTAAATGAACAAGGTAAAAGTTTATCATTTATATCATTTACATTATAAAAATATGCAGATCACACAAAAGTATATTTAAGAAATGAATTTGATTTTTGAAGATTCATGAGGACATGAACTACGACGCTTCATGCCGGCATAGTTCATGAAGCGCGTTAGCGCTTCATGATAAATATGCCGACGTGAAACGTTGTAGTTCATGTACCTCATGAATCTTCAAAAATTAAATTCATTCCTTATATTTACATTATTTTTCTAGTTTCCACAAGTTATGCCATTCAACTGTTATTTTTGAAGCAAAACAGTTTGCACTATAGTTTTGACGTCAAGTACGGTATTATGACGTAACATTGGAGATCTTCATGCTCATCTCATGGTAGTTCATGAAAAAATGAACAATGTTCTAATTTGCAAAGAATCTTAAGGTAAAATACTTGGAAATGTAAATATTGGAACATGAGGCCCAATGGCCTTAATAGTCACCTGATTATATTTCAATCTTGTAAAGGGTCTATAGAATGGCAATTAAATAATTTTATGTAATAAATATGAGATATTCAATGTTTTGTTGTTGGATATGGAATTTACTTTACAAGAATTTTACAGAATTTTTTTTATATTTTCATGAGTGCTAAGCACAAGTGTAAATATAAAAAAAAAGGTAATCAAAGATTACGAAGCTCACTTCGACAAATGTTATCTATTAGTTAGGCAATTATCACATCATTTTTTTCTAGTTATTATGCATCCTGAGATCAATATCCATGCAAGTTCAGTTTAATTAGGACTTACAAATACTTGGGAATGGACCTGCGTCAAATACTTTAACCTATTTGCTTATCAAGCAAATGTCTGTCAGTTCAAACATCTGGAGCAAGTCTGGATGTATCCATCCTACAGTTCATCATTCATGCAAGTTAAATCATAACAGGCCATATAATTATAGAGCTAGTCCAAAAAACATTATCATGGTCACTCATCAGGAAAATGTATGGCAGACTCGGCATCCAAAGCTGGTCTGGAAGTGTCCATCCTCAGATACACCATCCTTGCAAATTTGGTCCAGGTAGGGATTATAGTTACGGGAAGGAAAGTCAAGAGTTTTTGCCCAACTTCTGATATTTTATCACAGTGTGAAAAAATAATTTTCATTCCATTTAAAATTACAGTATGTCACTGTTGAAAATGTGACTAGTACCAATTGTAATGGAAACCATTACAGATGTTCCCCAAATGGCTCCCTATTCCTTACAAGCTTCATCTAATTAGGCAATTCTTTCATTCAATATATCTAGACTAGACTTATATAAACTTCATTTTTCAAAGTATTCTATTGGAAAACCTATTAGTATTAGCCAATGTGATTTCAGTGCATGTACATGTATGTTTTCTACATTTCTCATATATCTTTTTAAAGAGACTTACAATATATATACCTATGTGTTACGTGTAAATCTCAAATATCATGTAAACAAGAGATATTTGTGAAACACTTATGCCCCCCCCCCCCCTAAATAATTGGAATTTTTCCAAGTCCAAGGCATAACTCTGTCAAATATTGCTCGATTGTACCCAAAACAGAACTTGACCTAGATATTTTTATGATAAATCTGTGTATCAAATTTCATTTCAGTATGTGCAACCTCTGCAAAGAAAATGAATGGAAACTGCAAATAATTGGAATTTTTCTAAGTCCAAGGGGCATAACTCTGTCAAAAATTGCTCGATCGTACCCAAAACAGTACTTGACCTAGATATTTTTATGATAAATCTGTATATCAAATTTCATTTCAGTATGTGCAACCTCTGCAAAGAAAATAAATGGAAACTGCAAATAATTAGAATTTTTCTAAGTCCAAGGGGCATAACTGTCAAAAATTGCTCGATCGTTCCCAAAACAAAACTTGACCTAGATATTTTTATGATAAATCTGTATACCAAATTTCATTTCAGTATGTGCAACCTCTGCGAAGAAAATGATCGGAAACTGTTGGTGGACCAACAGACAGAAGCAAAGCAATATGCCCTCCCTTCTTTGAAGGGGGGCATAAATATGGCTATTTAAATTTTTAGCCAATCAAATTGCAGTACATATGCATGCATGAGATTTCAAGAAATCTCTACTACGTCATATGGTAGAGACCTATAATATTTTAAATTGCAAAGTCTTTCATTGAAAAACAATTAAGGAAGTTATTGAGATTTTTGTGTCAGCCAATTAGAGCAACACACACATGCAATCAAGTGGGTTCTTCCGTTTCAACGTATTTCACCAAATAAGGAAAGTTCAAGCTACACTGTATTTCAACAATATCAGTTATTTCACTTATTACACGTGCACATAGGTGCATGCATGTGCGCACAAAATGACCTTCATTCCGCACATATAAACATCATGTCTATTAATTCTATAAGGTTTCATATCAGTTGGATGAGTAGTTTCCAAGATCACTCTGACAAAAAAATACAAGAAAAGAAAGTAGAAAAAATAGTAAGAAACAAGTGAACTGGTAAAAACAATATATTTCCAAACTTCCTTTGGGGAACATAATAAAGCAAATTTAATTGATAGAGGATGATATGTTAATTGCTCTAAAATAACAGAAATAAGTGATCAAGGATGTATAAAATTGTTAATCTATCATATGAAAATTTTCTTTAAAATATTTCACTCAAGATAATACTGGGGTGGGGTGGGGTGGGGCTTGTGACTTTGACCCTCAGATCATAGTCCAGTAAAGACACATGTATACACTTGTTTTCTTCAGAAAATTGTTCAAAAGTAAGGGGTGCTTACATCACAAGGGAATTAAATCCAACTCCTTTTTTCTGGACAATTTTCTTATAGTTCTGAGGACTGATTTCATCAATATCATGTGGAAAGTTTATTGTGTATTCAATTATTTTGAATTATTGTCACATGTGACATAGATCAACATGAAGTATATGTATCCTGCTTTGATCAAGTAAGATTGGAAACGGGGATCAAAATGTAAAAGAAATGCAGCTTTTTACCTCTATGGCTAATGTTGGCTGCTGATCATATCTGGGCAATGGACTCCTCTTCTTCTGTTTGTTGGACTTGGTTCCTCCTGTGTTCCACTTCCAAGCACTTGAAAAAAATAAACAGTGCCAGAAGATTAGTAATGATTCAATACAACAAATCTGGAAATTTGTTTAAACATAATCTGATATTTGCTTGCTCATCAGCATCAACCGAGTTATATATATATATATATATATATATATATATATATATATATATATATGTATATATATATATATATATATATATATATATATATATATATATATATATATATATATATATATATATATATATATATTACCGTCAATCCTGGCCACAGTTGATATCAATGAACTCTCAGCACTCTTGCTTTCAGGAGTCCTTTTTTGTCACCCTCCTGGGATAAAGGCTGCTTTAAACTGCTTCTTCCAGATAAGATGATAAAAGATAAAACATGTAGAAATCCTCATTTCCAGCTGATGAAGATGTGAGAACTTGAATCTTAGTTTCTTCCTTGGTTGGCCATGATCAATCTCTGCTCTCAGGACTTCTGCTAAAAAAAAGGAAAGTTACATCTCAAAGTGAAAGGTGATTACCCAAAATTTTGTTCTGTTACCAAACAGAGTCAGAAGGACAGAGAATAATCCTGCCTTGATCAAGTTAGAATGGATAAGAGTGCAACAAATGTACCTTGTTACTTACTATTTTGAACAATGTTCACAACTGGTCGTATCTTAAAGCAATATGAGCTGCAACTTTGAAGTCAGAAATTTTTGTTGCAAAATTGTAATTAACCATTTCAATGACAGAAAAAAGAACGTTTTTAAACTTCTGTTGTTCATATTTAGGATGGAAGAACTATCTATAAGCTTTGATTGAAGCAAAATTACATTTCTGTCATCCTGTACAATATTGATTTCTTATATAACACTATATAATATTATTTGATTGTACAGAATCCTTTATTCTGAAGCAATTTGATACCTTATTTCTGTCTAATTGATCAAAAAGGTTTAAATTATATACAAATTTATCATAATAACACATTTTAATAGCAAAAGAAAATTCTCAAAAATGCAGCTCATATTGCTCAATATAACTCAATTTGTCTGTGCCCATCGTTAAAGTCCCTAAAAATATACAATTGACAGAAGATTAATAATGATTTAAACCTATCCAACTATTTGTGGAAATAAAATCATTTTAGATAAAAAAAAAAAAAAAGTTGGAAAATAAGTAAACAATATGGGGACAGTTTAGTTAAGGCAGAGGCATACTACAAATGAATAAATGTATCTCACCTTTTTTCTGGTTTCTTTAAAATGAATACCCAGACCTCTTTCTTAAAACTTCTCTGTCTGGCTTCCCAATTGCTAATGGGGTTCTTCTATTGCACCTGATGAAGGGTAATCTCTTGCTTTAAATCCTGTCAAGGGGAAGTCAGGAGATCAAAACCCAACTCAGTCAGCGTCAATTGACGTGTAAAAAATGGGAAAATTGACCAGGAAGTAGAGCCTGAATGTTACCAAATCTTCCAATGATGGTTGCAGTTGAATTGGAGAGACACTCCTTGATAATACAGGGAACAGCTCTGCCTAATCTTCTTTCTGCAAACAGAAAACAAAGATGTCAAATGAATACTAAAATTTCAGATCAAATGAATGATGTTAATAAAAATTCTGCTAAAAGCAAACAAAGATTGAATCTTACCATCATTTCAGGAGTAGGCTGCAGTTGATCCCTCCACTGAAGACTCTTCCTCCATATGTCTGTCCCATCTTCACCACAAGAACGACATGTCAGTTCCATCTTCACCTCAAGATTGACATTAGCCTAGCCCTCTTCCTTTGAACAAAAAAAACCCACATGATCAATTAATAACTAAGGCTTCAGAGAGAAAGTAAAGAAAAAGGCGCAAGATCAGAAATCTAAAGGTATAGCAAATGCAGCTTGTTACTTACCATTTTTGGACAATGTTGGCCACTGGTCTCATCTGTACAATGGACTTCTCTTCTTCTTTGCCTTGCTCAGTTTGTGTCCATTGTCAAAGTTCCTGAAAAAAGACAACTGGCAGAAGATTTAAAAATGATTCAAAACAATTCCACTATTTACAGAAATTCATGTAAGTAAAATCATTGTAGATCAAAGGAAGTTGATAGATAAGTTTACAATGTGTGGACAATTAGTTAAGGCAGAGGCATAACTACAAAGAATAAATGCATCTCACCTTTTTTTCTGGTTTCTTTAAAAAGAAAACCTAAACATCTTCCTTGAAACTTCTCTGTTAAGCTCCCTGATTGCTAATGGACTTCTTCTGTTGCATCTCATGAAAGGTAATCTCTTGCTTCAAATGGGGAAGTAAAGAGGTGAAAACCCAACTCAGCAACTTCCGACATGTAAAAAATCAGGAAATTGGACATCAAGTAGAACCTGAATTTTACCATGTATTCCAATGATGACTCCTTGCTACTAAAGGGCAGTACAGGAACCACCTCAGCCTAATCTTCTTTCTGCAAACAGATGTAACACAATGAGTAAATTATAAATTTTAATTGATATATTAATTTTGTACAGTGTACTTATTTATACAGTGTATTTTATTATTGTGTTATGAATTATAATTGATACTATCAGTGTGTAAAGCAACGGACATTTACCCTTAATTATGAACTTGTTTACAAACTCTGGGAGATTGGTTATAATAAGGAGAACGTCTTCATTTAAAGGACAATTTGTTTTTACAATGTGTTGTTCACAAACATAAACACTTTCCAATCAGACTTTGGGTAAAGATGCACCGATCTAATTTACCAAAGAATGTACAAGTTCTTCGATGTTCACATAAACAAAGGACACTGTCGTATCCTATAAGGAGATGGGAGACACTTTCGTGGGGGGCGGACTATATCAGTGGATTAATGAAGTGACACTTTAACCAAGTAATTGCTATGACCAAATATGTGATTCCCCTCTTACAAAAGATGTGTACACTGAGTATCAATAGCTTTCACCATCTTAGCTTCGAGACCTGCAGCCACTGAACTTTTTTATGTCCCATTGTTTTTGCCTTTGCTGTGACTTCATAATAAAACTATAAACTTACAATAGTCTTCTTAATCCAAACACATTGAGTAATTGTGTTATACAGAAAACAGAGATGTCAATCGAATACCAAGACTTCTAATCAAAAAGAAAATGCTAAAAAATTTCTGCTAAGAGCAAACAAAGATTGAATCTTACCATCATTTCAGGAGATGGCTGCTGTTGATCCCTCGACTAAAGAATCTTCCTCCATATGTCAGTCTCACCTTTACCTCAAGATCAGCCTACCCCTCTTCCTGTTGACAAAAAAGACAAATGATTAATTAATTGCTAAGGTTTCAGAAAGAAAGAAAAGGGAAAAAAGGTGCAAGATCAGGAATTCAATGGTGCAACAAATGCAGCTTGTTACTTACCATTTTTGACAATGTAGGCAACTGGTCATATCTGGAGTATTGCCTTTTCTTCTTTTGTTGGCTTGCCTCAGATTGTGCCCATTGTCAGTCCTTGAAAATATACAACTGATAGAAGATAAGGAATGATTCAAAACAATTCAACTTTTCATAGAAATTCATATAAGTAAATTCATTGTAGATAAAAAGGAGTTGAAATATAAGTTAAAACAATATGGGAACATTTTATTAGGGTAGAGGTTTAACTGCATCTCACATTTTTTCTGGTTTCTTTAAAAAGAAAACCCATACCTCTTTCTTGAAACTTCTCTGTCAGGCTCCTTGACTGCTAATGCAGCTCCTTTTGCTCCTTATGATTAGGTCCTGCAGTTTTGATTCCTGTCAAGGGGATATCTTGCTTAAAATCCTGTCAAGGGAAAGTAAAGAGGTCAAAACTCAACTCAGTCAGCATCAATTGACATGTAAAAAATTGGGAAATTGGGCAGCAAGTAGAACCTGAATGTTACCATGTCTACCAACGATGGCTGAAGTTGAATGGGAGAGACACTCCTTGATACTACTGGGAACAGCTCAGCTTAATCTTCTTTCTGCAAACAAAACCAAAGATGTCAATTGAATACTAAGACTTCAGATGCAATGAGAAATGCTAAAAATATCTGCCAAGAACAAACAAAGATTGAATCTTACTGTCATTTCAGGGTAAGGCTGCAGTTGATCTCTCCACTGAAGACTCTTTCTCCATATATTTGTTTCATCTTCACCTCAAGGTTGAAATCAGCTTAGCCCTCTTCCTTTGAACAAAAAAGACAAATGATCAATTAATTGCTAAGGCTTCAGAAAGTAAGAAAAGGCAAAAAAAAAAAAAAAAAAAAAAAAAAAAAAAAAAGCTGAAGATCAGGAATCCAAAGGTACAACAAAGGTCGCTTGTTACGTACCATTTTGGACGTTGGCCACTGGTCATATCTGGACAATGGACTTCTCTTCTTCTCTAGCTTGCCTCAGTTTGTCTGTGTTCTTGCAAAAGAATCTGAAAATATACAACTGACAGAAGATTAGAAAAGATTCAAACAATTTAACTAGTCACAGAAAGTCATATAAGTTAAATCATTGTAGATAAAATGAAGTTGAAAAATAAGTAAACAATATGGGGACAGTTAGGTAGGGCAAAAACAAAATTACAATGGAATAAATGCATCTCACCTTTTTTTGGTTTCTTTAAAAAGAAAACCCAAACCTCTTCCTTGAAACTTCTCTTTCAGGCTCCCTGATTGCTATTTGGCTTCTTCTGTTGCTCTTCATGAAAAGTGATCTCTTGCTTTAAATCCTGTCAAGGGAAAGTCAAGAGGTCAAATCCCAACTCAGTCAGCATTAATTCACATGTAAAAAAAAAAAGGGAAATTTGGGCAGCAAGTAGAGCCTAAATATTACCATGTCTTCCAATGATGGCTGCAGTTGAATGGGAGAGACACTCCTTGATACTACAGGAACCAGCTCAGCCTAATCTTCTTTCTACAAACAGAAAACAATGATGTCAAATGAATACTAAGACTTCAGATGCAATAAGAAATGCTAAAAATATCTGTTAAGAGCAAACAAAGATTGAATCTTACCATCATTTCAGGAGTAGGCTGCAGTTGATCCCTCCACTGAAGACTCTTCTTCCATATGTCTGTTTCATCTTCACCTCAAGATTGAAATCAGCTTAGCCCTCTTCCTTTGAACAAAAAAGACACATGATCAATTAATTCCTAAGGCTTCAGAAAGTAAGAAAAGTCAAAAAAAGCTCAAAATCAGGAATCCAAAGTTACAACAAAGGCAGTTTGTTACTTACCATTTTTGGACAATGTTGGCCAATGGTCATATCTGGACAATGGACTTTTCTTCTTCTTGTGGCTTGCCTCAGTTTGTCTGTGTCCATCATCAAAGTCCCTGAAAATATACAACTGACAGAAGATTAGAAACGATCCAAAATCATTGTACATCAAAATGAGTTGTAAAATAAGTTAACAAAACTGGGACAATTAGTAAGGGTAGGGACAAAAAGGGGGAAGGGAATATGGTTAGTCATGTTAATAGAAGGGGGATGGAAAGAAATAAATACAAAGGAATAAATACATCTCACCTTTTTTTTCTGGTTTCTTTAAGAAAACCCAAACCTCTTCCTTGAAACTTCCTGACCTCTGACGGGCTCCTTCTATCGTTCCTTATGATTAGGTCACTCAGCTTTGAATCCTGTCAAGGGGAAGTCAAAAGGTCAAAACCAAACCCAGTCTGCATCAATTAACATGTAAAAAAATTGGGCAGCAAGTGTTACCATTTCTTCCAGTGATGGTTGCAGTTGAATGGGAGAGATACCTTAATACTACAAGAACCAGCACAGCCTAATCTTCCTTCTGCAAACAGAAAACAAAGAGGTCAAATGAATACTGACTTCATATCAATACTCAAAAATATCATATCAATTTCTGCAAAGAGCAAACAAAAAGGAATCTTACCTTAATTTCAGGAGTTGGCTGCAGTTGATCCCTTTGTTGACTCCTCCCCCTCCATATGTCAGTCCGATCTTCACCTTAAGACTGACATCAGTTAAGCCCTTTTCCTGTTGACAAAAAAGAAAAATGATCAACTAATTGATAAGGCTTCAAAGAGCGATATAAGGCCAAATAGTACAAGTACAAGAGTGCAAGGGTGTAACTAATGCAGCTTGTTACTGACCATTTTGGCCAGTGTTGGTTACTGCTCATCTCTCGGCAATGGACTTGTCTTCTTCTTTTGGCCTCCCTCAGTTTGTCTGTGTCCTTCGTCTAGGTCACTGAAAATATACAACTGACAGAAGATTAGAAATGATTCAAAATGATTCAACAAATCACAGAAATCCATTCAAGCAAAATCATTGTAAATCAACAAGTTGAAAAATTTGTTCACATAACGGGTACACTTAGTAAGGGTAGAGGCTTAAAGGAGGGAGGAGATATGGTAGTAATGTTAATAGAAGGGAAAATAATGGAACAGAAACAAATACAAAGGAATAAATACATCTCACCTTTTTACTGTTTGCTTTAAACAGAAAACCCAAACCTCTTCCTTCAAACTTCTCTGTCAGGCTCCCTGGTTGCATATGTGGCCCCATGTGTTGCTCCTTAAAATCAGTCCTGCTGTTTTGAATCCTGCCAAGCAGGAAGGCTGCAGTTGAATGGGAGAGACACTCCTTGCCACTACAGGATCCAGTGCAGCTTAATGCTTTGTCTTCAAATGGAAAACAAAGATGTCAACTGAATACTAAGAACTTCATGTCAAATGCAAAATGCTAAAAATTTCTGCCAAGGGCAAACAACATTGAATCTTACCCTCATTTCTGGTGTAGACCACAGTTGATCCCTACATTAATTCTTCCTCCACATGTCAGTCCCATCTTCACCTCAAGATTGACATCAGCTTAGCTCTTCCTGTTGATAAATAAGACAAATGATCAATTTATTGCTAAGTCTTGAGAGAATAATAAAAGTCAAAAGATTTCAAGAACAGGAATTCAAAGATGCAACAAATACAGCTTGTTACTTACCATTTTTGACTAATGTGGGCTGGATATCTAGGCAATGGACTTCCCTTTTAATGGCTTGCCTCAGTTTGTCTGTGTCCTTCATCAAAGTCCCTGAAAATATACAACTGACAGAAGGTTAGAAATGATTCAAAACAATTCAACAAACTACCCAGAAATTCACATGAGCAGAATCATTGCATCAAAATAAATTTAAAAATAAGTTAAGAAAATTGGGACAGTTAGTTAGGGTAGAGGGGATATGATTAGTAATATTAATGGAGGGGAAGGGAATGGAAACAGAAATAAATATAAAGGAATAAATACATCTCACCTTTTTCCTGGTTTCTTTCAGAAGAATACCCAAACCTCTTCCTTTAAACTTCTCTGTCTGGCTCCCTCGTTACAGATGTGGTTCCTTTTGTTGCTCCTTCAAATCAGTTCTGCTGCTTTGCATTCTGTCAAGCAGCATGTAAAGCCTGAATCTCTGCACATTTCCAATGTGATGACTGGAGTTGAACGGGACACTCCTTGCCACAACAGGATCCAGTGCAGCCTATTCCTTTGTCTGCAAACAGGAAAAAAGTTATCAATTAAATACTAAAAACTTCAAGCTAAATGCAAAATGCTAAAAATTTTCACAAAGAGCAAACAAGATTGAATCTTACCCTCATTTGGTGTAGGCCGCAGTTGATCCCTTCATTGATGACTCTTCCTCCACATGTCAGTCCCATCTTCACCTCAAGATTGACGTCAGCTTAGTCCTCTTCCTGTTGATAAATAAAACAAATGATCAATTTATTGCTTGCTGAGGCTTCAGAGACTAATAAAAGGCCATAGAGTGCAAGAACAGGAATCCAAAGGTCAACAATTACAGCTTGTTGCTAACCATTTTTGGCCAATGTGGGCCAGATATCTGGGCAATGGACTTCTCTTTTTCTTTTGGCTTGCCTCAGTTTGTCTGTGTCCTTCGTCAAAATCCCTGAAAAAATATAACTGACAGAAGATTAGAAATAACTCAAAACAGTTCAGCAAATCACAGAAATTCACATGAGCAAAATTATTGCACATCAAATAAATTGAAAAATAAGTTAAGAAAATGCGGACAATTAGTTAGGGTAGAGGCATAAAGGGGAGAGGGGATATAGTTAGTGATGTTAATGGAGGGGAAGGGAATGGAACAGAAATAAATACAAAGGAATAAATACATCTCACCTTTTTTCTTGTTTCTTTAAGAAGAATACCCAAACCTCTTCCTTGAAACTTCTCTGTCAGGCTCCCTGGTTGCAGATTTGCTTCCTTGTGTTGCTCCTTCAAATCATTTCTGCTGCTTTGAATCCTGTCAAGCAGGATGGCTGCAGTTGCCACAGCAGGATCTGGTGCAGCCTAATGCTTCATCTGCAAACAGAAAACAAAGATGTCAATTGAATACTAAGAACTTCATGTCAAGTGCAAAATGTTAAAAATTTTTGCCAAGAGCAAACAAGATTGACTCTTACCCTCATTTCTGGTGTAGGCTGCATCTGATCCCTACATTGAGTCTTCCTTCACTGTCAGTCCCATCTTCACCTCAAGATTGACATCAGCTTAGCCCTCTTCCTGTTGATAAATAAGACAAATGATCAATTTATTGCCAAGTCTTCAGAGAATAATACAAGAGGCCCATTGGCCACAACGCTCCCCTGAGTAACTTTGGCCTTGCTGTTTTTCACTTGACTTCTCTCCCCACCCCCTTTGTAGTACTTATTGTGGCCCCGCCCTATCCCAAGGGGTCATAATTTGAACAATTTAGAATCTGCACTACCCAAGGATGCTTCCATGTAAGTTTCAGCCTTTCTGGCCCAGTGGTTCTTGAGAAGAAGATTTTTAAAGATTTTTTCTGCATATTTCAATGTAAAAACTTGGATTCCCTATTGTGGTCCCGCCCTACCCCTGGGGGTCATGATTTGAACAATTTAGAATCTGCACTATTCCAGAATGCTTCCATATTAGTTTCAGTTTTTCTGCCCCAGTGGTTCTTGAGAAGAAGATTTTAAAAGATTTTTACTACATATTTCAATGTAAAACTTGCATTCCTTATTGTGGCTCCGCCCTACCCCTGGGGGTCATGATTTGAGCAATTTAGAATCTACACTACCCCGGGATGCTCCACATAAGTTTCAGCTTTTCTGGCCCAAAAGTTCTTGGGAAGAAGATTTTTAAAGATTTTTACTAATATTTCAATGAAAAACTTGGATTCCCTATAGATAGTTTTCAGTAGGCCCAAAATAGCAAGGGTTATTTCCTGTTGGCCGCCATATTGGAGGTCAACATGCTCATATTCCTTCATTATTCAACCAACTTTAACTTTTTATACTGGCCATTGTGGGGTAAGAAGCATTGTTTTTTTGAAAAATGTATATTTGTCAAAGCCTCCTTTATTTCATAATTTTTATTTCTATAAAGATTTTCCCCCAAATATTTCTGCTACACCCTCTTAGATTTGGTAAGACAAAGAGGAAAAATTACCAGGTTGACCACCAAGATGGCGACCAAGGGAAATAACTCAGAAAGAAAATACGTCATATGAAAACTATCTATTGTGGCCCCGGCAAACCCCTGGGGGTCATGATTTGAGCAGTTTAGAATCTACACTTCCCAAGGATGCTTCCACATAAGTTTCAGCTTTTCTAGCCCTGTGGTTCTTGAGAAGAAGATTTTTTAATGACCCCATCCAATTTTTGTATTTTCTTGATTATTTTCCTTTTGAAGGGGACTTGGCCCTTCATTTTAACAATTTAAACTCCCCTTTACCCAAGAATGCTCTGTACCAAGTTTGGTTAAAATTGGCCCAGTGGTTCTTGAGAAGAAGTTAAAGATGTGAAAAGTTTACAGAGAGACGGACGGACGACGGACAATGGGTGATCAGAAAAACTCACTTGAGCTTTCAGCTCAGGTGAGCTAAAAAGTCAAAAGATTTCAAGAACAGGAATCCAGAGATGCAACAAATACAGCTTGTTACTTACCATTTTTGGTCAATGTGGACCAGGTATCCGGGCAATGGACTTCTCTTTTCTTTTGGCTTGCTGGAGTTTGTGTACTTCTTCAAAGTCCCTGCAAATAAACAACTAACAGAAGATTAGAAATGATTCAAAAAATTTCAACAAATCATAGAAATTCAGTAAGCAAATTTATTGCACATCAAAATTAGTTGAAAAAATTAGGTTAAGAAAATTGGGACAGTTAATTAGGGTAGAGGCATAAAGAGGAGAGGGGATATGATTAGTAATGTTAATGGAGGGGAAGGGAAAGGAAACAGAAATAAATATAAAGGAATAAATACATATCACCTTTTTTCTGGTTTCTTTAAGAAGAAAACTAAACCTCTTCCTTTAAACTTCTCTGTCAGCCTCCCTGGTTACAGATGTGGTTCCTTGTGTTGCTCCTTCAAATCAGTTCTGCTGCTTTGAATCCTGTCAAGCAGCATGTAGATACTGAGTCTCGGCACATCTTCCAATGATGGTTGCAGTTGAATGGAACATACACTCCTTGCCACTACAGGATCCAGTGCTGCCTAGATCTTTTTCTGCAAACAGAAAATAAAGATGTCAATTAAATACTAAGAACTTCTTGTCAAGTGCAAAATGCTAAAAATTTCCATAAAGAACACAACATTGAATCTTACCCTCATTTATTGTGAAGGTTACAGTTGATCCCTACATTGACTCTTCCTACACATGTCAGTCCCATCTTCACCCGGGCAATGAACTTCTCTTTTTCTTTTGGCTTGCTGTGGTTTTTCTGAGTTCTTCGTCAAAGTCCCTGTGAATAATCAACTGACAAAAGATTAGAAGTGATTCAAAACAATTCAACAAATCACAGAAATTCAGTAAGCAAATATATTGTACATCAAAATATGTTTTAAAGAAGTTAAGAAAACTGGGACAGTTAGTTAGGGTAGAGGCATAGAGATCAGAGGGGATATGGTTAGTGATGTTAATGGAGGGGAAGGGAAAGGAAACAGAAATAAATACAATGGAATAAATACATCTCACCTTTTTTCTGGTTTCTTTAAGACAAAAACCCAAACCTCTTCCTTTAAACTTCTCTGTCAGGCTCCCTGGTTGCAGATGTGGCTCCTTGTGTTTCTCCTTCATACCAGTCCTGCTGCTTTGAATCCTGTCAAGCAGCATGTAAAGCCTAAGTCTCCCCACATCTTCCAATGATGGCTGCAGTTGAATGGGAGAGACACTCCTTGCCACTATTGGATCCATATCAGCCTAATTCTCCTTCTGCAAGCAGAAAATAAAGATGATCAATTGCTAAAACATTAGAGAGTAAAAAAGACAAAAAAGTGGAAGAACAAGGATGCTATGTGCAAAAATGCAGCTTGTTTCTTACCATTTCTGGCCAATGTTCATCACATATTTGGGCAATGGACCTCTCTTGTTCTTTTGGCTTGTCTCAGTTTGTCTGTGTCCTTTGTCAAAGTCACTGAAATAAACTGACAGAAGATTAGAAATGATTGAAATCCATTCAACAAATCAAAAAAAAATCACATAAAGCAAATTCATTGCATATCAAAATCAGTTGGAAAATATGTTAACAAAATGGGACAGTTAGTTAGGGTAGAGTCATAAAAGGAGGAGGGTGTATGGTTATGGTTAGTAATATTAATAGAAGGGAAAGGGAATCAAAACAGAATTAAATACAAAGGAATAAATACATCTCACCTTTTTTTCTTGTTTCTTTAAGACAAAAACCCAAACCTCTTCCTTGAAACTTCTCTTTCAGGCTCCCTGGTTGCAGATGTGGCTCCTTGTGTTGCTCCTTCAAATCAGTCTGCTGCTTTGAATCTTGTCAAGCAGCATGTAGAGCCTGAGTCTTGGCACATCTTCCAGTGATGACTGCAGTTGAATGGAAGAGACACTCCTTGCCACTACAGGATCCAGTGCTGCCTAAATCTTTATCTGCAAACAGAAAACAAAGATGTCAAATAAATACTAAGAACTTCTTGTCAAGTGCAAAATGCTAAAATTTTCACAAAGAGCAAACAACATTGAATCTTACCCTCATTTATTGTGAAGGTTACAGTTGATCCCTACATTGACTCTTCCTCCACTTGTCAGTCCCATCTTCACCCAGGCAATGAACTTCTCTTTTTCTTTTGGCTTGCTGTGGTTTTTCTGAGTCCTTCGTCAAAGTCCCTGTGAATAATCAACTGACAAAAGATTAGAAGTGATTCAAAACAATTCAACAAATCACAGAAATTCAGTAAGCAAATATATTGTACATCAAAATATGTTTTAAAGAAGTTAAGAAAATTGGGACAGTTAGTTAGGGTACAGGCATAGAGATCAGAGGGGATATGGTTAGTGATGTTAATGGAGGGGAAGGGAAAGGAAACAGAAATAAATACAATGGAATAAATACATCTCACCTTTTTTTCTTGTTTCTTTAAGACAAAAACCCAAACCTCTTCCTTTAAACTTCTCTGTCAGGCTCCCTGGTTGCAGATGTGGCTCCTTGTGTTTCTCCTTCATACCATTCCTGCTGCTTTGAATCCTGTCAAGCAGCATGTAAAGCCTAATCTTCCCACATCTTCCAATGATGGCTGCAGTTGAATGGGAGAGACACTCCTTGCCCCTATTGGATCCAGATCAGCCTAATCTCCTTCTGCAAGCAGAAAATAAAGATGTCAATTGAAATGTGACATTTCATACCAAAGGAGAAATACTGAAAATTTCTGCAAAGAGCAAAATGAAGATGGGATCTAACCATCATTTCAGGAGTAGGCTGCAGTTGATCCCAGCTCCAGTAACAACTCTTCTTTCATATTTCAGTCCCATCTTTACCTCAATATTGAAATCAGCTTAGCCCTCTTCCAGTTGACAAAAAAAGACAAATGATCAATTGCTAAAACTTTAGAGAGTAAAAAAGACAATAAAGTGGAAGAACAAGGATGCTATGTGCAAAAATGCAGCTTGTTACTTACCATTTCTGGCCAATGTTCATCACATATTTGGGCAATGGACCTCTCTTGTTCTTTTGGCTTGCCTCAGTTTGTCTGTGTCCTTTGTCAAAGTCACTGAAATAAACTGACAGAAGATTAGAAATGATTGAAATCAATTCAACAAATCAAAAAAAATTCACATAAAGCAAAATCATTGCATATCAAAATCAGTTGGAAAATAAGTTAACAAAATGGGGACAGTTAGGGTAGAGTCATAAAAGGAGGAGGGTATATGGTTAGTAATATTAATAGAAGGGAAAGGGAATATAAACAGAATTAAATACAAAAGAATAAATACATCTCACCTTTTTTCTTGTTTCTTTAAGACAAAAACCCAAACCTCTTCCTTGAAACTTCTCTGTCAGGCTCCCTGGTTACAGATGTGGTTCCTTGTGTTGCTCCTTCAAATCAGTCTGCTGCTTTGAATCCTGTCAAGCAGTATGTGGAGCCTGAGTCTCGGCACATCTTCCAGTGATGACTGCAGTTGAATGGAATAGACCCTTCTTGCCACTACAGGATCCAATGCTGCCTAAATCTTTTTCTGCAAACAGAAAACAAAGATGTCAATTAAATACTAAGAACTTCATGTCAAGTGCAAAATGCTAAAATTTTCACAAAGAGCAAACAACATTGAATCTTACCCTCATTTATTTTGAAGGCTACAGTTGATCCCTACATTGACTCTTCCTTCACTTGTCAGTCCCATCTTCACCCAGGCAATGAACTTCTCTTTTTCTTTTGGCTTGCTGCAGTTTTTCTGAGCCCTTCGTCAAAGTCCCTGTGAAAAAACAACTGACAAAAGATTAGAAATGATTCAAAACAATTCAACAAATCACAGAAATTCAGTAAGCAAATATAGTGTACATCAAAATATGTTTTTAAAAACTTAAGAAAATTGGGACAGTTAGTTAGAGTAAAGGCATAGAGATCAGAGGGGATATGGTTAGTGATGTTAATGGAGAGGAAAGGAAAGGAAACAGAAATAAATACAATGGAATAAATACATCTCACCTTTTTTCTGGTTTCTTTCAGAAGAATACCCAAACCTCTTCCTTGGAACTTTTTTGTCAGGCTCCCTGGTTGCAGATGTGGCTCCTTGTGTTTCTCCTTCATACCAGTTCTGCTGCTTTGAATCCTGTCGAGCAGCATGTAAAGCCTTAGTCTCCCCACATCTTCCAATGATGGCTGCAGCTGAATGGGAGAGACACTCCTTACCACTATTGAATCCAGATCAGCCTAATTCTCCTTCTGCAAGCAGAAAATAAAGATGTCAATTGAATAGTGACACTTCATACCAAAGCAAAAATACTGAAAATTTCTGCAAAGAGCAAAATGAAGATGGAATCTAACCATCATTTCAGGAGTAGGCTGTAGTTGATCCAAGCTCCAGTGACAACTCATCTTTCATATTTCAGTCCCATCTTTACCTCAATATTGAAATCAGCTTAGCCCTCTTCCAGTTGACAAAAAAAGACAAATGATCAATTGCTAAAACTTTAGAGAGTAAAAAAGACAATAAAGTGGAAGAACAAGGATGCTATGTGCAAAAATGCAGCTTGTTTCTTACCATTTCTGGCCAATGTTCATCACATATTTGGGCAATGGACCTCTCTTGTTCTTTTGGCTTGCCTCAGTTTGTCTGTGTCCTTTGTCAAAGTCACTGAAATAAACTGACAGAAGATTAGAAATGATTGAAATCAATTCAACAAATCAAAAAAAATTCACATAAAGCAAAATCATTGCATATCAAAATCAGTTGGAAAATAAGTTAACAAAATGGGGACAGTTAGGGTAGAGTCATAAAAGGAGGAGGGTATATGGTTAGTAATATTAATAGAAGGGAAAGGGAATATAAACAGAAATAAATACAATGGAATAAATACATCTCACCTTTTTTCTTGTTTCTTTAAGACAAAAACCCAAACTTCTTCCTTGAAACTTCTCTGTCAGGCTCCCTGGTTACAGATGTGGTTCCTTGTGTTGCTCCTTCAAATCAGTCTGCTGCTTTGAATCCTGTCAAGCAGTATGTGGAGCCTGAGTCTCGGCACATCTTCCAGTGATGACTGCAGTTGAATGGAATAGACCCTCCTTGCCACTACAGGATCCAATGCTGCCTAAATCTTTTTCTGCAAACAGAAAACAAAGATGTCAATTAAATACTATGAACTTCATGTCAACTGCAAAATGCTAAAATTTTCACAAAGAGCAAACAACATTGAATCTTACCCTCATTTATTTTGAAGGTTACAGTTGATCCCTACATTGACTCTTCCTTCACTTGTCAGTCCCATCTTCACCCAGGCAATGAACTTCTCTTTTTCTTTTGGCTTGCTGCAGTTTTTCTGAGCCCTTCATCAAAGTCCCTGTGAAAAAACAACTGACAAAAGATTAGAAATGATTCAAAACAATTCAACAAATCACAGAAATTCAGTAAGCAAATATATTGTACATCAAAATATGTTTTTAAAAACTTAAGAAAATTGGGACAGTTAGTTAGGGTACAGGCATAGAGATCAGAGGGGATATGGTTAGTGATGTTACTGGAGGGGAAGGTAAAGGAAACAGAAATAAATACAATGGAATAAATACATCTCACCTTTTTTCTTGTTTCTTTAAGACAAAAACCCAAACCTCTTCCTTGAAACTTCTCTGTCAGGCTCCCTGGTTGCAGATGTGGCTCCTTGTGTTTCTCCTTCATACCAGTCCTGCTGCTTTGAATCCTGTCAAGCAGCATGTAAAGCCTTAGTCTCCCCACATCTTCCAATGATGACTGCAGTTGAATGGGAGAGACACTCCTTACCACTATTGAATCCAGATCAGCCTACTTCTCCTTCTGCAAGCAGAAAATAAAGATGTCAATTGAATAGTGACATTTCATACCAAAGGAGAAATACTGAAAATTTCTGCAAAGAGCAAAATGAAGATGGAATCTAACCATCATTTCAGGAGTAGGCTGTAGTTGATCCAAGCTCCAGTGACAACTCTTCTTTCATATTTCAGTCCCATCTTTACCTCAATATTGAAATCAGCTTAGCCCTCTTCCAGTTGACAAAAAAAGACAAATGATCAATTGCTAAAACTTTAGAGAGTAAAAAAGACAATAAAGTGGAAGAACAAGGATGCTATGTGCAAAAATGCAGCTTGTTTCTTACCATTTCTGGCCAATGTTCATCACATATTTGGGCAATGAAGCTCTCTTGTTCTTTTGGCTTGCCTCAGTTTGTCTGTGTCCTTTGTCAAAGTCACTGAAATAAACTGACAGAAGATTAGAAATGATTGAAATCAATTCAACAAATCAAAAAAAAATTCACATAAAGCAAAATCATTGCATATCAAAATCAGTTGGAAAATAAGTTAACAAAATGGGGACAGTTAGTTAGGGTAGAGTCATAAAAGGAGGAGGGTATATGGTTAGTAATGTTAATAGAAGAGAAAGGGAATCAAAACAGAATTAAATACAAAGGAATAAATACATCTCACCTTTTTTTCTTGTTTCTTTAAGACAAAAACCCAAACCTCTTCCTTGAAACTTCTCTGTCAGGCTCCCTGGTTGCAGATGTGGCTCCTTGTGTTGCTCCTTCAAATCAGTCTACTGCTTTGAATCCTGTCAAGCAGCATGTAAAGCCTGAGTCTCGGCACTTCTTCCAGTGATGACTGCAGTTGAATGGAAGAGACACTCCTTACCACTACAGGATCCAATGCTGCCTAAATCTTTTTCTGCAAGCAGAAAACAAAGATGTCAATTGAATACTAATATCTTCATATCAAATGCAAAATTCTAAAAAATTCCACAAAGTTCAAACAAGATTGAATCTTACCCTCATTTCAGGAGTTGGCTGCAGTTGATTGCTCCACTGATATAACTCTTTTTCCACATGTCAGTCCCTTCCACCTCAGGATTGACATCAGATAAGCCCTCTTCCTGCTGAAGAAAAAAAGACAAATGTTCAATTAATTGCCGAGTCTTCAGAGAGTAAAAAGGGCTACAGGGTGCAAGAACAGGTATCCAAAGGTTCTAAAATACTAGTTTGTTACTTACCATTTTTGGCCAAATTGTTTGCCACATATCTGGGCAGTGAACTTCTCTTCTTCTTGTGCCAATGCCTCAGTTTGTCTATGTCCTTCTTCAAAGTCACTAAAAATATAAAACTGACAGAAGATTAGAAACAATTGAAAACAATTTAACTTTTTACAGAAATTCACATATAAAATCATTGTACATCAACATGAGTTTGAAGATAAATTAGCAAATGGGGACAGAAAGTTAAGGTAGAGGCTTGAAAAGGGTTATGATTAGTCATGTTAATAGAAGGGAAGGGAATGGAACCAGAAATAAATACAATGGAATAAATACATCTCACCTTTTTCTGATTTCTTTTAGAAGAAAACCCAAACCTCTTCCTTGAAACATCAGACCCCCTGATTGCTAATGGGCTCCTTCTGTTGCTCCTTATGATAGGTCCTGCAGCTTTGAATCCTGTCAAGGGCAAGTCAAGAGGTCAAAGTCCAACTCACTCAGTAACTGATGTGTAAGACACAGGGAGTTTGAGCAGCATGTAGAGCCCAAAAGTTACCACATCTTCCAATGATGGCTGCAGTTGAATGGGCAAGACACTCTTTGATACTACATGAATCAGCTGATCTTCCTTCTGCAAACAGAAAATAAAGATGTCAAATAAATATTACAAATAAATATCAAATGAGAAATACTGAAAAATTTCTGCAAAGAGTAAATGAAGATGGAATCTTACCATCATTTCAGGAGTACGCCACAGTGGATCCCTCCATTGACGACTCTTCCTCCACACGTCAGTCTCATCTCAAGATTGACAGAAGATTATTCCTCTTCCTGTTGACAAAATAAGATAATTAGTTTTCATTGCTATGGCTCCAGAGAGAAATCAAATGTGCAACAAATAGAGCTTGTTACTTAACCTTTTGGTCAATGTTTGTCTGTGTCCATCGTCAAAGCCCCTGAAAATACACAACTGATAGACGACTACAAATGATTCAAAACAATTCAACAAATCACAGAAATTCAAACAAACGAAATCATTGTACAACACAATTAGCTAAAAAAATAAGTTAAGAAAATAGGGACAGTTAGTTGGGGTAGGGGCATAAATCGAAGAGGGGATATGGTTAGTAATATTAATAGAAGGGAAGGGAATGGAAACAGATATAAATACAATGGAATAAATACATCTCACCTTTTTTTCTGGTTTCTTTAAGAAGAAAACCTAAACCTCTTCCTTGAAACTTCTCTGTCAGGCTACCCGACTTCTAATGGGCTCCTTCTGTTGCTCTCATGGTAGGTCCTGCACCTTTGAATCCTGTTAGGGGGAAATCAAGATATCAAAACCCAACTGGGTCAATATCAACTGATAAAATGTAAAAAGCAGGAAATTGTATAGCAGGTAGCGCCTGAATCTTACCAATCTTCCAATGGTAGCTGCAGTTGAATGGTAAAGACACTCCTTTCTATGGGATACAGGTCAGTCTAAACCTCATTTTGCTAATAAAGATAACCAAGACATCAACGGATTACTAAGACTTTATATCAAATGAGAAAGAATAATTAAACATAGGTAATCAAAGACTATAGAGCTCACCTCAATGTTATCTTTGAGTAGGCAAAGTCTCCCAATAACCTAATAATCTAATTAGTTTTAGATAATCGTTCCTATCCTTTATTGCAGTCCGATTTTCATATTAATGAATTTATTTTTATTTGAATACATATTTAACAATTGATCACTGAAAACTAGTGAAAAAATGCACAGAAAAGTAAAGCAAGTGTAAAAATGTATCATATACTTTTTCTATTTGGATTTTTTCTTTGGACTCTTTCTTGTGGAAATTCTTCAAAATGAAATATATTTTTGCGGCCGATTTGATGCTTTGCATCAATTTAACTTGTTCATATAAATATAGCTTTGACTTGATTTATTAAATATTTCAAAATGAAAAAAAATTTCGTTTACTCAATTTTTTGAAAGAAAAAAGTTAGAAATACATCCATGGGACAGGAAAGCCCCTCCCAGGATTCATCAGTACTGAAACATGGATTTGTATTATTGCATGAAGTTTGATGAAAATATCTGGAATAGTTTCTTTAAAACTGAGTTTTATACACAATAAATTGTAATGTCAAGGGTCATTGGAAAGATCAAGTTAAAAAAAAAAATTGGACACAGTTGATAAATTTTCATCAAATAATGTATCAGTGCATAAGCTTACATAAAAAATATCAAGAAAAGTTTCTCTGAAACCAAGCTGAACACAAAGAACAAAGACCATGTTTAGCCATATTGGCCCTGTGATTTCTTAATTTTTAAAGTAGAATGAATAGAAATAAAATTATCATTATGGGTTAGTCCACTGTTGATACCATCCCAACGCACCAAAATTCCCCGCCAAAACGTCAGCTTCTTGAATTGGATAAGAGACAAAACCTATATCGGACGGATTTTTTGCAGAAAATCTCGACTTTTTTTCTACTTTTGCCATGTTTTTCATATAAAGCGCAACCTCTGATCTAAAATGTAACTGCAGTCCTTTAAAATTTATCAATGAAGAAACAAAATTCTAAATAGATTTTTTAGATCAGAGGGTGTGCTGTTGATGAAAATCTACTTTACACTAAAGCGAGGAGCAATCCGGAATTATTTATTTTTGTGACGATTTCATTTATTTCAGGAGTTGTTTTGCTTTAATAAATAAAAACAAAATAGCTAAGCGTACGGAAGTTATTTTCAAACAACTTAACTAAATTTTATAACACTTTGTTCTTTTATTATATTTTTTAATTAGATCGGGTGCAAATGCATAATTTGTAATTAAGCTCATTTAAATACGTAAACAAACAAATCAGAAGTTTGACGGTAATTAATTTACACCAAGTCCTCAGAAAATTATGTCTTCAAGAAAGAACAGTTAAAGAATTTTTTGGAGGTAAGTAATTATTTTATTTTTTATTTTGTTTCAAATAAATAGATCTAGCCGTTTTTTTTTTCCACTGGCAGACTGTATCGTCTGCAGACTGACGATTCATTTCAGACAATCAGAAAAAATATTACGCTTTCAAATATTTTCCATACTTTTTATGTGCAAAAAATTAATTTTTTTTTCATTTTGTGGTTGTGATCTAATTTAAGTTTAAATGAACTAGAGGTCTAGCGATATTTTGGTCTTCGACAGCTATATAATCAATCGCATGCAGACGGCAGATCTATAAACGTCTCCCTTCAGATACCTGTAAATATAACATATATGTATATGCAAACTTTCTTGGTATGTAAGGCAAATAAATATTCAAATAGAATAAAACAAAAACAATTACAATAAATATTTTAGAATTATTTGTTATTGAAAACGGCAATTTATCAGATTGTAAGAATAAACTATTCTACTATGAAACATATATCGCTGCCTCACTGACCAGTGTCCGTGGCAACATCGCAGAGCGTTAGATTATTGAGTAGGCGATCCGGGTTCAATCCTCCGGATGTGCTACTTTTTTTTTTCTTTTTTTTTTTTTATTATAAATAATAGAATGTTTCTTCAATATAGTCTTTTAAATATTTTTTTCTTATAACATATATATACATGAAGTATTATATTTTAAATTCATTTTTTAAAGTATATATTTCTCCTAATCAAAATGCTATACATGTACTTTATCAAACATGTATCAATGACACATACAGTAACAAATAGTAACATGCTATTCTGTATTCACTACATTTCTCTGAACTAATATTGCTCATATGATTTATATTCAGTTTAAAGAAGAAAAAAAATAATATTTTTTTCCCTTTATTTTTAAATACATGTAGTTTCATTTAATTAATAATTTTTTTTTTCCAGAACATAAAAGAATGAATCAAGAAAAGAAAACAACAGAAATTAAAAAGTCTTTCCCATGCATCCTTTGTAAGAAGAGAACAAAACCAAAAGATAGAAAAAAATGTGAATCTTCAGCTATCCGTCGTTTCCTCCGTAAGAACTTTCTTGTTGAAGCCAACAGTAATGACATTCTGTGTACCAAGTGTAGACATCTATACCATGGCAACCAACAGAAATGTCAAAAGCAATCTGGGCCACTTCCTGTGTCACAGCCTCCACAAACACTTTCAAATCCATCATCATCAGGAATATCCAGTCCGCCTTCCATATCATTACCTATCCAAAGAACGCCTTCTTCTCATGCTTACTGTTTCATTTGCAAGCGCCCTGGACCCAAGCTTGTTGTTGTTTCCTCTTCTGCTAGATTTTCAGCCTTCCTGCAGAAGGAAGTCATTATTCCATCTGGAAGCAGATGCTGTCCATCTCATGTTGAAGATGGGGAATTCACACCTGGTACTCTTGACAATTTGCACACTCTGGAATCAACACTTGTCAACAGAACAACAATTCTTGAACTCATCCAGAAAATTAGAAATTATGCTATTCAAAATTCAACAAGCAGATTTTCTTTTGAACCATCAAGCATGAATACTGCAGATTACAACACTCTGACCGGAATATCCAAAGAAAATTTTGAAGACCTCCATTCCTTTATTTCAAATGACATTCGAAATACACAGAATCGAGGTACCAGGATGTCACTAGGAATATTTCTTCTGTAACTAAGGTCAGGCATGTCGAACCAACTTCTTGCCACCATCTTTGGAATTTCAAAGTCGTCCCTCTGCAGAGCAGTAAGATCAGTTCGGGCACCGCTCATGAAATCATTTGTACCTCATTTTATTGGTCTACAACATATAAGCAGAGAAGATTTTATTGAGAAACATACAAGACCACTGGCACAGGAACTTTTTGGCAATTTTACAGAGAAAAAAGCTATTGCTGTTTTTGATGGAACTTATATTTATATCCAGAAGAGTAACAACTTCACCTTTCAGAGAAAATCTTACAGTTTACATAAAGGCAGGCCCCTTGTTAAACCCATGGTTGTCACGTCTACAGATGGCTATTTCCTTACAGTTCTCGGCCCATACCTCGCTAGAAATAACGATGCCACCATCCTTAATCATATGCTTCATACAAATGTGGAAGATCTGAAGGGCTGGTTCCATGAAGATGATGTTTTTATAGTAGACAGAGGTTTTAGAGATTCGCTGGATGTTTTGGATGAGTTGGGAATTAGAGCCGAGATGCCTCGCCTCCTAAGTAAAGGGCAGAAGCAGATGACTACCTCAGATGCCAATGCTTCTTGTCTTGTTACAAAGGTTTGTTGTTTCTGTCTTTGGTGTACCATATCTAAAACAGGAAACAAAGTAATCATTGATAGCAAATCTATAAGCTTTAAATGATGAAAACCTTATTTGTACATGTATATCTTAAATCAAGAGGCCCATGGCCAACATCGCCCACCTGAGCAAATTGGCTTTGAAAAAGAAAAAAATCAATTCAGAATTGAAAAGTTTATGGGGGGGGGGGGGGGGGGGGGTTGGCAAGCTAGAATTTTACACTACCTGAGGATGCTTCCATATCAATATAACTTATGGCTCACTTGTTCTTGAACAAAAGATTTTTAAAGATATTTTCCTATATATTCCAATGTAAAACATTCATCCCCCATTGTGGCCCACCCTACCCCCAGGGGTCATCATTTGAACAAACTTGAATCTACACTATGTAAAGAAGGTTTCCTATAAGTTTTAATTTTTTGGCCCAGTGGTTCTTGAGAAGATTTGTAAAAGATGCCACCAAATTTTCACCATTTCTGAATTACATGTATCTCACCTTGAAAGAGGGCATGGCCCTTCATTTGAACAAACTTGAATCCCCTTCTAAGGATGCTTTGTGGCAAGTTTGGTTGAAATTGGCCTAGTGATTCTTGAGAAGAAAATGAGAATGTGAAAAGTTTACAACAACAACAACGACAATGACAGACAACAGAGAAATTTCGATCAGAAAAGCTCACTTGAGCCTTTGGCTCAGGTGAGCTAAAAAGTGTTTAAAAGACTATAAGAAAACATTTAACTTTGATTTTTTTTTTCATGGCATTACTGTTATCTTAGTTTAGTTTAAAATATATTTTATATCTCTTTTCAATATTGCATGTTCTTCACTTTACAGATTCGTTGGGTGGTTGAGGCAGCTAACGCTCGCATAAAGAGATGGAAATACCTTGCTCATGTTCTTCCCACAAACCAAGTGCCATTCATCAGTGATTATATAAGAATCATATGCGCCATCTCCAATAGATACCTCAAACTTCTGTCTACTGGAAGTGAAGATGATGATCTGGTGCTAGCTTCCAAAATGAGGTACTTGTCTACAAAAGTTAACTCTTTAAAGTCATTTGTTGAAGAAAATTCTCTGGATAAAAGGTCTGTGAACTGGGAAATTGCATCTGATTCTTTTGAATTCCCTAACATCAGCGAAGAAGAAATCCGAAACTTGACCTGTGGAGTATATCAACTTAAATTATCTCCAAGTTATATTCAAGAGTATCTGGAGGGGGATGTGGATATCCTGATTCATAGTGAGTTCCATGGGCTGATTAGGGTGAAGCTTCAGAGTCGGCATGTTTCCTCCAAGCAGCATCTTCTTTGGATCCAGTTTACCGAGTCTGAGATAACTGCCTGGTACTGTAGATGTCGAGCTGGTGCCCGTGTAGTTGGAGTCTGTTCTCATGTGGCTGCAGTGATCTGGTACCTTGCTATAGGGAGGCATGACAAGGAAGCCATCTCTGCTGTCCAAGACTGGTCCGAGTTTGTCATTGATGCCACTCTCATTGACGAATCAGATGACAGTGACGACAGTGACATAGAGGAGTAAGAATGTTGATTCTGTCATTTGTCTTATCGTGCACTTTAAGATTTCCTGAAAATATGAATAATCGTTATCAAAAGATATACTCATATACATGTATTATAATTGATTTCAAAATCATAAATATCTGTTTTATATGTTATTCCAAACAATTACAACTGTCAACTGAAATAAGTTATATGTTAAAATCAGTAATAAACAAACATTATTGTTTTCAATACAATACATTTAAACTATGTTAAAATAATTTTCTGATTTTAAACAGTGAAAATTCAAGTAACTTAACAAGAATCTTAAATAAATCTTTTTTTACTTGAACAAAATGAATGAAAATATAATTATATATATGCAGATTTGTTGTATATATTGCACTGGACGTTTAAGAGTTTCCTCTTGTATCATTTAATATTGACTATGCATCGGCCTTAATTTCTGAATACAGTGAGTCCAGCTGATAACACATAATTCATAATTCAGTTTTAGGGTTTACCTTATTGAACAGTGTAAATGTTATTTGTTGTTGTCAGTTTGAATCTTATTTGACACTGTTAAATCATAATGTTTTACATTCTGTGTTTACTTTTCTTTTTTCTTACTTCATGTTCAAGAATTTAGAATATAATGCCATGTGTTATGTTTCAATATGAATTCTAAGCTTTTTCTGACATTTCATGTTTAAGAATTTAGAATATGATGCCATGTGTTATGTTTCAATATGAATTCTAAGCTTTCTCTGACATTTTTATTCTTGTCAGATGAACAGTTTAAGTACTCCAACTGATTCTTCATTCACAAAACTGTTTAATAACATGCTTAATGTCTAGACCTTTGTCAATCATTATCGTTATCTATTTATATTCCTTAATCTACTTATTGCTTAATTTGAATGTTACTGTACATGTAACAGTTTAGCAAGTTAAAGACTGTATACAGGTATAAGTATGTATGAGATCTAATCAGGTGGTACATGTAACAGTTTAGTTAGTAAGGAGCTACCATATAAACATGTATACAATAATGAAGACTCTTTTATATGTATGTTACACAGTATGTATGTACATTTATGTACAAGAAAAGACTGTAAGCTAAATGAACATGAAAACTAAGCAGGAATAGTTTCGTAGGTACATTAACAGTGTACATGACAAAATGCATAAAGTGGCAATATTTACAAGAACTTTTGATTAATAATAGGTATTGTTATTGTTTTGTACTATACATGTACATGTATAGTACATGTAAGTTGATGCAACCTTACAGTTAGGCTAGTGAAAAATGTATACCAGATGAACAATTAAAAATATATGTGAGATTTCAGAACTACTGTTAAATTGTAGTAAGCAGGTACATGTACCTCAAAAAAAATCCCTCAATGGAAAGAGTCTTAACTACTTCACTTATGATTAAAACTGGTTCTGATGTCCTTTTCATTATGTCTCTGCACATGTTATAACTGTTCTTCGAGATAGCATGACTAGGAACAGCTGATTCTACTGAACAGCTGATGTGACAGTAAACATGATTTATGACATTTAGAAATCTTCTACTGAGCACGGTAATACATACATATATATTACGAAACATAATAAAAATCCTTTGGTAACATACGATCGACTGTGTTTGTTTGCTTTTTCAACCTGCGCTTTGTGGTGTTTATAAACAAATAAGGCCTACTTGTAAAACAGTAGACAGCTGGTAGATGCATTACATGTGCTGCACATGTGACTTGATTTTAATCAATTTTTAACAAAAAGTTTGTAGCATCTTCTGAAGATATTTCAAAAAAAAAAAAAAGAAAACAAAACAAGAAAAAGCAACAACAAAGGAATGTTAAATATTACTTACGTAACAAAGGCGATGAACAAGTCTTCTGCAATCTTCCGAGCGGGTTTGTCATCATTCAGAATTGTGTCACTATGGCCGACCGATTTTGAACTATGGTGTGTTATGATTTGTTTCTCTGTAATTTCGTATTTCATTTCATTTTCATAATTTAAAATAAACCATGATTTTTAAATTAAAACTAAAGTTCAATAACACCCTATCTGCAGTTGTCTATAGGTTGACGTCATATAACACAAGTACTTTACAGCGCAAATTATGCTTAATCACTCGTTATACTCCCTTAATATAAACTTCAAATTGAGCGTTTTCTCAATAATTAAAACGAAAAATAAGTTTACAATGTTGAAAAAAAAATCTTTAAAAGTCTATAAATTGTGATATATTTCACTTTTGACATTAGGCCAATTTTGGCTAAACATGGTCTTTGATCTTTGAAAAAAAGTTAAGTCAAAGGAAAGACCAAGGACAAAAAAGTTGATGAAGTTGGATAGATCTCCTCAATATGTATCAGCATATAATCTTGATTTGTTTGTTTGAAACTTAGCTAAACAAAAATTTGAGAAAAGCGAGATCAAGGTAAAAGGAAAGGTCAAGGTCAATGTTGATGCCATTGAATAGCTCTCATTATGTATAAGCATATGAAGTTTAATAAAAATATCTTGAATACTTTCTTTAAAATTTAGCTAAACACAAAATTTGAAGTCAAGGTCAAAGAAAATGTCAAGAATGTTGATGTAATTAAGGAGGCTGGGGGGTCAACAAATTTACCATCAGATATAACTTAATTTTTTAGATATGATATCTTAAGCTGTCAACTATCAGTTGGCAAACAAAAATTTCATACATTTTAGTTTTAAAATTTGATCATTTTTATATATCTTTATATGGAGCTCTTCTTCTAAAGGAGATCAATATAGTCTGAAAATGGCCACAACCACCCAGCCCTCTTAAACAAATCTTATCAATATGCATAAGTATATAAAGTCTGATAAAAATATATTGAATAGTTTCTTTGAAATTTAGCTAAACACAGATTTGATGTCAAGGTCAAAAGAAAAGCCAAGGTCAAAAGAGTTGATGCAGTTGAATAGCTCTCACCAATATATATCAGCATATAAGATTTGATTAAAATATCTTGAATAATTTCTTTGAAACTGATCTTTACACTATTTAAAGAAAAATTAGGTCAAGGTCAAACAAAAAAAATGTTGATGCAGTTGAACATCTCTCATCAGTATGTATAAGCATATAACATTTGATAAAAATATCTTATTAATAAGTTTCTTAATTGAGAATCACTTATTTAAGAAAAGTGACATCAATGTCAAAGGAAAGGTCAAGGTAAAAAATGTTGATACAGTTGAATAGCTTTTATCAATATGTATCAGCATATGAAGTTTGATAAAAATATCTTGAATATTTTTCATTGAAACATAGCTAAACACAGATTTAAGAAATGTATGTCAAGGTCAAGGGAAAGGTCAAACATGTTAAATGAAGATGAATAGTTCTTACCAGTATGTATCAGCATATATGGTTTGATAAAAATATCTTGAAAAGTTTCTTAGATAGTGAGCTAAACAATTATTTAATAAGGTCAAGGTCAAAGGAAAGTTAAGATCAAAAAATGTTGATGCAGTTGAATAACTCTCATCAAGTTTGATTGAAATATCTTGAATAGTTCCTTTGAAACTGAGCTAAATGCAAAGTGTGATGGAAGGATAGAAGGATGTTAGAACAGAAGAATGGAAGATAGACATAAAAACAATATATGTCCCAGCCATATTCATGGTGGGGCATAAAAAATAATGAATTCTAGAATCCAATAGAACAATTAAAAATTTTACCTGTTTAACCAAAAACAAATCCTTTCCCTCTCAATGATACATGTACCCCCAGTCCCCTGAGACCTCCTTTTCAGAAACCTGGTGATGGTCCTGCATTTTTTATTGATTGGGTTTTTTTTTGTTTTGGATATAGTGATCTGTACATAACTTAGTTAAGCTTAACACTTGAATATATGTATTTTTAAAAACTTGATCAGTTGATTGTTAACCAATACACATTAACATACACACCAGCAATTAGTCACTGTAGAAACTGCCCTACTCAATAGATTTTACATTCCTCATATAGACAGGCTTAAACTCATATATCTCACATTATTATCAGGGTTATTAAATGAATCACTCTCAGGTACCGAACTTCATGAACTTAGCTCACCCAGACCAAATTTTAATATACGCCCGAATATCTACGGAAGACGAGAGAAAAGAAAAATTGGGGAAAAGGCAGTTCTAACTCTTTCTTTGTTAAACCATTCACACAAATGCAAAGTCATACACTGGGCAATTGTACGATTGTTCGTTTAACTTTGCCAATGAACCCACAAACTGAAAAAATTCCTCTCCTTGTTACAATACATATTACATGCAAAAGCAACATTTTATATCATAATTACTCACAAAGAAACAATGCTTCTCCTCTTTATATGTCATCCGTTTAAGGAACTCTTAAGGAAAACTGAAATTATTGAAATATCTAGAAAAGAATTGCCCGCCATTTTACTGACTGTTCATGGCACGCTGCTCATGTGCTACCGGAAGTACATGTATAGACAAATGCGCGTTTTTTTTTTCTTTTTGGTTTTTTTTTAACTCTGGGGTCAACAAATAAGATTATATCTGTAAAGAATATTTTTAAACTGATTATTAAATTGTTACTAAAATTATATGTTAATCCAATTTTTATTTTTTTTTCCAATCCGACATCGTGATGTTTCGGAGGCGGGGGTAAGCATGAGTGACTTGTAGTCATCAATACTCATTGCTTATATGTTCATAAGAAAAGAATACGTATTTCGATAATAAACTACTCTACTAGTAGCATTAATATAATTTAAATACTCACAAAGAAACTATTTTTCTTCTTTTTATGAGTCTTGAAATATTCAGAATCAGTGAAATGTCTGGAAGAGTATTGTCAACCATGCACTTTACTCATAACATTGCTCAGAATTCAACAGTGTTCACTACTTAGAATCAGATCTGCACTGGATATTTTAACCTAGACAGATAATTGAAAGTTAAAAATAATCAAACTAACTATATATTGACCAAATTCTTTTTCTTAATTCATTGGATGTTTGATTTTTCAGAGAGAGAGAGAGATACCTGTGTATGTAATTTGGCTAACTTTCGTCCAAAATAATAGGTATTTATACAGATCGTTAATTTAACATGTACTTAGACTAAGCATTATAGTTTTTTAACTGTGAAAAATAATTTAATTTGATAGTTCAATATATCATTTCCTACCCGTTTCCCAGATTTTCCCCAAAACAAATCTTACAATACTCAATGTCAGATCTCTTTTTAACCAGAATTGTATAAACAATAACTTCAAGTGCGCACATTTGTAGCGTTTGACACTGACATACAAGTATATTTTATCATACCTGCATTTTCTTTTTATTTTATTTATTTATTTATTTATTTTTTTTTTTTTTTTTTTTTTTTTGCTTTTTACTTGTACCATGACATGCATGTTTTAATATTTTTTAAATGCAAAATCAAGTGATTAGAATTTTTGAATTATTTTTTTCTCATCCATCTTCAATGTCCTTTCCTACGAAAGCCTATTAGGATCCATCTATGGAGAAAAAAAGATTTAAAAAGGCATTATAACGCCTTTCAAAACGGCGTAATTACGCGAAAAAAAATGCGTAATAACGCCTTTCAAAAAGGCGTATTAACGCCTTTCAAAAAGGCGTAATAACGCGAAAAAAGGCGTTATTACGCCTTTTCAAAGGGCGTTATTACGCCTTCTCAAAAGGAGTTATTACGCCTTTCCAAAAGGCAATATTACGCCTTTCCAAAATGCATTATTACGCCTTTTGAAAAGGCGTTATTATGCCTTTTCAAAAGGCGTTATTACGCCTTTACAAAAGGCGTCATTACACCTTTTCAAAAGGCGTTATTACGCCTTTTCAAAAGGCGTTATTACGCCTTTCTAAAAGCATTATTACGCCTATCCAAAAGGCGTTATTAGGCCTTTTCAAAAGGTGTTATTACGCCTTTCCAAAAGGCGTTATTATGCTTTTCTAAAAAGCGTTATTACGCATTTCTAAAAGGCGTTATTATGCCTTTCCAAAAGCCGCTATTACTCCTTTTATTTCCAAAACATGACTAACTTAGCCCACTCCGGGGGCTGAAATCTTACCCTCGGGACATGAATTTCACAATTAAATATAAGGCTACTTTCTTCAAAAATAATTTAAACATATTGTAGTTAGATTTCCAGGAAAAAACGATTTTTAAATGTGTAATGTATTTTCAATGTTAAACCAACTTTGTCCTTCTCTGATGCCAGACACCTCTACCAAAGGTCATGGATTTCACAAATTTGGTGGAAGGCGAATTGCTCATTTTACCCATGCAAATAGTTTGCCTGCTTTTTTCCAAGAGGAGAGAAAAATATTTTCAAAATTGACATGAATTTTTAATACATGGCAAGCAAAGCCCCAAGCTGCATCTGCCTGTATCCTGGATTTCCACGAGTAGAGTGTTGACTTCTCTTAATACGCATGCAAACAGTTGTCTGCGAGATGTGCAGGAATATAGAAAATACTTTTAAATATTGCATAAATAAAGATGGCTTGGATTCAATCTTTCAAGTATCTATTAATATAAAAAAAAAAACATTTCCATTTTTGGATATAACGCCTTTTCAAACAGGCCGGTAGTACGAGTGTAAGTGCGGGGGGGGGGGGCTCCCCCTCCCCACTTTTTGAAGGAAATAGTCTTGCTACAGTTTAAATATAAAAATTCATTTATTGGCTGCTTGGTCCCTGAACACTTTGTTGCAGTATGGTTAAACTCTAGCAAATCATTGCATTTAAAAAAGTTTTACCGAAAAGTTGTAAAAAGATCCCCTCGAGTTTAGTAGTTTTTTTTTCTGTGTGTGTGTGGGGGGGGGGGGGGTTCTTGTTTGCTTGTCAATTTTTTGGGAGGTTGCACAACAACTGTCGTGTATCCGCGCCGGTTGTAAGTTGTTTGGATGAGGTGACTCAACCGCTTCGAATCATCAAATTATTTTTGTGTTATGTAACGGACATTTGGTGTGTAATTTTACAACTAAAAGACAGCCTATATCTATAAGCAACTATTTATCCTGTAACTCTGTCACAAATCCTAGAATTTAATGTAAAGAAACTGTTGCAGTTGGTGACATGCTAGAACAACGTAACATGTTTGGATGACAACGCTTACAAAACTATGTACGGTTTGGATTAACTTGTGATACGGTTTGGATGAGATTGACCACCTAATATTCGTAGTTTTTTTTTAAGTACTTAAAATCATGATATACATGGTCAATATTACAAGGTTGGTCGGACATCAATAGACTGCTTTTCCCGAGCGATGAATTGGACGCCATTTGTTCCCGATAAATTGCGCGATTGAGAAATATATTTCAGACACTGAAAAACGAATAATTATGTCCCTAAGTTGTGTATCCAACAAACTTTATGAACATTCACGTAGTTTCGTGTTTTTGATATGGAAGGGGGGGCAGAGAAAATTATAGGACAACTTACTTGAAAAAATCTTTAACAAGCAAAAAAAGAAAGGGGGGGGGGGTAAATGGTCTATAATCAAAAAATTTTATTTCGTAGAACGGGGTGGGGGTGTTTTTTTTCACAAGCAAATTTCATTAATACACTATACCAAAGGATGATTTGAGTATATTACAACCCAAAAGTTGGTGGGGGGGGGGGATGGGGGGTTCGCTTTCAATGATTTTCAACAGTAAAAGGTTATATTTGGGGAAAAATGAGTAGAGTCCCACCTATACTACATGCCTGTAGGTAGTATCTTTTCTTCAATAACATTTTATCCTCTTTCTCACGTTGCAATCCCTGTGGCAAGCTGAAAAGTGAGAAGCTATGTCGTCATAGGCGGATCTAGAGGGGGGAGGGGGATCCGGAAACACACACTCACACCCCTCTAGATTTTCAGAGTTATTAAATTTTTATAGTAAAGTAACTAAAAATACCTTAAAGGGGGGCCCACCCATTGTAAAATGCATATATACATGTATATACTGTATATATAAAGGAAAGCGACTTGTCCTATCTACATAATGTACATATAACCCCCCGACCTTTCACTTTCACCCACTCTACTCATACGAAGTTTACGGTTTTTTTTTTTGGCTTGTCAATTTTTGAGTTAATTTGTACTAGTAGAAACGTATGCAGTATATTGCACGAAAACTTAGGTAGTCTTATATGTAGTCATGGGGAGAAATTTTTGTCACAGTCATTGCGTTCTTGTATATTGTCGGACAGGAAGGCAAGAATGACCAGGGTCATCCAGTTTAAGGAGGTCTACGACTTCCTTTTTGATAACTCACCGTTGATGGAATACACTTTGTATATTTTATTTTTCTCTGTCTGACTTTTAGAACATGTTATTTTGCATGCCTTTATTAAATGAAGTCACACGCGTAGTATCGTTTTTTTTTTTTTTTTTTTTTTTTTTTTTTTTTTTTAGAAAGGGGGGGGGGAGGTGTCATCAAGTTTAGAGTCGGTCAACGACTTCCTCTTTGTAACTCATTGTTTACCTTGTCGACATAACCGAGGTCGACACAAATCATTTATATAGTAAATACTGCCGGGACCGCGGAAGGACGTCGACATATCCCAGGTTGTCGACATATCCGATGTCGAGATACCGAAGTTTACCTGTACATGTAATGATTAATAAATTAAGGAAGGATTGAAATTGTTGAATTGCGATACAAAAATTTGGAAGGTGTCACTACCTTTAACTGTTGGAGATATGGAGAATCTTAAGAATATAAAAGGGGCTAAAGCTGTTGTGTATAATTAAAGTAAGTCTCAATTTTTCAGCTGGATATACGTATATAATCACCGATTATATTATATCTTTTGATTATATCTTTTTCACACAATATATTTTTTTCTTTATGTAATGGAAGGAACTAAGACTTTTTGTCTCCCGCTTTCGCGAATGCGAGGGAATACTAAATCTCATTCGTTTGTCTAGATGTCAGTCTCTATCTCTGTCTGTCACAAAAACTTTAACATAGGTCATAACTTCTGATTGAGAAAAGATACGGTGTTCATATTGGATAATTACATTACCTGTGACAAGATCTTTCCAAATAAATTATGACTTTTTAACTCACAGCCTCGACCAGTTGACCCTGAAGTCTGACCTTTTCAAATGTTAAATTTTAACAATGGTGATAACTTGAATGAGAAAAGATGAGGCATTTATATTTAACATGTGAATTACCCTTTACAAGACCTTTCCGAACGTACTATACATGTAGTTTTGACTTCATGGCCATGTCCTTGAAGTTTAACTCACAGTACTTTCATATTTTTTTTAAACCTTGGTAGTAACTTTTGAATAATAGAAGATCGGACTTTCATATTCAATAAGTACGTTACATGTACCTGTGACAACACCTTTCAGAAAGAACTATCATTTTTACTTTATGTCCTTGACCTAGAAGTTTGACCTACTTATCTCAAAATTTTATTAAGGAGGTTCGATCATGAGCTTTTGGGCAGATTTTGGTCTGGACCTTTATTTATAAAATTCTGAATCATTTTTTAAGTTCAAATATTAAATCTGGATTCTACAATGCAAATTAAACTATGTCCAATGAAAAAAAACGCTATTAAATTCCATTCAGATAGGATTTAGCCAGGAACTATATTTTGTGCCGGAAGGTTTTTTTTAGGAGAAAATGATCAATTTTTCCCTTTTGAAATATATACAGTACTGTTAAGTTTAGATTCCTATTTTTCCATGCTGGTTGCACACAGAACTGTTTTTGCAGTGAAATGTTTTATGCTTGTTCTGAAATACCTATTAAATTATTTCTTATGAATTCTTTCATTATAATGTGACAAATATAGTAAATATATTCTAAAAGTCCAGGAAAAAAATTAGCCAATTTTAACATAAAATTAATACTTTTTTAGTAATATCTAAAAATTTACATCATAGTCCCCCACTTTTGTTTTTCTTTTCTGAATATATAAGATAACTTTGATCAATCTGCCTAAGGTCAGCAAAAGCTTAAGACTTTAAAATAATTTTCTTGCTTGTTAAATTTCTAATGACAGAAAAATCACATTTTTTGAGTGCAGAAAGGTCAAATAATTGATTATGCGAAGCAATTTGAAACTCTTTCTTAGTCACAATTTTAAAGTGTCTTTTTTTAAAATATACTAATAATTTATTTTGTCCCATGATTTATTTGGATAAAATCATTGGAGGGAAAACGTCAAAGATGTGATTTTTGATTAAGACACAAAAAGTCAAATTTCAGTGCAAAAAGGCCATATTAAATGTACTCTAGCGCCAAAAGAAGCATATTGACCCCCATTTATGGTTTTGATTTTTAATTAAGCTATGTGTGTAGAAACTAAAAATATACTTGACAAAAAAGTTTAAGACTTTAAATATCAGGATCCAACCTCGTTAAATTTAAACTCGGCTTTAACTTGAATTAATTCAAAAATTTAAAACTTTTTTGCACGATGGACAGACAAGACAGAACATACCCACAAGACAGTTACAATATGCTATAAATAATTGCATTTCAACAACTAGGACTCCGAAAGTGGGTTGCATCCGAATCATTTAATGAATGCCATATCATTGGCATAACTTCCGGTTCTAGTTTCATTTTTGAGTCGTAAATCGGTAAAATAAAAAAACATGGTAAGCCAGGGTTTTCATAATATTTAAAAGCGAATAAACTACCCCTTTTTAAGGAGATTTTAGTACATATCTGCAATTTATGAAATCTGAACAAAAATTTGTGAATTTTAGCAAAAAACAATTCATAGAGAAAAAGATAAACATTTAGATTACTCCTTTCACAGCAGTCGGCAATTTTATCATATGAAATAAAGTCAAAATAAGCTAGGATTTTGCTTATTTTGACTCTGTTTTATGTTTGCTAATAAAATTGACGATTCTTATTCTCTTTAAGAACAGTCTGTCAAGTGCTTGGATCTTATACTGTAGTCTGTCCTACATGAGCGCTTTCGCCACATTTTGTAAAGATATAAAAAAAAATTTTACTGAAACAAACAAGTTTGACATGGATTTTACAAAGTATATGGAATTTTGGTCATTGCTTTCAAGGACATGATAGAATTGTCAGTTTTTCCAGAGATTATGCAAGTGTGACATATAAATTGTTTTTGAATGTGTACTACCTGAATACAAAACTGACAGCGAGCAACAAAAAATCATGATTAATGATGGATTCCTTTTTCAAAGTGGTGGCCATTTCCGCAATGTCATATTCATGTAGACTTTGAATTTGCTGGTGTGTTGATATACTAGTTGAACTCAAGGGGTCCTATCAAAGGTAGAAATTTAAGGGGCTGGGGGAATGGTCTATTGCCGGAAACCTGTTTGAAAGCCCAGGTACTTATGCATTTTGTGATAAAATGCAAAAAGCAATTATGATTGCACCATGGGACAGACTATATTCCATATGATGTAGTATGATTCTTAAAGGGTTTATATGAACATTAAGTTTCGCATTGTATGTACACTAAATATTCATATAGACTTACCATTTGCTTTTTATTCACTTATACTATGTGTATTTAGGCTTCAGTTAGTAATTGACAAATAATGTCACTCTTGCACTTTAGTCTTTCCCTTTCTAACATTTCTAATTTTTTGTAAAACTTTTCTTTTCAGTTACCACTGTCTTTGTTACGAACAGCTGTCAATCATCCAATGGTAAGACACTGCTCTTATGCTGCAAGACAGGGGAGAAATATATGGAAGTATTAGAGGTGTTAAGTTAAAGCAATACAACAATTGTATTGATCACAAGAGCTCACAGTATGCATATCCCATTGTGAGATACAGATTTATTATATACCCAACTGTTTGTCACTCAGTTTTACTGTTGAATTCACACAATCACGTGACGGTGTGATCCGACGTTCCGGATCACCACACTGTGGTTTTCTGAATCCATATCACCACTCTCTGAAACTGATGACGTAGTACACAGATAAATGACGTTTTTATTCTCGCGCATCAAAAAGTTCCTTGACAAAGTGGTTTGTTTAATGAATAAAAGATATGTAATTGATCCAAAAAGTTTCCTTTTATTATATTTTGCTAGTTGGAAAGGGGTATATAATAAATTTATCATTATAACAGTAACTTGATCCGAAGAGTCATATCACGTCTCGTTGACAGGCGCAGATCATCAGATCAAACTCTACGCTTCGCGTCTCGTTTGATCTGATGATCCGCGCCTGTCAACTTGACGTGATACGACTCTTCGGATCAAGTTACTGTTATAATAATATATATATACATGATACTGTACAAGTTAATACTCATTGTCTTACTTATTATAAAAAATGTGCATACGACCTAACAAATTGTCATGTTCCAAAATGGTGGAAACAAGGTAGATCTAGAAGAATCAAATTTTGAGACTGTGAATTGACCGATAATAATTTTTTGTGAGCAGTGTTAGGATATTCTTTTGATTTTTCTACTACTGTGGAGGTTAGCAACATAAAAATATGTAAAGATATTAGTTTATTCAATTATTGACGGATGTATTGTAATTGTTGTAACACATGACCATATTGTGATATTATCACATTGTTAGGTAGCTTGCAATGCTCAGACCTCAGAACTATTCTCATGATGATAATTTCTTTTATGGGCAAGATATGTGTAAGAGAACAATAGATATAAAAATCTCATTATAAGGCTTATTATTGAGTAAACTGTTACTCGAGTACTCGTCAAAAGGTCTAAGTATCAAACACTAAAATCTGTATTCAAGTACTTGGGGAAGAAAGAAAATCATGTAAAATTTCTTGATTTTCATCAGTATTTGTCAAGCACATTCTAATTTCAGAGTTCATCGTACCCTTATCTAGCATGGATTTTTAAGACCCCAAGCCTGTCATGTTTAGACAACAATTAATAATCATTTTCAAATTTCCCATAGCACCTTGTTCAGTGGCAGTCCATTTTGTTTATAGCCAGGGACAGGTCATGATTGAAATTCACAGTTCAAATTAATTCAATTAAAAAAGTATTCCCAGTTGACTTGCTTTTATTAGTACATCTATCAGTAGCAAAAATGCTTCCCTCTTCTAATAATATAAGTCTGGAAATATTTCAACAAATCAGCAATTCATAATCTATAAAATGTAAACTATGTGAAGCTGAATTAACTTGTGTGGGAGAGACAAACAATATGTTAAATCATGTACATATCGAAGTGACATCCAAATAACAGCGAAAAAAAAAACCCAGCTGTTTTAAACTTTATAAATACTCCTTGAATCTCATGCTATAATGCAAGTCACATAACTGACATGCTTGTATGTGATCTGATATTGATATCCCCTTATTACAAATTTGAATTTATGAAAATAATTTGGATTTTTTTCTTTTCACTCCTCACTTAATCAACATTGGTATTAGTTCCTGAAATTTAAGCAATGACAAAGAACATTAAACAATAGCAAAGATAGAAAATTTTAATTTTGATCTTTTTTCTTGAAAAATGACCAAGTACTCAAGTACCGGGCTACTACAAATTGATCAATTTGACAATACTTCTTATTATACAAATGAAAATATTCCTAACATTTCCAGTGATTAAGTTTTTACAGTTATTCTTTTTCAGCTTGTTGAGTTAAAGAATGGAGAAACCTATAATGGACATCTAGTGAGCTGTGATAATTGGATGAATATCAATTTAAGGGAGGTCATTTGTACATCCAGGGTAGGTGATTGTCTTTATATCTTTAACAATTATCAGGGTTGCACTTGCCCAATGCAAAAGCGAGTCATTTTTAGCTCACCTCTATGAAGTTGGGAGGAGGTTATGTAATACCTTCGGCATCGGCATACCAGGTTAAAGTTTTTGGAGCAAATTTCTTTTCAAGTACTTCTATGCCCTATATTAATCAGAGATGCATGGTCTATGCTTCTAGTATGATTTATTGTACCAGTCAAGGTTTCAGATGCTGCAATTTCAGCTGAAGAATGACCAGTTTAGTGTTTTTAGAGCAGGTTAAAGTTTTTGGAGCAGGTCTCATTTCCAAGTAACTGTAATATTGACCAAACTTGCATGGATGATACATCTAAGGATACGCACTACTGGACTTGCTTCGGTTGCTGGATCTGACCTACATTTTTCCGGATGAGTAACCAGGTTAAAGTTTCTGGAGCAGATCTCAGTTCCAAGTAACTACATATGGATGATACATCTAAAGATGCACACTACTGGATCTTAACTACATTTCCCAGATGAGTGACGAGGTTAAAGTTTTTGGAGCAGGTTCATTCTAAATTCTACTATGGTTATCACAGAGATCAAAGATATGCTGTGGCCATTATTCTCTAATAAATCACAAATGTCATAAACAAATTATCAATAAATTTAAATTGGATTCCTCTTATTTTGACTGTATTCACTAGGAAATGGATAGAGGTATTGTGACGGAAATTGTTGGGAAAAAATTTTCTTTGAGTTCAGATTACATTGCCCTTTTTCTAATGCTTGTGATACAAATGAACGAGGAGTAGCATTCTATTGTGACATCAAAAGACACTTCTGATGACATCCAAATCTAGCTTCTGCATTTCTCTGTATAGAACTTTAAATATTCTAATAGCAGAATAGAAATAATTCCCTCATCGTTGGAATTGTTGGAGAATATACACCAATAGTTGAGAGATTTTGCTGCCAGATAGAAACTGAGCCCAACGCAGGAATTATTTCTTAAGTTACTATTAGCCTTATGTTGAACAAACCTGTATGGATGATACTAAGTACATCAAAGGATGCACACTACTGCTATGTTTTTGGAGCAGACTCATATCAGCGTAACTTTGAGCCCTACCTAGACCAAACTTGCATAGATGATGCATCAAGGGATGAACACTCTAAAGCTTGATAAATATGCTTGATTTAACCTAATTTTCTGGATGAATGACTTGTGTAAAGTTTTTAGAACGAGTTATTCCCAAGTAACTGCAAGCCCTATCAGACCAAAATTGCATAAATGTTGCATTTAGGGATGTACAGTACTAGATTATTAGTTTAGTGTGGGACTTTGCCTTACTTAAAGATAACATTCGTTGAGGTGAGCTCTGTAATCTTTGATTAACTGTTCTGTGAATGATGAACTCTAACTTGAGGATGTTAGCATCCACAAGACAAGTAAGAATTTTACTGGAGCTTTTACAGAACCCATCCATGGTTTGTTTCTACTATTACATGTAAATGCACTTTTGTTTTCACTGTTTCCTAAATACAAAATTTTCTAAACATTTATTTTGTCAACATTATGACTGTGAGGTTTCAAAGTGAAGGAAATCGAGTGCCAGATTTGAAATCTGTGGACAGCAAGTATACTTCTCAGAAATTGAGATATGAAAAGTTGAAGATTTTTTTTTTACTAAGTGGACAGAAAATCATGAGCCCCAAAATATCAATGTTGGCTAGGCTACTAAATCTTGCAAAATTGGGGGCACGCACGACCCCTAAGGTTTTAAATGTTATTTACAACCCTGAATTATGGAGGACAAGTCAGTTTGTGTTGAATTAAATACAATTTTAAGGGTTAAGCTGCTTTAATGCAAGTGGAATATAATGTCATAAGCACATCAAAATTGCAGGTCTGTTGTGTTCTGATGGTTTTCTGTCAAACTCTTTGAAAGAAAAATCCTGCATTTAGATTTAATGATACTTTAAAAAATAATAAAGATAATGACAGTGTTGTTAGAGATTATTGTTTTGTGTGACAGGATGGTGATCGGTTTTGGAGGATGCCAGAATGTTACATCAGAGGCAGCACAATTAAGTACTTACGAATACCTGATGAAGTCATTGATATGGTCAAGGAGGAGGTTATCCAGAAGTCAAAGGGCAGAGGGGAGATGAGGGGTAGAGGAGGCCCTCAAAGGGGTGGAAGAGGAGGTAGAGGTCTGTATATTTAAAATGAAAATTTTCACCACCTTGTTATAGTAGGACAAAGAATTCAAAACATGGATTCTAGTCTTGTCGGTACATGCACCAGAATTGTTCTGAGATTGTAATTAAGTCAAATAAATAAAAGTATGGAAGGGGCAGAATGTTCAGAAACATGTGTCTGTAAGATGTGTATACATCAATGATACAATTAAGGTAACCATAAATTACATTGTAAGTGTATACCCGGTAACTATAAAAAAATAGTAGAAGTACATGTGTCTAAATTAGAATAATTTTTTTCTGTATATTCATGTCCCCCTTCGAAGAAGGGAGGGCATATTGCTTTGCTGCTGTCTGTCGGTCTGTCTGTATGTCCACCAACAGTTTCCGTTCATTTTCTTTGCAAAGGTTGCAAATACTGAAATGAAATTTGGTATACAGATTTATCATAAGAATTTCTAGGCCAGGGTTTGTTTTGGGTACGATGGAGCAGACACTACATGTAATTGATATGTCACTGGAAGCTATAAAAATGTGTCTAACTCAAGTTTAATTATTGCCCCACAACTAGTTAACAGTTAAAGTTTAATTAAATTTATTGATTTTAAAACATTAAAAATATACAATAAGTATTAAATATGCAATTTTGTGCAAACAACAAATCCAATCATAAAATTCATTCATGTTAGATCTAGATAGACATTAAAAACACATGCAGTTTTACTTTTCCGCGATTTGACAGTGCTTTTCTGTGAAATAAATCCTGCTTTTCCATGACAAGTAATACTGCTTTTCCACAAATGTATTTTTTGCTTTTCTGCGACTTATTTTTATGTACCTCTTCGTTAGCCAAATAAAAGCTGTTGCCCAATGCTTACCATGGGAAGGTTGAAGTAAGATTTTAAGCAGAATAAGTCTTATTAAACACTGGATAAAAAATATTGATGTAAAACAATTAGCACTGGATAAAACACAGATTAAAAACAACCACTGGTCAAGATATTAAAAGATGCACAGAACAAATATGTATGTTTTCACATTTCAGTGCAAGCTCCATGTATAATATTTGTTTCTGTATGAACAATTTTCATAACATCAAAAACATATCACCGACCAGCGTAAATTGCAAAATTCATTCAATTTTTATCACATTGAGATAGTACTCACTACTGAGTAGAACTCCATGAAGGAAATACAGGTAAATAATGGCAACTGTTTGATGCTAAGTGCTAGCTGTGACCATTTAAAAATTCATTTCTAATAAAAACTTATTGTGAGGTCAATTTTAGCTTAATTTCCATGATTTTTTCACTGAATCATGCAGAATTGTTCAAATTTTCTTGTCTTAAAATGCTCAACAAAATGATGGACAAATCATTTAGAATAATTAATGAAATTGTCAAGACAAACATTTCTAACCTCAAATTACTGATTTCTTAACAAAGGAGATGGGTGAAGAAGGCGTGCAGAAAGCCTATAGCTTTAGATATGTAAAAATCTTATTCAATTCGTGAATTTAGCATTTAGAGTAATATTTAAAAGTTTTTATTATTGAAATTTATGAAATTATGATAAAGAAAACTTTTTTGAGGAAATTTTTTTCGACAAAAATTATTTCGTTATTAAAAAGATTATGTGGTATTCGTGGGGTTCGAACCCTAGCAATAAAAATCCCGAGTATCATTTTCCTTCGAGACTGACATGCTAACCACTACGCTACACAGCTCATGATGAATAGTGGCATTTAAATCTTGTTTGTGATATGACCCTTGACTAAATTGACTTCAAGTATTAATGAAATATGGGAATGTTGTGTCATAAAAGTGTATTTTTAAGGTATAGTGGATCTTTGCTCCATGTTTTTGTTAACCAATAAATGTATATTTTTACACAAACTTTGAGAATAAACTTTCAAAAAAATGGAGCAAAGACCCTCTCATGTTGAAAAGTTGTGTTATAGTATGAGAAAATGGTCCTTTTTACCCTCTTTAGTGTGTGTATGCTATTTCATAGGCAGATAATTTCAATTTTTGTGAGATTTTTGCAAATTGTGGAGATTGTACATAAAGTATACTTTAATGTTAGATTAAATATCAAAGAGAATTTAGGTATAATTGAGATTTAATTTTTCATCTTCATATTTGTCGCACTGTAGGCACTTTGCTCGCCTTGTTCGCCCATCTTCTCAGAGTCTTAAAATTTTTATTTTGCATTTGACATGTAATATCACAGCAATGCCTACAGATAAATTTATTATGAAGTATGTGAAGAAACTGCATAAAAAATTCTACATTTTATGGTGTTTTAGTCAAAAAATTGAGCAACAAAGAACACTGCAATAGTATTTTAGAAAAATGCATTTTTCAATGAAATATATAGTAGAAAAATAAAATTATGACTCACTTACATGTATGGCCAGGTACTGTATCTTCCCAATTGCTTATGCTTATTAATGAAGTATGTAATTATTCCTGTTTAAAAAAAAAAGACAATTTGACCCACATCAGAGGAGGGTCTAATCTTTGACACCAATAGATAATCTAAAGAAAAACATACTCTCAATTTATCAACTTGAATTTAGAATAACTATTCTATAATTAATGAGTAAACAAGTAAAGAATATTTAGTTAATAGATTGTATAACCAAGCAATAGTTGAGTATAGGAATACTAGCTGGCATCCCTACTGTATTTATCCTGCAACTACTAGTACCCCTTGCATTGACCTAATAAAGGTAACCTAATAAACCAAAGCTTTATTTGGTCAATGCCCTAATAAAGCCTTGTGCATGTATTACGACGTTCTAAAAGCATTGTGACGTCATGTATACACATTGCAATGTTTACACCGTGTCGTCTTAGTTTCAACTGCAGAAATGTACCTAAATCGGTTGAAAATAGCTCGTTTTGGAGTTCTGATGTAAAAATTCATTGCAGGATAAACAAAATACATGGTTACTGTCTTGAAATATAAACGATATTTGGGCGAGGGTAAGAAAACGTGAAAGAGGGCGAGGCTTACATTTAAACATTTAATGGCATTCAGGAGTTACTCCCCTTTTAACCAACAACCTGGCTAATGTACCATGTGAGTATATTTTTCTAAAATAGAAAAAAAAAAATTGTTTTTGTTAGCAAGATACCATTGATAGTAGTGATAAATGTCATATATGTTATCAAAAACAGAGAATATTTAAATACAACATTCAATTTGATTTCAATTTTGCTCTATAATTACACAACTTGCTGAGATAATCAACCTTTATCGTTCACAAAGAATGTGGTCTTTAATTCATAAATCTGTGACACATACATGTAATTTTAGAAAAAAAAAAAAAAAAAACTTTACATCTGTAAAATGTAGAGCTTTCCTACATACCATAGAACTAATTACAGAATCTACGAGCGTATCCAAGGAGGGTAACCCAAGCATTCTTAACATTTATGTGGGGGAATGATTGTGGCAGTAATTTTACGGCAGTATTGTCATTCCTCCGTATTGTGTTTTGTCAGGTGTCCAACAAACACATTTGCTGTTCTTCTAAATATTTAGAGGCATGTTTACTCTCTAAAATTGTGATTCAGGGCTTTCTGGTAAACAATGCTCTTAATTTCAATGATAACCTGAGAAAGTACCCTTTACTTGTTACTGTCAAAATGTCTGTTATATGAGTAAGCTCTGGTAATCCTGCATATTTTATGGACATTTTAGGTAAAAGAAATATAATAGATAAATCTTATCAATGTAGAGTAAACAATTCTTCTTTATCCAACATCTATTATATAAAAAGCTTGTACACAGGTCAAAAACCTATAATTATACACTCTTAATTTCATAGTACCAAGATTTGAACTATACAAAGTCATTATTCTTTACCCGCAATGTATATTTATAATCAAACAAGATCTAAATGTAGATTGTATCTTTTTTTCCAAAGATGGAGGATAAATTGGAGAAAGACACATGAGAGTTTTAAATGAAAATTTAAAAAGAATTCAGGGAAATGAGTTTTAAGCAGATCAAATAGTTTGTTGTGAGGAAACAACCAACTTATAATTTAACAAAAATTTTAATGACAGGAACATATTAGATTTCAGTTTGCTTTCTATTATATACATGCAGATTTAATCAGGTCTTCATTTGGAACCATCTTTTTGACAGTATAACACAAGAGAAAAACTTTGATATCTGTTTTTCAATAGAGATTCATCATGGTTCCCTCAATTTTTGGGTTACTAAATCTTATTTATACTTAATGATAATATATCTTAATTCAAATATGACCAATAAAATGCATATGAGTCTATTTGAAAAACTGAATAATTCATAGTTGTTCAAAAAAGTTTTGGGCATTTTACGTAAACTAAGGCCCTTATCGCCTTAATCAGCAATCTGCTAAACATGGTGTAGTTCATAAACTTCACATCAAAGGATGATTTTTCACCTTCAGAATTATATCTGATCAAATTTTAATCAACAGACTATTTTCACCCTATTAAGTTTAAAAAAATTAAGATAAAAAATCTTCATACAAAACGGGGATTATTTAAAGTTTACGCCAACTTTACTTTTTCTATCATCCAGGTACTGCATGAATAATAAATCGGGTTTGCTTTAAGTTATCAAAATGACGAAAATCAGTAGACATGGGGATGCCCCCCATTAAGTGTGGAAACACATGTCCCAAAACATCTTACATCTTGAGATCCCTGTCGTAGATAGAGAGAGCATGGTAGACTGTGTAGATGGTGAGCTTCAAAGGCTTGACTAAAATGGTGCAAGAGCATGTCCTAAAAGTCCTGACTAATCTACATGAAGAAAGAAAAGTTTTACTTATCAGTGCCCCTTCATCTGTTCTGCCTATTGTACTCTGCTTTGCTAAAACAGGGTTTCAGAGATGCCTCAAGAATGCTCTGAGGGTTTTTCAAGAAAGTTGTGACTAAAATGAAATTTTATCTCCAGTATCAGAATTTATCTAGCTGTATTTCCTATCCTTATACCTGAATGACATCATTGTATTTCTGGGTACTTGACGTACCTAGTTCATACATAAGATGCTATTTTTGACTGCTGCACCTTTGAAGTTCAGCATAAAAATACAAATTGTAATTTGTTTATTAAAATACTTAACATCGTAGTGATCCATTTCTGTGAAAAAAATAATTTTGTTCTTTTCAGTGGTTTCTTTAAAGAGGAAAGGCAAAGAATTTTTGGAATTTTGTTTTAAAGCATGGAAATCATTTGAAATAGTTCAGATGTTTTATCATCAATTAGCAATCGGCAAAATGCAAAGCATTAGAGGAAAAGGACATATATGACAGTTTTCAACCCCATCTCACAATTCATCTGATCATCAAAATTAATTAGCAATTCAAAATGTGTAATATTTGTATCAAATGAATTCATCAAATTCCAGATAATTAGCTGATTATCAGAGCTCTTCTATCTAATTAAAGCTTGAGCACTGAAATAAAAGATATCCAAACTTGACCCACTTTGAAGAAATACCTGCATTCTTGGGAAATATTTGTGCTGTATCGCTGAGATCAGTGACCAGTTTCGTACTCTGTAATCTCTGACTTGGATGTTTAGAGTGTGCCCAGATGAAAAGAAGTTGTTTATTGTCATTGGCAAATTTAGCAAAGTAAATTTATAAGTTTATTATGTTGATTTTATTCTTTATTCAGAGAAGACAAGTTTGAAAAAAGGAGTAAGAATTCTGTTTATTTCATTAAAATCCCCCTAAAATAATTAATTCTCTCAATTAATCAGCATTGAAGGTTTCAAAAATTAATAAGTTTATTTTACAACATGTAAGAATGACAATTAATTTTGGTCATTTTAGTGTAAAATGTCATTGAAAATGCCTTCACAGAGGGTTTTAAAAATATTTTCAAAAAAAGGCTCGTTTAAAAAAAAAAGAATTTTTAAAAAATTATTTTATAGGTGCCTTTGGAAGCCGAGGAGGTGGTCGAGGTGGGGGTCGTGGAGGTCAGCAGAGGCCAGGCAAGGGTAGAGGTGACTGACAGAGGGGCCTGAGAAGGGAGTATGAGTGAATCATCTCATAGTATGGCTGTGGAAAGACTGGACATTTTAGTGCTGTGTTTGAGATGCCATTGTTTCATCATTTCTTGTGTGTCACCAAACTGATCTGATATGATCATTGCAACGGATCAGTGTGAACAAATCTGTTTTTTTTTAAATGCAGTCTTTGAGCTGATATAATTATTTGATGTAGAACTTTGTTAAAGGAATCTCCTGAAAATTAAAAAAAAATTGAAATTCTTTGCCTTGGTATTTTTTTTTTATTATTATTTTATATTTGGGCTTTTTTTTTTAGATCAACCAAGTCAATCAGGTAACTTATTGCTTTCAGTTTTTGTCATTCCTCATCCATCCTGCATTAACATTTGAACATTGTCAGCTTCTTCTTCAAACCATTTCAACCAATTTTGGCTTATAGCATCTATGGAAGAAAGGAATAAAAATTTTGTAGTCCACAGTTCACGTCCTCCTGGGGTTGAGGGGTTGGGGGTAAAACCATCAAAATTAATGCAATCTTTAAAAAAGTCCTTTATTCCTGGACATCAAACAGTCATACTGTTGGCATGAATGTAATAAGCATTGAGCCCTCTACCAAAACTCTTCAAAAGTCTTCTCTTCATTCCCTGTATATTTGGCAGACAGCATGAATATGAACAGCAAGAGTGCACCTTTCAAAATTGTAAGATTGGTGGCCCCTGGGTCAGGGGGTTCTGGTCCTAGGGCAGGGCTGTATTGGACATATAGTGAAAATGCACTAAATTATTGAATATCTTCTTCTCTGCTCCTTGGTATTCAGCAGACAAACCAAGTGCAGGGTTATGATGAGCAAAGGTGCCTCTTAGAAAGTTGTGAAATTCATGACCCCTGGGTAAGGGGTTTTGGAGTTAGGACAGGGCTCTTTTGATCAAAGAGTAAAAATGCATTCTTTGAAAATCTTTTCTACTCATGGGTATCAGGCTAACAAACTACTTGTAAGTGCATGATGATGATACGCAAGGGTGTCCAAAAAAGTTAAAAATCAAGGCCCCTGAGATAGGGATTCTAGAATTAGGGTGGGCTGTATTGATCATATAGTGAAAATGCATTAATTCCTTGAAAATTTTCTATACTTTTGAGTATTCAGACAAACTATGATTTAGAAAGAGTACTGCTTCCAAAACTGTGAAATTTATGAACCCTGAGAAAGGGGATTTGGAGTTAGGGTGAGGTTTTATAATGATCATGTATGGGAATAAGAGAAGTTATTTCCCTTTCACTCATTCACTTATGATAATAAATCAATGTAAATAATGTAATTGATAGGTAGATTAAAAAAAGAATTATACAAAAAAATGTATGTAATTTAAAAAGTACTTTCAAAGTTTTCAATTGTCAGGTAGATTTGTGAAAAATAGAGGAGTGAAAATGAGACAAGAAAAACTTATATATGTACATCAAATATTGTCCAAAGACCAAGAGAGACCAAAGTGGTATAGGGATTTGTCTGGGTGTACTGTGCAAATATTGTGCATTATGCTATAGCACTACTGTCATGATAGGTGGTAGTGATAGAGTGTAGATAGCACTGGTATATACAGGCAAGTTTTTAAATTCTTGCTGATTACCAGACTATTTTGTTGATCCCTGATCATCCTTTTTTTTTCTTGTTTTTGAGTTTTGGTCTATTTTGAGTTATTATATAAATATTTATCATTTCATGGACCCTTTACAGTGTTGTATTATACCCAGGTGACTGTTAAGGCTCTGGGGAGTCTTGTTAAGAGTAAGTAGGATTATCTTACCTCAGTGAGAATGACCACAACCTTTCTGAACTTAAATCCAAAGTCAAGGTTTCTGTCTCCCTATGTGTTGATTCATACTCATGTCCTTTGTGATTTAAGGTCAGTCTTAATACATACAATATACACATAGACGTCACTCAAATCTGAGAGTTGAAACCATGTTTGTTAACATGCATTACTTTTACTGATCATACCATGTTGTCCAGTAAAACAAATTGTATGCTTATCATACAATACCTTTTTTGCAACCATGTGTTTTTTAAGTTAAATCCTTGTATAGTAAATTGAACACATTATCATGACTGACCATTTACTATCTTTTAAGGTAGTCCAATCCTCAGGTTCTGAAAATCAGGAGTTGAGTACTTGAAAATACTCATAAAAAAGTTGCTCTGTTCTCAAAGTATTGTGTATTTACCCATGTTATGTCTTCAAAATTCATCATTTTAGTTATTCATATCATAAATGAGAAATTATTAAACCTCAAATATATTTTTAGGAAACACGAATAAAAGCACCCACTCTGCCTTTCCTAATTGAAAATTGTTCAACAAATATATTTTGGATAAAAAATTATAGGTATCAAGGCATTTGCAGAAAAGTGCATGTTTTTATACTTATATGGTACTTTAGTTCTTCTGTTTCAATTTTTATATAATACATAATGTAGAAAGCTTGTGCTATCATTGCAAGGAATCATCATAGATCACTTCTAATTTAATATCATGCTAATGAACATTGGTATCTAAGGCTAGATTTAAGGAAATTTGATTTCTCTGAAAATGTATTTATTTTTGTACTTTTTTGGGGTACAAATGTCAACTTTTTACAAGACCATTTCTAAGCAAGACTTTAAAGAACCTTGAATAATTTTGAGATGCATGAAATGAAAATTGTTGTATGAAAAGATTTCAATTTCAAGTTTCACTGAGACTTTTTTTAATTTAAATACCTATTTTAAGAGTTATCATTCCTGGCTGAGGAGCGGATATCCTTAAAGATGATACAGACTCTTGAAATAAAATTAAAATGTATTATGCAGACAGGTTATGGATGTGGAAGTCATTTAAAAAGTCTTGCTTTAATTAACATATAGCTTTCTTGTACTTAGAAATGTTATTGCCATTAGACAAACGTAAGGTAAATTATGATATATAATATTTCTTAACCTGTAAAAAATTCTAAATGAGTAATTATGGTTTCATGCTATGAAAGATGACTATCTGTAATTTATACTCCTGTGTGAGTATTATGTAACATGCTAGGCTTTTTATCATGTAATGGGAACATTAATTATACAAGTCATCTGCCAACTTTAATCAAAATTCCATTTATCATATATATGAGTTGATACACCTGGTTTCTTGTCTTTGCCATTAGAGATGAGGAGTTAAACAAAATCTACTGCAGCAGATAAAAAACTTAAAACAATCAAGCATTTTGCATTTTATTTTTGCTTATGAACAAAATTTATGTTGTGCAAAATTTTATTTATCATTACCTTAAATTACATATGTATGGCTTAATATGATAATCTGTCATATTTTGTTGATGTTTTATGACAAAATTCAAAAAGGGAACATTGGTATAACTGGTTACCTGTCTGACTTTTAAATTATACGAAATGGAAACTTCATAAATAGCCAAGCCAGAGGTCATGGTTAAGGGACATGTATGTCATATCAGTATTTGCCACCAAAGAAGTTGAGACCAAGCTATCTGTGGAATTATTTTTACAGACACACTCTGCAAATACAGTGGAATATACAGTAGGTCTGCCAGCTTATCCAAGATGCAGATCTTTATTTCATATCCTGTTCAACTGTCTCCTGGCTCTGCCTATATCATTGATGGATGGGATAATAAGAAAGCTCCTTTGTAATTTTTGAATGATTTATAATTGGATATGCTGATATTGCATTTAATTATTGATGTGTTCATTGCAGCTATCAAACAACAGTAACTTACTGTCTATGAATAGGACTCTGCACATTTTACTAAAATTAAAAGACCTTGAATTTTTCACACAAAAAATGTAGCTAGAGTTATTTAATCTTTGGTTGCATGATACATTTACACCTGATGTTTATCTAGGAGTGTATTGTTTTATCATAATTCATCTCAAATGTTAAAAATTATTATTTTATGTGAAAGATGTAATGATAGACTGCGAAAACTGAATATTTTATGTGCTGCCTGCCGTTTTCTGCCAAAATTTGAAATGAACCACAATGACTGTTCAGATAGGGATTTTACCAATGTGTTTTTGAAAAGAATTTTAAAAAGCTGAAATTTGATCCATTGTCCATGTCATTTTCTTGTACAATAATGTTTTTATTAAAGAGCAGTGGGTAAAATTAAATTTACAGTTAGCAATCATATATACTTAGGAATGACATATCACTTGATCAGCTTTAATTGATTTGACTTTTAAATGTTATTTTCACTATATACTTTGGCCTACTTGCAACTGAATAGCAGAAAAAGTTATTGCTTTTTGAAAGTTTTTTAAGCGATAGGACGAGGGAATAAATTTGGTCAATATATAAGCCTTATCTGTCAAGTTATCAGTCTAATTAAATTTTATCTGTTTTGTAAACTGGCACTTTCTTAACAATTGGTAAAAATAAGGAAAATTTGGTTGAAAGCATGAGCCTTGTGATATATCAGATAAAATTTGATGTGTTGTGCAATGATCAGTTTTTATGGAAAAATTTCAAAGAATTTTTTGTAATAAAGATGCCAGTCTATTTTGGGTTTATCAAGTTTATAAGTAAGTAATCTTTGGTTTCCATCATGAACTTGAAAGAATTGTGTAGAAAACAAACTCAGTCACAGTTTTAAATTTGAGATGTGGGGTGGGGGTGGGGGGCTCTTTTACCCTTTACCCTATTTTATTTCTTCTGCGAGTGATTAAAAAAGGTTCAATAAACTATAAAGTTATGAATACATATGCTTCCTTTAAAACAAAGTGTCAATGCCTTATTAAGATAAATCATAACATTTACTCAATTCAACATTAATTATAACCCTGCCAGTAATCATAAGCCTTTAATTAAAGGTTTACAAACAGTTCTGATCATACAAGTTTTCTTCCCCAAAACAAACTGATTCTAAGATTAAGATCGATATGCATATGTTAAAGATCTACATCAAAAATGGGTACCTATCCTGTTGTCTTAGGACGATACACCCATAAACAACATGTCATTAGCCTAGATTAAACGATTAAAAAAAGTAAAAAAATCACTATGTGGACAGGCTTTCTTCCTACATGTAAGCTGTCTCCGAAGTCAAAGATTAAAGACGAGTCTGGGATAAGATGTGTAAGAGTGTAAGACACACAGGAACCTGACGAATGGTTGGTGTAATCCCCCCCCCCCTTCCTTCTGAGAATTTTTCTTAGACACGATAACTTAGCAAATATACATTGTACATGAATTCCTAGTCTATCATATCAATACTTCGATATTAGATACCATTTCCCATTTTTGTCAAGATACAGAGATTGTCCATTTACGATGTATATTAAAATATTATTTTTATATACCGTAAAGGGACAATCTCTTAAACTTAACAAAAACGGATAAATGATATCAAATAGCGAATTTTTGGTATGATATGCTTGGAATTCATGTATATTTGCTAAGTTATCGTGTTTTAGAAAAATTCTCAGCTAAGTTATCGTGTCGAAGAAAAATTCTCAGAAGGGGGGGGGGGTACACCAACCATTCATCAGGTGCCTGTGGTTAGACACACATTTTGGATGTATATTTCTGATACACTTACGTGTAAAATATCAAGCATGAGTTTTTAAACAAAAATTCAAGAAAACTGCTTGAAACGATTGTACGAGTAGAACGGTCATGAAGAATGCTACATCAAATGATAGCCTTCCGTTGTATGTGTGTGTGTTGGGGGGGGGGGGGGTATTTGGCATCAATGAGCTAAATTGTTGTTCCTTCTCTTATTTTTTCCCCAGCAAATCTATGAATATATTTAAAAAATTCTTTGCATTTTGTATTTCTAATACTAGTATACTTTTTTTTTAATTGAAATAAAAAATAACCAATCGCCTCATCTGATATCGCGAAAGATTACGAACAAATGAGATGGGAAGCAATAAAAGATGTATTCGGAAATTTTTCTTTTAGTTCAACTTGACCATGGGTGGTGCAAAGGTATTTTATTTTATTTTTTTTTATGTGTAGGAGTATATGCGGTTTTATGATAGCTAAATTGTTTTGGTGAGATGGTTCTGGTTACGAGAGCTCAACAATTAAGCAATTTTTTTTAGTAAAGAGAGAGAGAGAGTTAAGAATGTTTTATATAGTCATTTTCTCTTTTAGCATTGAACTTGAAATTTGCCAAGTGTGTTTCGGTGTATTAACGTCTGTGCGCGTGTTTTTCCGCCCCTAAATCGACTGTGACATTAAGAGGATTTTCATAACTGTTTTTATGATTTTTTTATGTGTGTAACATAATAATTAACTATAATAGAAAATGTATCCATCCATCATGCGGCGGGAGACTTATGTTTTGTTGGACGTGTTTAGTTTTGTCGTTCCTTTCTTTGACAGAGAGATCACAAAGTTTCTATAAATAGTGAAATAATCAAACACACTCCTAGCAGTTCTTCCCATAATTTCTTCTTTTTCTGTCGTCTAGAGGCAGACTTTCTTTTGATTTCTGTGAAAAAAGTTACAAAGTAGATTTTTCATTCATCAATTTAATAATACGGGTTATACATTTATGTACTAATTGTATGTTTCATTTTTTTAAAATCAAAAATAGCTTAATTTATTTCCTTTTCATTTATACATGTGTAATGGTAAAGAATTACATATAAAATTTAAATAATTCCTTTTTGAACAATGGCAATAATATTATTATGATAATCGGCCGCTCAAGAAATTTATTAAAAGCGGTGTCATTTTTGGCGCCAAATCATTTCTCACCTAAATGGGTGAAATGAGCTACAAAAATACCCTGCGTATCAAGCACAATCTCAGATTTTTGGACTTTTATTTGTTGATAACAATGTCATATTCCTTCCCAAAGCTTTTTATGTTTGTGCAAATTCCTACGAATAATAATTATATTGTTGAAATTTAATCAACTCAAATAATTGATTTGGAGATTGTGATCTCGTCGATGCAACTTTGAAGGGAATGGTCATGCAAAGGATATCAAAAGAACAGTATATTTTGTTTAAATTCATCGAATTGGTACTAATTTTTCGTGCCGATACAAGATGGGTTATACCAGCAGATAGAGAACAGTGGAAGGCAAAATCAATAGTGGATTAAGCCAATCTTCTTTGCCTTTTGGGGGTATATTTGATTTTGTCCGTATTTCGTCAGAAATTAAGCAAAATTGCAAGCACTCGGCAAATGATTTATTTACCTAACAAATAAGACGGTTTAAGAGACTACCCCCACTCCCGATAAATGGCACCTTCTCCGTTTTCCTTCTTTTCTACGGCAAGGCGCATAAGCGCAAAGGTATTAGAGTAATCGCTGGAGAAGGCAGAGTCGTGTTATCTCGTGGCGGAGCGCGATGTAAACAATGTGATATTATTTACTCATCTCGGCATGTACTGTCTAATAACTTATTGTGGCTTCATAACTTTGACGGTGATATAAGACTTTGTATTTAGTTGTGATACGGGAAATTATTAATAAAAGAAAAGGCGTGAACACATAGAAAGGTGAAACATTGTGAAATTACAATGGAGATTTATACATCGATATAGGGGGAAAACATGAAAGAGCGCGAAGCACACGTGTATCCATGGATAGAATAAGACAAAAATGTGTAATTTATTTGTTATTTACCTATGTTTAATTTATGCAGCCGTGGAAAAAGTGACCACAGACGAGAGAGAATGTGACATTAACACAAATGTAAGTATTTATAAATAAATTTAGTTGATTTTAAGTTTATTAAATATATAAGTATATAATATATATAAGTATATAAATGTATAAGTATATTTACAGCAATTTATTAAATTAATGAATCTCTGAATTAACTTCATGGGGGAGAAAATCTATAATGTTTTTTTGTAATATATTATATAGCTATAAATTTACATAAAACTAAGTGATGTTCACCGATATCTTAATTAATTTGAAGTGTCGCATTGAAAAATAAAACTAAATTTTTACTCTGAAGAAAGAAAATAAATTGAAGAAAAAGATTGTTTTCTCTGTCTAAGCAAGCCGAAAATTGACCACATTTTTTCAGTGTTTAGATTCTAAGCTAGGTAAGAAAAACTTGTAAATAAAAGTCCAGCAGATTTATGAATTTTTAATGGATAAATTTATCTGTGTCAACTTCGTCGTCGCCGGTCACTACAATGGATGAAGGGTACGCACCTGCATAAGCAAGTTGTACTCGACACCTTTTGGCAAGTACGGGAAAGCAGGGGAAAAAAGACACCCGTACTCAGAGATTGTAAACGAAGGCGACATTTGAAAATGCACATAAATTAGATCGAGTTCCCCCGGACAAAGGGTCGTTAAGTGGCTCCGTTTTCCAGTCAAGTAATGTACTTTGGTGTCGGCAATTTTCTGTTGACTTTTGTACGTTAAAATTTCTCTTAACAATAGTTTACCGCTCTGGGATAATTAAGCTTTTTGGTAAGGTTCATTTCATCAAATACCGCAAGAATTCCCATTTTAAAACCAAAGTAGTCTCGGATGTCTCGTCAGGTGGATTTGAAGACATATATAAATTGAAGAAGTGTTTAGCGCATTAATTGAAGCCATTAAAACAGGCGCCAAAAAGACAAATAAATTCTCTTTTTAAGAATGTTAAAAAATATTTAACGACATTAAAATTGAAGACCTAAAATTTATTTAATAATTGTACATTAAACATTTGCTCTCTTCAATATTTAATTCTTGTGATTATGTTTAGTTTTTACAAGCAATCAAAATTTTCAGTAAATTATTTAACCTTTTTATGACAGAGAGAAAATCAGAAAATTTTAGTTTGTAAAAATTATTAAAAGAAGGTTCTTTCTCTCTCTCTCTCATTGGATAACTGTTACATTTCTTACAAATTGTTTTCTATAAATTTCTTTCTTTCATTATCAAAGTTTCTCACATTTTTACCTGAAATTCTTTAAATACAATTTTATCTTCTACAATAAATTGTAACATGGCAAAAAGTGGAAAAACTATTTAATGTAACAATTTGAAAGTGAACTTATCTTTCACCACTACAAGTATTTTTCTGACTACATGGATTAACACCTTATTCCTTGTGAAGTTGATATCAGTTTGTTTGAATTTTGACAGCCTTCCAACCTGAATTCTTTCCTATGGATGTTAAGGAGAAATCCCCCATCCTATTTTTTTGGCACAATTCATGTTCCCTACACAAGAGTATGGGACTTCATTCCAGAGAATACAAAAGTTGCTTTTGAGGAAGCAGAAGACATTGTATTTGAACTGGATTTGACAAATCCGTACACCATATCCGCTTTATCCAACTGTCAGCTTCTTCCTAGTGGTGAAACCTTGGATAGTATCCTCCCAGAGGATATTTATGTTCGGCTAAAGGACCATATCCAGTACGTCAAGTCCATGCTTCCTACATGGATGACGGCGGATCAGAGAGGAATGGGATTATATGCCGACTACCTGTTTGATGTCATCGCAGGAAATTGGGAAAGAAAGCGTCCAATCTGGGTGATGCTGATGGTGAATTCTCTGACAGAAAGTGACATAAAATCCAGAGGGATTCCAGTTTTGGATTTGTATTTAGCACAGGAAGCCGAGAAGATGGGGAAAGTAACCGGTGCAGTGGAAAGAGTGGAGGAGCAATGTGTTCCCCTGAATGAACTCAACTTTTCTCAGGTTTGTTTCTGAATAAATTAAAAAATAGAGTTCCAGGAGACATGCAATGTCAATAAAATTTATCTCTTTTATATCAATGAAAAACATCCTTGAACATTAAGAAATTAGAATCTAGACTTCTGTAAGAATTAAGACCCTTTAGTCAGGAACCTCTTGTAATTCAATGAATGACAGAATGATAACACATGCTTTATCATTATCAATTATGAGTGGCCAATTAAAAATATAGGTTTCCAGATTTCATTCCTGAGATCCATATGCTGGTAAAGTACATCTTAATTTAAGAGTCTGTAAAAAGTAGGACATACATATCTATCTTTTCAAGTTTTATTGAAAGGATATATGTTTTATTAATATAATCTAAAATAGAATTATTCATATTAAGATGATTTCATTTAACTTGAAAATTGTGCCTAATGTATTTTCAAACTCAAAACTGCCCTATTTCTCTTCCAAAGTAACAATGGAAAGAGTAGGTAAAGATTTAATATTTATTGAGAAGTTGAATTAATTTTCAATAACATTTTCATCTGGTAATACAATTTTTCTAATTTGTTTAAATGAGAAAAAGAATGAACAGGAAAATTAATGATGTCTTCACAGAAATGATTTGTCAACTCCTGGTGGTCTGGGGTTGAAGAGGGCAATTGTACGTTACTTAGATCTTGTTTGCTCAGTACAGGACAAATACTGTCATGTTGTATTTCTCTGGCTATTGTCTGTGTCAGTGGTTAGAGTAAACATCACGATATTATTGACTTCCAGACCTATAGACACCAAATCTACAGAAGAGTTATAGGACTGGTTTGTCTGTATGTCAGTTTGTTGTCTCCAAGTGTCAGGAATAGTTTACATGCTGAGTGATATGGTTTCCTTTTTTTTCTACAAAATGATAAAACACTGGTACTCCTGGTTATGTAGACATTGTGAAATGCTTGCTTAATTTCATTTAAAAACTGTCACTTAATTAAATTTCTCTCATTTACACAAAATCATTGGTTTCTACTAAACATGACAAGGCATGTCAATCATGGCAGGGTCAAATTAAGAAGTTGAACTGTAATCAAATGGAAGTTCCATACATGTATTCACCAAGAGTGTCAGTTTGGCAGTCTAATTAACGAGTTCTTAATTAAATTTAGAAGTATTCAGGGTGGCAGACATGCTAAGTCAGAAAATGGACATGGCCAGACAAAATGATTGCCTTGCCTGCCCAAACAGTGTCAAATTGTTTATTGTCATGGGTGACTGACGTTTGTGTGCACACCTAAAACAAAGGAAGGTGAAATTGTGTGTCAATACTGTCCTATCTTTCTGCACCAACTTCCATGTGTCAAATTCTAACCATTGGTGGTCAAGGGTATAGATACATCTGGCTGTTTGTTATCGAATCAGTTCATTGTATAAGAGTGAAAGGCCTGCATCTGCTACTGATTTTTCAATTTAAATCTCACAGCAAATGATAACAGATAGAATGATTGGAGGGGTCCAAGTTCAAATGAAAAAACACAGGTGGAATCGAAATTGTGTCTTGCATTCTTTAAATTTTCAAAGGGTTTGCAATGGACAAACCAATTAGGGATTGAAGTTCTAAGTGTTTGTCAATCAGTCAGTTACAAAAAAAAAAAAAGATGAGTTTTAAGGGAGAAGTTTTTCATCATAGGTAGACGGTAAAAAGAGAGAATCAATCAAGGCCTGGTCTGATTTAATACTTTCGGATCCCATTTCCTCTTTCATCTTGTTTTTCCTATTTCCCCATCTGAGAAAAATTGGTTTGCTAAGCGGTAGATATTTTTCTACTTTGAAATAACAGAGAGGTCTGAGAAAATAAATACTTCGACATTTTCAAGAAAGTTCTAAACAGTTTTTGTATATTGTTTTAATTTGTAAGGAAAGAACAAAACAGCACCTTGATGAAATGCATTTGTTATATCAGAGCTAGACAATTGATAAAACTCAGCAATTTTCAGCAGACATTGAATGTATAGAGTGATACTTTATATTATTTCTCCCAGCAGTTGGCCCACTAATCTAATAGAGCCCCGTCCCTGTTAAATTGTAAGAGGAGCTTCCTCTGTAATTAATTATATTGTAAAGTAACTTAATGTGATGTAGATGGAGTAATTTAGAAGATAATTTGATTTCGTTATCAGAGAGGGACCCCTTTATCAGTTCTTGTGTTGCAGGACTTCCAGCTGATGGACTAGTGCTGGAGGTGTCAGCTTCTTGACATTGTAATCAAATGAACAGTCCCTGTCATTAAAGGACTTAGCTATTGATTTTTTTCCCCTTGTTCTGAAAAAAAATTCTCTTGAAGTGTTGAGAGGAGGAGAAGCTGTTGGTAGGGGTTTTTTGTACTGTAATGAGGCAATTCTTTTCCTGTTTTTGTTTAAAAAAAGGAAGTTTTTTAGAACCACATGCAGATTTTCCATGCCAAGTTTCAAGTATCAGTCTGGCTATAGGGATTCCTCGAGAGTTTTTACAATAAATAAGTTCCCTTAAAAAATGGAGATTTATGTACACTGTCAAGATTGCTGACTTAGTGCTAACAACTGAAAGCTGATTCTGGAGATACTTGTCTTTTCAAAGTCAATAATCCTCAAGTCAACAAAATGACAAAGCACTTTTTTCTGTTTTCTTGTAGGCTTCTTGAACTAACTCATATTATATTAAGAGGGGCTTTCAGTGCCCTGTAAATTTTTGAATTCATAATTTATATGTTTATTTTTTTAATTTACAAATTAAAAAAATGGAAAAGTATTCAATGTCATGTAGAATTAATTTGTGAATTCAAAATAGAAAGGGGAAAAAAATCAAAAGTTATTAAAATTAAATTTAAAAGTTTTGCTATAGTTTAAATTTTGAATCAGTGTGGTTTTATTTGAGATTTTTTTTATAAAGATTTTAAAAAAAAAAATTTAAAGTATTTATACTTGTATGTATAAATGTAAAACTAAGTCAAACTTAAATGAACTTTGTTAGCTTGAATTTTAATTGTGAATTTTTTTCCTATGTCACTTTATTTGGAATATCAAGTATGCATGAATTATGCATGTGTTTATATATGCAAATATTCATTCTTTACCAGCTGTTAGTTCACATACTGCTACATAGTAGTAAATAAATGTGCTGCCACAAAAATTTAAGTAAACCAGTGTAATTTACTGATTTATGGGCTCAACTTGAGAATGATCTAGAATAGTAATTGAGTTTCAAATGTGCTTGAACTTCAAGTCTTTTTTTATCTTATAATTAATAAAAATTTCCTGCAATAAGATATAAGGTGGGCATAAACTCCATTTTTAATGGCTATATATAAATAAAGATACACATTAAAGTTAGGCCTAAATGACTATACATACTCATTTCTATCAATATATTACGTTATATATTTTTATTATTATCACTTATCAGAACTATAGTCGTAAGTGCTTTATGATCATTCTCATTTAAATTTCATTTATATTTGTATAAGTACATGTTGAAAGTAAAAATATAATTACAGTTGAACTTCGGTATCCAGAACACTGATATTCTCAAATACCATGGATATGTTGAAGTGATTGGAAGTCCTTTAAGTATTTTATCCTCAATATCTCGAATCCTCAGATATCTCGAAGTTTTTCAAGATAACAAGGTTTGACTATACTAGTTAAAAAATAAATTTTGATAAGCATAAAACAATTACCTCAAATGGTATACATGTACAATAAATATTCTGGATTAGACAACATTCTAAACAATTAAATTTACTGAAAGGGACTTGCAGTTTACATTGGATTAGGCAAGATTCTGGAATACACAACATCTGGATTAGACAAGTTTCACTGTATAACACATCAATTTTTATCAATATGTCTTAATTGGACGTTGTGCTTTAACAAAATTGTATCGCCATCCCACCTCAAAAAATCTTCAAACAACACTGTCATATATACATTGGATCTTCAGGAGAAGGAATATATAAATGATTGGTTGACAGACAGATGATTGGGATAGATTTTCTGATATGATAGTGGAGTTTGTTTATTTAGATATTGGTTGATAAGAAGTAAGCATGTGGAAGAGTAAATACTGTTAATATTGGCAGGGTTGGCAAATGTTTGGGCTAATTACAGGGTGTTAGTGTGGGTCATCCTGATCTGTAGCAGGTTAGGAGGAGGAAGCCAGATGCTTTGATCCCCATTACCTGCATTATTCTGGCTAGACTTAATTAAAGAGTACCTGTGCTAATTATGTATTAAGTGAATAATGGGTTACACTCCTTGTTGCATATAAAGACTTTCGACTACAAAACAAAAATGTGTACTAAAAATGTAGCATACCAGGTTAAAGTCAAGTAGTTTCTGAAATGTTTCGGAGATTTTTTTTTCTGAATAATATACTAGCTAAAAATCTCTTTCTACCGATTACTTAAAATTATGGTATCTTCTATTTCAATGTTGAAATTATAGTGAACAATGCAATGATCTTCTTTTTTTTCAATAACCCAATGTTATGTTAATTGTAAAGCAAGAACTAAATTTTAGCAATAAAACATGCTTATAACATAAATAAAATTGTAAAAGAAAATATGATAAATGAAATAAAACGTGCACAAATTTTACTTAAGAAATTATTTTTTAAATTGATTTCTAGATTGAGTTCATTGGCAGCAAATCTTAGACAGAATTGTTTGATAAATACAATCCTTAACAAGTGTGGGAGGCAACAAAAGAAAACATTCAACTCCTTCAAAAATGTCAACCATGATCATGAATACAAAGCTCGAGTAAATGCTTGTTTACTTTTGAACTTTTAGTTCAGTCCTAATGAATTTGTTCTTTACTTGATCATGCAATTTTTTACCCAGATTTGAAAAAGCTTGAAAAGACATCTTGAATGTTGTTTTGACAAATCGTTTACTTGATTCAACACTTGTGTATTTCTTAGTTCATTTATGTAATAATTGAAGTACAGTGATTTAATTTTGTAAAGGTGAAAAATTTATAATTTCACTTAAAGATTTGCCAAGTGAAAATATTTTTAGTGTAAATATTTTGCATGTACAAATATCAGGAGAACATTACTAATTTGCTGTTGAGGTAATGGTTTACAAGAATAAGAGTGGTTGTTTATATTGATAACATAATGGTTTGATTTTAAAAGTGCTCAGTTCTAGTGGGTCACAAAAATCAAGTTTGTTTTAAATACATCAAATTTAGAAGTCCTCCAATCTTCCCTATGGAAAAACTTTTTTTGAGCAATCTTTAAATCTTATCTGATATGAGAAAAAAAAATCTGTTTTTAAACAGTACATACATTATTCCTTAAACTATGAATGATGTACACTGTGTGTATTGAATAGCTTTCAGCACTTATGTTTTGTTGATAAACAAATAAATTCAAAAAAGTAGATAATCCTCTACTTCAAAAGTCAAGCATTTCTACCTCGTGGCAGATGCACATTGTATCAGTCAGAGTTCTATCAATATATTCAGCTTTAGTGATCCGAACCAGAGCCTAGCTCATTGTAGGAGCGTCCAAAGTCAAAGTTACCAGCTTTTAGTGTGTGGTTCATGTGCTTCATATCTCTCCCTGAAAATAATCCACAAACTGGCCTCACTCCTGGATAATGTAATCTGCATGTATATATGTTTTTTAGTTATAGGGTATTAGTGGGAGCGATAAGATCAAAGAAAGAGGGAATAGGGCAGTAAAAACAATCACTGATTACCAATTAGATGGTGATATATTGAAAGACCAAGAATCATGCTTAAAAGTCAAGGCTAATCAAAATGTTATTTCTCATACAATGACTCTATATTGCCAGTGCACATGAGGGTTGAAAAATGAAATTATTAGGTACATTACTCCACAATAAAAGGCCATTTCTTTAGTAAACATTGAGTTGTCCCCCTTTAGGTACTAGTACTTCAAAGGAACTAAACTGATATCCTGTTCCTGAATTGGATCATGTATTTTGTTTCAATTCTGGACATTTAAAATAAACTGAAGCACCTTGAGGGGTACTGTCTAAGAATCTGAAAACAGAGAGCAAGATGCTAAATTTTCTGGTGACAGAATAATTGTATCGTTTTCAAAAAAAGGAAACACTATATGCTATAAATTGCAAATGGAATACTCAAGCAGACGATTTAATCCTCTGGAGATGCGTGCCCATTGAAAGATTATTCGTCATTCTTAAAGTATAGTATTTCTTGTAATAGTATCTGCCTCATTTTCATTCAGATTTGATTTTCAATGAATTTTTTTTTTCTTTCAGGTTTTGTTTGCATTGAATCAAACACTTTGGCAGCACGAAATTTCACGGTCCAGTAAGAATGCTGTTCACTATACCACTGAGGACCTCATTCACCACTATAACTGTGGTGACCTTAATTCGATTATATTCAACCATGATACGGCACAAGTACCGAATTTGGTCAATAGCTCACTACCACCCCAAGATCTTCAGACTGCGAAAATGATTGATGACTACTTCCGAGACGAGCTCATCAACAAACGCAATGAGAGAATGACAGAAAGAGTCATCAACCTTTTAAAAGCTCACCCACAAAAAAGCTTTTTCTTCGCTTTTGGGGCTGGTTAGTCAATGCTCTAGTTATATTTACAAGGGTCGTCTTTTTTTCTTTAATATTATGGAAATTGTTACAATCTTTCCTTTGCCCACAGCTCTGATCTTTTTTAGACTTGTTTGGCTAAATGAGTCATGCAGTGATTGGGATCATATTAAATTTTTATATAAATAGACCATGGAGTCAGGCTAGTATTTTTTAATGCAGTTTTTATTACTCTAATGATGACTGCAGAAAAGATACCGATTTATTTTGAGATGACAATTAAGATATCATATTTTTATGAATTGCATGTATCAAGATTTTATATTCTTTAGACTGCCCAGAGGTGTTTAAGGACATTTTTCTAATGGTTGTTTTAAAGTTTACCACAAAGCAAATATGCAGAGAATAGCAATTTGAAGAAAGTGGAATGCTTTCAAGCCGAGCATATCTGAATTACATCTCCAATTTATAAAAGACGAGTAAAATTGCAATGTTTCAATTTCCAAGATACAGAATAACTCCCCCCTTAGGTTGCCAGAGATTTGTAAAGAAATGGCTGATTTAAGACATCTTGTATAGTCTACCATTGCAAATGATGTCATGTTTTTTTCCTATGGTATGCAGTCAATCCAGCCAAAAGAAAACTTACTAGAAGGCTATATGTTTATCTTCCAGGACACCCTCTGCCCACAGAAATAATGAATGACAAATTGAAGAAGCTGAAAGATACAATTTAAAACACACACCATTTGTTTGTTTTTCAAGGTCACTTTCTGGCCAGTGAAGCCTTGATTGACAGATTGAGAATCAGAACATATGTTTAGTTCAGATACCTAGGTCACACCCAGGGCATGGAAACCTCAGTTATATTGCTTAGTACAAAAAAGATTTGCTGTATGATGTTTTAAAGTTGACATTAAGAAAAAAAAACCCAAAGATTTAAAGCAATATGAGCTGCATTTTTGAGAATTTTATTTTTGCTGTTAAAATGTGTTATTATGATAAATTTGTATGTAATTTAAACTTCTTTGATCAATTAGACAGAAATAAAGTATCAAATTGCTTCAGAATAAAGGATTCTGTACAATAAAATAATTATATAGTGTTATATAAGAAATCAATATTGTACAGGACGACAGAAATGTAATTTTGCTTCAATCAAAGCTTATATAAATAGTTCTTCCATCGCAAATATGAACAACAGAAGTTTAAAAACATTCTTTTTTCTGTCATTGAAATAGTTAATTACAATTTTGCAACAAAAATTTCTGCATCAAAGTTGCAGCTCATATTGCTTTAAAAAGGTTCCTCTCCAAGCAATAATGACTAAATAAACTTTAGGACAATATTATACAGTTATGGAATGGGTATGAGGGAAATAGCAAATTTATGGTTCCCCGAGGGAGGAAACTATTTCCCGAGAATAGTTTCCTGCCAAGGGGAACCATAAATTTGATATTTCCCGAGTACCCATTCCATAACTGTTTTATTATACCGAAACAAACAAAGGAGATTTATTAACTAGAGACTTAGACATTTTTAAAACAATATAGAGGCATTTATATAAATAATCAAAAATGCGCATGATTCCAGTTTTGTTAAATATGTAATGCATCAATACGGAAAAAAAAAAAATAATAATAATAATTTCACTAACATTTCGAAGGATTATCGTTGCCCTCTTTTTGCTTAGAAATTCCAGTATGATTTTGACATCGCATGTCGAAATGTTTTGACGTCATAGTTACATTGCTAATAACATTACGTCACGGACTCGAGATTCCTTGAACCCAATGTTCATTTTAATTGGTTAAAATTAATAATAAATATTCATGAGGGAGTAGTCCAAGGGAGTAGCTCTGATTTTTCAGGGAGTAGTCCTCAGATGGGGGAAATAGTATCTTCTCGGGGAAATAGACAGTTTTATGGTATTGATTTTATATAGAGTAATAAGAGTAAATATATATATGATAAAACCGATGTGCCGATTCATTAAAACTCATTGAAATAAAGAATAAAACACTACCCCTACTTCTTAAATATGTTCAGTTTTGACAAGAAACAAAACTGTAATATCTTCTTCATTTTAGGACATTTTCTGGGCAATGAAACTGTGATTGACAGATTGAAGAAACAGGGATACTCAATAGAACACATCCAACAGACTGACAGCATTCCAAGGTATCTGGGCTTTAAGTCCCATTTACAGAGTGTGGGGGTTTGAATTTGCTTGTTATCCATCACCCCAAAGTCAAAACCTAATGTTAATGCAAAAGCCATTTAGGTATTTATTCTAATACAATTTAAAGCCCTTGGATTAGCTTTCTAACTTTTTCTATTGTCATGGTATTCCAAGGATTTGCATTCTTATGTGACTCAATAGAAGTGAGAAATAGGTCACCCTATTTTCTTGCACTTTTGACTGTGTGATACAATCAATTTTTAGAGTCCTTCTATTGATTTTAATTGGAAAATATAAATCATAAGACAATTAGAGAAAAAAATTATGGATTTAAGGGGAAGTAACTCAATGTCAATACAATGGCTTATTATGCAGATAAAATATATAAACAAGATAAAGTCAACAATGGTGCATTAGAGTGAAATCATAGCCTACTAACTCAATTTGAGATATATCCCTTTAATTTTTGGGATGGAATTTTTTGATAGCAATTCAGATTTTATATGGACCCCCAGGGGAATATTTCATTGGCAATTATTTTGCGTCTCCTCTGGAGAATAGGACAAAGTACACAACAATCAAATCAGGCACAAATACGTCTTCATTATTTTGTCGTCTATGGAAGAGAAAGTGAGATAAATCAATAATCGGCTTCTTTTTTTTTTGCACTCATACAAAAGCACCAGGGTGTCATAGTTATTTGCAAAAAATATTCACCATTAGTGTCACAAAATTGCTATCTAATAATATGTTTACATATCTGCCAGTCCAGTCATTGCACATCATGATTATAAAGTTTAATTCCACATCATTTTGTCATTTAAAATAATCCCTTGGTAATATGTAAATGCCATTTCTTCTAAAACTGATAATTAAATGGGCCATCCAGCATCCAGAAGGAGATAACTCTGTAATGAGTATAGACTCTTCAATAAGAAATAATTTCCTCTGTTGTATCTTATATTTCAGGTCAAAGGGAAAGAGAAGGAGAAAATTAAGAAGAAGGAAGAAAGAAAGAAAACAGTACTACCATTCAGTAGAGAATATATGGTTACCAACAGATCCTGACAGAAGGTACGGTAAATGAGAAATTTAAATCTGAAATTTATTTTAAACTTAATTGTTGGCAGGGATGGGAAGATTTTGCATATGTATTCCAAAATGAATTGATCTTCCAGTGCTGTATAACCCGGTGGAACATGTACATACAGCTGTCACAGAAATATCACCCATTCATAACATTTAATGTCTAAATCATTTGTAATAAGAGGTTCAAGCTGTTCATGAGTGTTTGTAATCAGTGAAATACAATGCAACTGGCCATGAAATTCTTTTGTTTTTATGTAGACCATGGATGGACCAACTTACCAAAGAAACAAGGAAGCCAACAAGAACTCGCGAGACACCTTTCAATGATTTATGGATTCGGATAGACAACAAAAAGTAAGGGCCAGGAATATTTTTTTCTCTGTTGCTCAAGTTATCTTTAGTGTCTAGTACATATTGATTTGAAAAATATTCTAATGAAGATATTCAGCAAAACTCTGGAAAAATTTTGCAAGTAATGTTGCCTATAAGTATAACGCTTCTTCGTGCTACATATTGACAAAATATTACTCTTTTACTTCTAAACTAAATTTTCATTGCTTTTAAATTTTAGTCCTGGACTTATGACAGAATTGGCAGAGAGATTCAGTCAAAGTCGAAATGAGACCCAGAAAAGCCTAGTTTATCACCAACAGGAAGTCAGATCCATTTCAAACGTCGTACACAGTGACTTTATATTAACTGTGTTAATTGTTACAATATTGTTATTTTCTTGACAGTGGAATTTTTTCCCTTACTGTTGATATTATAAGTTATTTTTTTTTTACTTGTCTTTCAGCTGGGGGTACATTTGAATGTTGTGTTCATAAATATTTCTTGGAAAGCATTATCTATCACACAATTGCACCAAGAACTATTACTCTTGTTAAAATGTAAGTTCAGAGAAGATTTATTTCCCTTGTTACTGTGATATACAACTAAACACATGTTAGGAAACTTTATAGATGCAATTACTAATTACTTAATAATTATATATTATAAAATAATTAAGAAATGAGAACCAGCTCAATACTCAGTTTTGATTTGAATATTTTGAGTGTAGAAAATTATCTCTTTTTTTTTTTTTTTTTGCTATAAAAAATAAGACATACAAAAACATGTGTCTTCTTGGAATATTCAGATTTTCATGATTTACATGTACTAACATGTTTCATCAACAGTCATCAACAACTAATCCAATTTTAAATGCAATTAAATCATATCATGTTATTTTACAGTAAATGTAACCTACATCAGAAATCCATTTTCTTGCTAGTCATATAATTATATAAACCATTCATTGTATTAAAAGGGTCTTTTGTAACCATTCATCTTTCATTTTTTATGAATAATACAAGATGAAAACTTCACAGTAAGATCTGAGTTTTATTGATTTGGAGATTTTTCTTTCCATATGACTCCTGATATTGGAGAAATATTATCGATTATACAGATATACTTGTATTTTTTTCCTTAACATTACAGTCTATTGTTATTGAATTTTGTTCAAATTTTCAATTATATGTTAATGTATTGCATATTGCATGAAGACTTCTGTTAACTTATGAAAGTTTTTTACAAGGGAGAAGAAAAAACAAAACAAGAAAATGTGGTACATATAAATTCATCATTTAGTGTTTTTCATCAATTTTTATCAATACAGTGGCATGTCACCCATTGTCTACATGCAATCTTTGATGTACCTGATTTCCAGGAAATCTGTTTTGCTTACTTTAAGCATGGGCAATATCCTCAAATTGTCTACCTCAGTTTTCAAACTAATTTTTGTTCAGCATTTCCAGAACAAATAAAAAAAATCATTTCCACTTCATAAATGTTTTGTTTTTCTATCAGCGAGTCAATTTATCATATCAAATTATCAAACGTTTATCCCTGTATCCAGTGGCTATCACTTGTATAAATTTTTCATAACCCACATTTGGCATGTATTCTGACACATCATAATGTTGTATAATCAAATTCATGTGTGTGCATTAATAAACATGGAAGATTGAGGCCTAATCTTAAATAATTTATTAATATATAGTCTTTGAAATAATCCCTACTTTAATTTTCTTCATATTTTATTATGCACAGTTTTAAGTGGTGCTATATTTTTAGGTTGTAAGAGATGTAATACAACTGACAAGAGAGCAACAAGGGTGTAAAAACCACTAAATTTAAATTAGGTATAAATGTGATATAAAAATATAATATCCCATGGCAGGTGATTGGATATGGTATTTGTCCAAATTGTTGCGTGTTTTACTGACTGTAGACGATAATGGCCAACAAACAAAACTGTATGACAAACAAGATGACTTCATGCATCTTTTCCATCAACTTTCCTTATTTATGTAGTAATATTCCACTATGACCTGCAAATGGTGTTTATGTCTCCCAACTTATTTGATAAACAAAAGCCTGCTCTGAGCTGCAGAAGTACAGCTCTCTGGTTGAGAAAATTTGGTCAGACATACCAGAGAGCTACATGCAGATCCAAGGATTGTAAAAAACCTTTGATTTATGGTGCTGCTTTTATGTCAAGCTATGGGTATTATTTCTTGCATTATACATGTTTCCACCACTAAAAGCATGGTATCCGTTTATTAACAATATATTTCACTCCCAATCTTGTTACTTTATTAACATTTCTAAGGACCCAAACAGCTCTATGTGGCTTTTGAATGTCGGTTTCAAAAACTTTGCATTCCGACAACAATGTTGAAGTCATGCTGTCTGGGACCATTGAAAGGTAAATAAAATTTCAAGATTATGAGTAGAATATACGGTTAATTTACAGAAACCATGCTTTTGGCAGGGGAATGCATATAATACAAGAAATAATACCAGAACCGTGTGACAAAAAAAGCAGCAGTGAAAATCGAAGGTTTTAACAATGCTTGGATCTGTAGCTCTGGTTTGTCTGTCCAAATTTTCTCGATCAAAGAGCTACATTTTTTAAACCAAGGCAGGCTTCTTATAAACAAAATATGATCAACAGTGTAAACATTTTTAAAGTGTATGGCATATATTCTATATCTGTTGGCTTGATATGTAAAGAAATCATCTAATAAATAAATATTTCATATTCAAATACTTCTGCATTGTCTGCACATTGAATATTTTAAGAAATATTAGAAAGTAAATCATATTGCAAGAAAGTTTCACAGATTGAACAGGCATGTACACATATTTTCTTTCTTTCTTTTTTTTTTTAAAAAGGAACTTTTTCATAAAATATAAATAAGACACATTCATCAAATTAATAACTGACTTGAGACAAAGTATTTACTGAAATAGATTGAACAGCAGGTAGTAACTCCCTATTCATATATTCTTCTGAAAATGTGGATGAGCTATTGACATATCACAATGAAACATATAACAATAAAAACCAAAATGTTTGTGTCTACCGCACACTGCAATTGTACATGTATAATGATTCAATTCAAAGCTTATTCAAGTATCAACAGGTCAGATTTAAGCAATACAGCATTACCAGAATGTAGCTTTATGGAAAGTAAGAGTATTGCAATTTCAAACAATTTTTTTTTTCAACTGTCTTTGCCTTTGATTTTTTTTTTTTTTTGGTAATGAAATAAATAACTCAAATGTATTCAAATATAAGAAATATTGAGGAATAACCTCCTAAGTTCTCAAGAATTTTTTTTAAGGATTGGAGCTGCACTAAAGGAGTTATTTTATGCTGTAAATATAAATTTGAAATGGTAAATTGTGACAGCAATATTTAATTCTGCAAAATAAAATTTAGGATGAAAAAAATAAAGGCTACAAATTATGACCAAAATAGAAAATTAAATTTTTTGCTCATATGCATAACACGGCTACAATACTAGGGAGGTATTATATCAAACACATTTCAATGTAAGTATATCTAAAAGAATTACAAAAATACATAACAGACATTGATGCTGTTCATAGAAAAGAAAATGTCAACCCAATTTTTTTCAGTTTTCAAAATGTTGTAATAATATCCCCTAAAATCAGATGACAATCAAAATTAACTGTATTCCAAATTACACTAAATTATATGCATTAGCACTTTTTGGGAAGATAAAAAACAATATAGTCTGTGTCTACAAATATATTCTTACATTAAAAAAACACACACAAACAAAAATTACAGGGTAAAATTACCTTTTTCAAAAAATCTTCATTAAAAAAAATTATGTGAGGTGAATAATTCTGTACAACTGATTTTTTTTTTTTGGTGACTGCAAATTTACTAATATATATGCACCATACTATATGTATATGTACATTTATTTCTAATTGCACTGAAACTATACTGGTATACATCTACAAAGCCTTCATGGCACATTACAACCAAATTGCACACATCATTACACTGACAGGATGATAGAATGTCTAAGTATCATGAAGTATTACATAAAAAATATAACTCTCTATAATTTTGGCTGCAATCTATTTTCAGCATAAATTACCCTTGCATGATATGTATTATGAAACACATATGAAGATTGGTGATGAGCAATTTAACAAAACAGAGCAACAACAAATATAAAATGACTATATTAAAGTGTTTGAGAAATATTTGTTCATGTTGCACTTGATCTATACAAAATTACAACACTGCACCTTCAACATTATGGTCTGTAACATTAATGACAATATCAACAAAAGATTGTCAGAACAGTACAAGATCGTAATCAGCAAAAATAAAATGAAAATTTTCATAATAGCTAACAAAAACAAGACAATCAAGCATCAAGTAAAATTAGGTAATATACAAAATACATTTTAATTCCTAAAATATATTTACTAGAAAATAAACTATAATATTGTCTAACTGCATCAATCAACTTTTGTGTGACCATTTGAGTGACCATTTATGCCATTGCTTTGGTGCACACTGCCATTTTTTGTGACTCCATTTTGAATTTGGTCAGTCTTTTTATGGCTGGCTCTGGCCTTCTTGATATATGCTTGTACATAAAAGTTTCCAAATAGAACCATCATAGAGATCATGTAGCTACTAAGAAGTATGTGACTCCAGAGTGGAAAGTCACACCCTGTAATGGTGGTCTGGATAGTGTGGAAAAATATCAGCACAAATTGAATCTGAAATGAAGAACAGTTGGCTGAAAAATAGCTTCCTTAAGTTATTTTAATTTCCTGTTAAATTACAAGACATGTTTGGGAAACACTGATGCCCACATATGGTTCCTTGTGGCAAAGGTTAAAGTTTCTCAAATACAAGTTAATCTCAAGTTCAAGGTCTAGAGATAAAAAATTTTGATACCTTAAGAAAGGTTTTATCAAAAAAAAAATATACCTCTGAAGAACAAGAGGCCTCGAAGCAACCATTCAGAAATTACAGTCAAGGTAAAAACTTTCAAAAGTAGGTGAAACTCCAAGGTCAAGGTCAAAAGTTGGCACCCAGGTGAAGGTCTTGTCACAACGAATACACATGGGAAATATAAAAGCCAAAGCTCCAAACATTCAAAATTTACGGCCAAGATTAAGTTTTTTAAAAGTAGGTCATATTCCAAGGTCAACATTGTTGGTCTCCAAAAAAGTTCTTGTTACAGAGAAAACACATTTGAAATATGAAAGCCCTAGCACCAACCATTCAAAACTTATGGCTGAGTTGAAGTTTTAAAAAAAAAAAAAAAAAAAAAAGGAAGACCAAAATCCAAGATCAAGGTAAAAAAGTCAAAAATATTTGAACCCAAGGAAAGGTTTTGTCACAAGAAATACATATGAGAAGTACAAAAACACTCACACCAACTGTTCAAAAGTTATGACCAAGGTTAAAGTTTGGTAAAATTTTTTAAGAGTGGGTCAAACTCCAAGGTCAAGAGGTTAAATATGTTGGTACCCAAAAAAAGGTCTTTTCACAAGGAATACACATGTCAAGTATGAAAGCCCTATCTCCAACAGATCAAAATTATGGGCAAGGTTTAAGTTTTTGTGGACAGACAAACAGATGGAGGGACAGAGCAAAAACTATAATTATGCCCCAAAGCTTTGATTACATGGGCATAAAAAAATAATTACTTATAAAATAAATTTTATGCATGCTAATAATTTGAGATGAACTACTCCCTAAACTTACCAGCTGTAATCTAGTTATGTATTTTTTCCACCATAACTTCCCTCTCATAGACGGAATGGCTGCTAGTGCATAGTATGCATACATAATGATGTGTACAAATGCATTCAGTGAACTACAAAACCAAGCTGAAAACAAAGTGAGACTCATATTGAGGAATCATCAGATTGATAAAGCAGAATGCACATAAAATAAACATGTGTTTATCAATATCAGTGATCAGATCAACTGAGAATATATACTAAAACAAGCACACACAAAAAAAAACTTAAAATCATTGAAAAAATAATAGGCATGCAAAACTCACTCTCAGTACTAAGAAATAAACAGAAATTCTTTGATAAAACAGTGTACATGTATATAATCATTTTATTTTTTCATAATTGGGAACCTCCCTCATAAATCTTTAAACTCACTTTTTTTCTACTGTTGTTATTAACCTTCAATATTGAAGTAAATTGATAGGGCATAATACTGTAGATTCCTAAATATACGCGAGAAATAAATTATCGCGTAATTACGCGAGAAGCACCACTCGCGAAATAAAATTACTCGCATTTATTTTTATGGTGCTATAATGTATGTAAAATATCTAGATAAATCACCCATTCGCGAATTATTATTCTCGCAATTTGACGTCCTTGGGCCATTTCGTGATATTAAGTACTCGCGTAAAATAAGGAATCTACAGTAAAAAGCATATGTGTACTGCATGATAATACTAATTAAAATATTCTGTGTTTATCATTCATTTTAATTATTTACTTATCTATTTATCCATTTCATTAGTTTTTCTCATTTGTTTTTGAGTTTTGAGGGTTTTAGAGTGAATTTAAGGCTACTGACAATTTATCCCCAGAATACTAAATATCATAGATACTGCACACAATACAGTTGATAATTATGCCAATTTGTATACTCTTACACTTTTTAAAAATCCATTTCAGAAACTCTCTGTGATAGTATTTACTGTTAAACATACAAGCTGTGGATTATAAATATTGAAGTCTTTGGATAACTTGGTAAACAATGTTATGTTCTTGTAATTTTACATAGAGCAGCAATTCACAAAATTGTGTAATGATATTATGATATCTATAATTCTATGTCAAAGATAGCATTTTTATCATTAAGACCTCCCCTTGCCTTTTTTTTAATTCATAAATCTGTACTTCACTGCATATTGTATGCATAGTTAAGCAACTTTCATTTTTTTTTTCTTGAAATATGTTTCTGAAAATAAATTCCCCTGCCCTTGATGTTCCTAATTTACAAATGATGCATGAGCTTGAAATACACCCAACATGAGTATTTGAATCTGATTTAAGTTGTCTTAAAATGACATCTTTTTTTGTAATGGGTTCAAAATGATGGCCAAATGTCCCCAATTTTCAATGAGGTTTAGGAACGAGTTGGTTGATGAGACAATTATGCATGCTGGTTTTTCTTCGACTCTTGTTTTTTTTGTTTTCTTTTTCACACAATCAAACCACTGAAGTAATGTGGTAATAAATATGATAGAAATGCTCTCAGCAAAACATTAGACTCCTTCAAGAATCTTATGTATTAATCTGAAATATGTGACAGTATTTAGAGTCATTTATCCCCCAATCTGTGGATATTCATGGCTTATGAAAACAACTTGGACAGAAACTGTGCATCCATAAATCTATCACTTGTGGGACTAGCATGCCTACATTATAAATGTTTGAATCTAAGTCTACTTACATTGGCCTCCTGGTATATAGGTGGTGACCCACCAGTATATATTAACTATGGAACTATGGTGGTACACATGTAAAAAGGTTATCTGGTCCTGTTTCTTTCTGAGAACCATTAGAACTGAGTCTCCTAACTCCACAATCTTTGACACGAAAAACATGTGTATTATTTTAGCCATCTGAAAAAAAACAAAAAACATTATCCATAGAGAATTAACTTACTCCAACTGTTTCATGGGTTATGTCATGTTTCACAATTCACACTTTTTTATTGGGGGGGGGGGGTCCTTTGGTTTTTTTTTTTCCATCTATAATTCTGTCTGGATCTTAACTCTTGAGCATTTCAGTGGAATGGGTATAAACTTTATCATATTGTTGCTATAAATGACCTTAAAGCATGTCCTGATCTTGACTTAAGGTCATATCCTAAAACCCAAGGTCAATGAGCAATGAGAGAAGTGAAATGGTGTCTGGGCTGTATTCTGGGATCCTTGACCAGAATGTATTCAACTTGAGTATGTTGTTGCAGATGATGACCCCAGGTATATCATGGTTTAGCATCAAGGTCATATTTTGAAGGTTAAGGTTGGTGACTAATGAGATAGTGAAATGTGTCCAAGCCATACTTTGGAACCTATGACTAGAATTAATTCACAGCAGAATATCTTGTTGCTGATGATGTGATCAAGTGTCATGGCATTGATGCAAGGTAATATCTCAAAGGTTAAAAAATCTTTATTCTCTCATTAACATGGGATTTAGGTGAATGGCATATGTGTCAGGTATAAGCTTTTTCTATGTTTCTTTATCATGGTCTGATATGGTTCTGGCACAGATTTAAGATTTCCTCCTGTGAATGTATCCATATGACCATAATTCAAAGTCATAATCTTTACATTCTAAAAAAAAAAAAAATTGTGTCAAGTATGCACACATGATCAATATCCATTCCCCCAACAATATCATGACCCTGTACTTTTCTGAAATTAATAGATGAACTTGAAGCACTATCAAACTAGAGGTACTGTGAAACTCACAAATTGATAACCCCCCCACCCCCTGCATTTTTTTTTTAAAAGTGCCCTTTCAAATTCTGTAAATTGACCTTGAACTTGCCAAAACTACCTTGGTTGAAAAAATAACACATCACCTTGTCATAAGTAATCTTTTAGTGAAATATGGACATCGAATATTTCTCCATTAGAAAATTCTAAACCTGTCGTTACTTTTTACTTTTTAAACCAATGACCTTGAATTTGCCACAATGAGCTTGGGTCAATGTTATGACAAACCTTCAAGTCATAAACAATCTTTGTACAAAGTATGAGCTTCTAATGATTCTCCATTACAAAGTTATAGCCCGGATAAGAATTCTATACTTTCTGCCATTGACCTTGAACTTGCCCAAATAACATTTGGGGAAGGTCTGGACAAACCCTCAGGTCTTAAAAAATCTTTGTTCCAATAATGAGCTTCCAATGATTCTCCATTTCAAAGTTATAGCCCAGAAGAATTTTATACTTTTTTTCTGTCAGTGATCTTGAACTTACTGGAATGATTAGAGTGAAGGTCATGACACACCCTCTGATCATAAATAATCTCTGCACCAAGTATGAGCTTCCAATGATTCTGCATTGCTTAGTTATAACCCAGACAAAAATTAATACCTTTTCTGCCTTTGACACTGAACTTGCCTAATTGACCTTAAGTCAAGGTCATGACACTCCCTCTACTCATGAACACTCTCTGTACTAAGTATGACCTTCCAATTGTTCTCCATTATAAAGTTATAGCCAGGAGAAGAATTTTGTACTTTTTCTGTCAGATATCTTGAACTTGCCAGAGTGACCTTGGGTCAAGGTCAAGACATCTGTATCAAGTATGGAGTTTCCAATGATTCTCTATTACAGAGATATAAGCCCAGAGAGAATTTTCTACTTTTTTCAGCTATTACCTTGAAATTGCCGGAATGACCTTGGGCCAAGGTTTTGACACATCCTCAGTCATAAGCACTCTCTGTACCAAGTATGAGCTTGCAATGATTCTTCATTACAAAGTTATAGTCCAAACAAGATTGCATGTAGAGACAAATGGACAGACCAACCGACAAGGTTATTCCTTTATGTCCCCTCCCAACTTTATTTGTGGGGGGTATAATCACAGGAACTAGATATCATAGAGATGGTGGCCATCTCAAAGGGCCCCACTTTCGGCAACAAACATGAAAATGTAAGGTAGCTGAAAAGGGTTTATTTTAAAGAGGAACATTTGTGTTGGCTGACTGGACTTAAGGGAAAGAAATTATGCACCGAACAAAGATTTTAAACAGAGAGGCTATTTTTGATCTTGACCCTTGACCTAGAAACTTTGTTCAAGGTCACTATACATCCATTGTCCAGTGGCACTCTGTGAGTGAAGTATGAGCCACGTTGGACCAAGGAGAGAGAAGATATGCTCTGGACAAGGATTTTTCACATAATTCTGCTATGACCTTAACCTTAGACCTAGAAACATGGTTCAAAGTCACTGCACACCCTTTACCCAAAGACACTCTGTGGGTGAAGTATGAGCCAGATTGGGCCAAGGAGAGAGAAGATATGCTTCAGACAAGAGATCTTGGACGGACAGACTGATCACTATTGGGCGCTTGCAGAGCGGGGCCCTAATAAATTTCCAATGTTTCTTTGTAACTGTGCTTCTCAGCCACAGCTTGCATTGACAAATAGACAAAATTATTCTTACAGGTGAAAAGGACCTGATCACCTACTTCAAGCATATTTACTGGAAATGTGAATTGTGTGTCAAAGTCAATTTGTATGGCAACAATTTTGAGTCAACATGATAAATGGTACATATATTTCTCTACCTAGGTACAGCTGTACCACGTATTTACCAAATAAGGTTAAATGAGACTGATAAACACAATACTTGTACTTGTAATTCACACTGGTAACCTTCAAACTAGGTAACACATTTCTATCTGACTTAATTTGCACATATTTTTTTGGAATTGGGACTTGTGATAATCATGTAAAGGGTGGAATGAAGTCAAAGTGCATTATTGATCTAATAAATCACCCCATAGTTCAAAGTCCAACACGCATACCAGGAGAATAAAAAATGTCATAAATGCATTAATACACCTTTATCTACTCGCCAAGACACCTGTTTTAAAAGTCTCTTTTTACCTACCCTCTCTTCCTTTGGGTTTTTGGGGGTGTCTTGGTTATACACACAACACAAAAATCCATTTTCTTTCCAATAATCTGCGTAGATTGCACTGGCCATAATCTACAAAAACAATCAACATTCTGAACATAGTTTAAATTCTTTGAAAATTTTATTTCAAACAATGCAGAGAACATTTGCATTTTACTGAAGTTAAAATATTTTTAAAATAAAAACCTAGGTAACTCCACTGTTTGAAAAACAAAGTGTAGCTAATATGCACCAAGTCTAATAATTGACTGAGCTAGGTGCCTACAATGTAGCTTGTCATGGTCTCCATTGATATGCATATGCAATCATTTTTCAGTTTCATAATAAAAGTTGATACATGTATAGATCTTGTAATGTCATCAATGATACATGTATTGTTTAATAGCTTACCTCCACAAACATATATGTGGACCATATTACAAGAATACTATTGTACACCACAAGAAATCGTGGAAAGCTGTAGGCAGGGCGGTTTCTCATAAAGCGCGGCCCAATAACAGTCACAAATAAAATATACACAATAGTTACTATCCAGATATATACAGGGTTATCGTACAACATGAAAAGGTCCTTTGTCCTCGGATCTGAAAAAAAAAATTGAATACTCATGCAATGCACTTTTATTGAACATTGAGTTAACTATCTATTTATGAGGGAATGCATCATTTAATTATCAGCTTTTATGAAAGTGTCAAGATGTCAGGAGAGCTTGCATCTTCAGCTATATTTTGTTAAGAAACCCTTTTCATATTACAAACTTCACTGCTGATAATTTTCATTTTTTAATCATTATAAAGACTACTTTCCAATCCATTTAACAATTTAATCCATTTAAGTTAATACATATATTTTATTGTTTAATTTATGTACCAAAGTTTAGATAGTGATATTTGTAATGTAAATTTAAAAAGACTAACACAGTATTCATGTTACAAAGATTAAAATTAAACTAAATTTAAATAACCTACATTCATATATATATATATCCTAGTGCTTTACATTTCCCCAGTTATCACCACCCAATAAGCTAATATAGGTCAAATTCTAGCATGTCACCAACATGAGAATTATGACGTGAAAAGTCAAGGCCACATTCTTACAGGAGAAAAACTGAAAATTAGATGGCACCTTCACCTTAGATGCTGTGGTCAATAAGTAGTACACACTACGGCTGTAATGGGACTACAATTTTTTAGATATAATTTATCTTGAGAAGTTTTATCTTTATTTTACCAAGTGTATCTGACCTTATTTGTCTATTTTTAACTTACAGCGCAGAGTACTGATTTAATATTTTGCATGATGCGGCAATTGTCCTACCTCTTGTGGCCTTGCCCTCTTCATAGAGACGCAACACATCCTTCACAATAGGGACTTTCTCCATTGCTAGAAAGAGTACAGTACATATGTATGTATGTATATATTAATACATGTATATAAATCATTAATTGGACTAGTGAAATTAAAGGACAAATGCTCTTTGTATATACATGTACATATTTTCCAATTATTACCTTTCCATGTCAGTAAACATGCTATAATATTTATTTTTGTTTTACATACACTTGTGACATATCAACAGCTTGTTTTTTGAGTACCCTCTTAAAGGACTGCAGCACGAGACAGTAAATTCAAACCAGGATTTTTTTCCCATCAAGATGAAGACAGACAATTTCCTACCACCGATAGATGTATACGGCACATCTAACACAGTTCAAAGAAACATGATTATCCCATTAGTATCTCTCATTAGCTTGTTCAGATGGTAAATCTTCATGTCAGTGATTGATAATACCAGGTTTTTGTTTTCTAACCTTTTAGCATTTCACCATTCAACATGAACTCTTCAATCAGATATCATCAGATGTTCCTATTATATGATCAAACACTCTATATTTCAGCTTGATTCCTCCTAACTAAGATACCTTTAGATACCCCGATGAACTGATCAGGGTGAGGGGATCTTGGTAAAAGTTTGCAATGAGCTAGAAGTTTACCTGAACGTGTATTGCCCTAAGCAGGTTATCATGACCTAAACATGGGGGCAATGATAAATAGAAATCTGAGGTTACTCCACATATAAAGAGTATAATACCAGGTAATACAACATCAAAAAATTTGCATGCCAGGCCATTTTAAAGCAAATCATATTATTTAGTTGATAATGTCAAAAAGTCCAATATACACAAATCCCTTAAACTTTGTAACCAATATTATATACTTATATTTCTGAGTTTATCTGTCATCAAAGTACAGCACAATGTTTCTGTATTCAGCATCAGCACTTAGTACCCTCTTGTGTATCTCCTTACATGTATATATACCACTGACCATGGAAAGATTTAAGGCATGTTATCTTTCAATAACTATTACAACCTAATGTATGTATTACATCCTAGTATGAATTAAAAATAATAAGCCCATTATAATGTACGTTGAGTCACAAACGAAAATGAGTAGCAAAAGCAAAATTGTGAATATTCCAACGTCACAACACAGAAAAAAATACTTTTTAAAAAATGTACTTGATCCTTTGTAATTATCTCACTGTAAGATTATCTTATAAACTAGAGTAGGCATCTTGGGGCTGGCTTGCTTTTGCATGTAATAAAATGTACTTCTACACTGTATATGGGTATATTTGCCTTTGACAGCTGACATAGTGCCATAATCAGTCACTGATATAAGATGATGGATGATTTTAACTCATCTTATGCAAAATGATTTACCTCTATTATATGAACCATGGAAATTAATATTTACATTTTCTGATATAAGCACATGATAAACCAATGTATTTAAGCTTATTCTGATATTCAGGATATCAAGGGTGTGATTTGTCAACTACAAAAACCTTAAATTAAATGAATCAGTGCATGTTCACAATAAGCTTATGGCATTTTACATGACTGTATATATATTGGAGCACATGAACAGCTTTGTTGTTCATGGGAGATACCATTTATGTTCCGATGTTTATTTACCACCATAACCCCCCGAACCTTGAGTTTGTTTTCTAATAATTTGAGTTAATATTGTTCATGAAGTCCTCCCATTTCGATCATGCAATTTTCACTTAATTTAATCATTGTAGTAATACTATATGATCTCACCACTCAGAGTAAAATTTACCAATAGGTGTCCGATAAGGTACTTTGATAGGAGGAAGAGGCTAATTTTATAGGTCACTTTTGAGCTTTAATTGATTTTAATCGAAAATATATTACTCTATTAGAAGGTTTATGCAGCTCAATTCTTTTATTTTTTTCCATGTTATTTATAAACTTTTCATGTTAGCATTGTTTTGCAAAGGTTCGACACGTCTCCTGAGAGAATGACTGTGGCTAGTTTTTAAGAAATATTCCCGGAAACAGGCGTAAGGCCAGCATGGTCAACGACCAGTAAATGACATGTGCATATTTACAAGACAGAGTGCTGAATACAAGCGGGCGCTTCCACTTGTTTGGTGTAAATTTTACACTGATGTGGGTCCGTGGAGTTCCGTTAAATTGCTACTTAATATATATTCAACTGACTTACCTGCTAAAAGACTCGCTGTTGTCTGTTTCTAAGTCCTTTCACTGTTGCGGTAACCAAACATGCTTATCAAGCGTGCTTTCCCTTTATATCATGTGAATGTTATCAACCAATCAGAATACCGGACATTAACATGCACAAGTATATATAACTCTAGCAAATTCCGAAATCATAGGCCGGAAAAAACGTTTCACATCAAGTAAAAAAAAAGTAATTATTCCAAAGTTTTGTCTTGCTCTGGCATATTAGCGCTAAATAGGTCATTTTGACAAGCATTCAACTGTTCAAGTGTTTTGAACCAGACATATCTCTGATTTCAACATATTCGACATATTGATAATTTGATGTTGCAATTCTCTCTCTTTCTCTCTCATTATTTTTTTTTAGTTTACATATTAAATTTTAAACTTATTTCGATAGTAAATAGACCCCTTAATGCTTAAAGCAAATTTATATAATCTATGCATTCATCGGATTTTTGAAGGGTCAGTGCGGCAATTGTGACGTCACAAAAGATACGTTAACTAGTACGTCATATGACGTCATTTGGAGTAAATGAGTTTAGATCGTCTTTTTGGTGCTAGATCCATTATGACATCATAATTAATTTAATGAACATTACCTTTTCCCGTACTTTCTCCAAGACTGTCTCATGCATGTATAGTGAAGTTAAACAACTGTGATAGTGGGAATGCAACTATTTTGAAGGAAATCAAAAATCCGAAGAAATCTAAATAGTACAATATCTTGATGAAATGTGTCTGAATCAAAGATCTGTTAAAAATTGTGTGTAAATTTTGTAATGTCTATCATGAAATGACGTGCATTCCCTTTCATAATTATTTGTTAATTATTCATAATGGTTGATGTATAATAATAATGTTTAAAAAATATATTATCTTTTTAACTAAAAATAAATTACATTTTTTGATAAATATTCACTTTGTAAATCTAAACGTAACCCCCAAACAATCATTTAATAATTAAATCCTGTGTAAGTGCAAAAAGGTCAACAAAAGAAGTATTGATTTATATATATAGTGTCTCTCATTCGTTTGTGGGGAAAGGAATATATTTTAATCACTTTTTGTAATTATTTTGGTATGTTATTCATCATAATAAAGATTGAAAACATTCTGACAAAGACTTTTGAGAAATATTTACAAATTTAGGTGGTAAATGGACTCAAAAAATATTGAGCACATTTGCCTATATTCGTTGAAATGTGCACTTAATCTTTGCTGTCAATTGAATAAAAAAGAATTAATTCTTGAATAACATTGCTTAATACGGCTCAGTTAATAAAGTCTATAAACGACGATGTTTGAAGAAGTATTTTTGTGATTTTCTATATTCTCTTTATGACCAGTAACCCTAAAAATGGCTGAAAATATGTAGTCACAGTGTAAAATTATCTTTATCTTCAGTTAAATCTTATTCGCATTCGTCAGTGACAGAATCGAATTTTTCCGCAGTGCGGGTAAAGGAAATTTACATATGATACATGGTATGTCAAAAAAAAAAGAATTGTAAAACAAAACATTTATTGACTGTGTTCTGGGGCAGAATGTGTTTTGTCGACCACTCGAACCAAATTATTTGCCTTTGGCCTAACGGCCTCAGGCAAACAGTTTGGTTCTTGGGTCCGAAAAGAAAAACGCATGTTGCCCTCGAACCCAGTCAATAAATGTGTATCAATTATTGTGTTCGAATATAGCTCTTTTTCATTATACATGTAAAATTGCATATTAGGGATCAGAGGTTGCAAAATATGCAATATATTGGAAAACAGCTTAATTTGGCCATATTAAAAAAATGATTAAGAAATTACGTTATTTCCAACAGATATGCAGATTCATAGGACCAAAAAGCACAAGCACTTGGGGTATGGACCCCCTTTCCATTTTTTTCTTTTTAAATCTGGGATCTAGTCACCCTTTTCCCTATTCTAATATGCAATATATGTAATCGATAATGTAACCATTTTGTCGCCGTAAGCTGTTTTATGTATCAGTCGAAAACGATATATTTAAAAAAATATGACATATATATTTATATTTCACCATGTCCGTAGGTACCAGATGAGGGGGGGGGGGGGGGGCACTGGGTGACTGTTTCCAGCCTTTAATACTTGCGATCATATAGTATACAATAGGAAACAAAGCTAAAGAACGTCACTCTGTTGACCTTTCTTTGGTCTTTTTGCTTGTCAATGAACTTTCGTTTAATTGCCCCCACACCATCCCACCCAAAAAGCTAAAACTGATTTTTCTTTCTACTGAGCCGTTCACCGAATATATTATCATTCTTTAGAGTAACATGAATACTGATATATGTTCAACTCGAAATGGTCAATTTCATGTAGCTTTAGCCCTTGTGTATTATTAAGACTCTCCATACCTAATTCACCTCAAAGTTAAAAAAAAAAATGACTTTTTTGTTGGTATCGTTATTCAATGATTTCAACCCTTTCTCGTTTACTTTTCATTATACAAAATTTTTTGATGTTCTACGACTGCCAAAACATATGAAATGAAATCGGAAATGACAAGGGCATATAGTCTAATTAAAATACTATAGATGTGAAATTTGGCTATCTTTCTCTATGAAATGAAATACTTGAAAAAGAAGTAGCCCTTTCCACGATAGTTTATAAGTTGAGGTACGGATTAGATCAACCGACTGAATTTTCTTTACAAAATATACCGGTATACGTAATTTTCAACCCAAATGAAAAAGGTGGAAATAACAAACAGTGAATGACCTCAAAATTCTCAAAAGCTATACAAATTTGTGAACAAGATATAAAACACAGACCCCTGGAAACTCAAGAGATTGAATCAGATGCCTAATAGCAGTAAGCATTTCCTGTCGATCGGTCACACCCGCCGAGAGCTTTATGTATTGATCAGGTAGACGTAGTATTTTAGTACTAACAATGGCCTAACAATGGGTATGAAGAAGTAAGCAAAAATATAACTCAATGATGGATTGTATTAGCAAACTATGACATTATAACGCCAATATAAAATTTTCGAAATGCTGACTTTAAACGAGGTTGTTGAAATTCCTGTAACATCTACTTATTTGCCAGTACCCTTCCTCTCAGAGCATGCTGTTGCGTATCGAATACGTTTGGATCCATAAACACTATAAACAGGTGATAGTGGAATAATAGAAATAAATAAGAAAAGTTGATTTTTCAACACTTAATACAACCAGTCCCCGTCTTAAATACCCCCCCCCCCCCCGACTATTTGACATCATGAACGACTGCTTCTTTAATAAAAATGAAGCGAGCAAATTTTCTTTACTTCTCATTGTCATCTACATATTTACTTTTATCGGGTGTGTGTCTACCTGGTGATTCGATACACAAGAGCATGTTATATGTACGAACAAATAAGTTGATAATATAAGGGTATCAATGATCTCATGTACATTTACTATTTTGCAAATTCTATGATCGACACAATGACTTTGTTTACAAAAACAATCTGTCTTAGGTTGGTTGACTAACGTCTTTCATACAAATTGGCTGCATATTTCTCCATTTACAAGATCATGACAAAGGACAAGTGTGACCTCTCGACAGGGAAAGCTTACTCCTCGATGGCATCTGATCCCACCTCTGATGCTGTAAAAGTTTGCTCTGCTCACAGTTTGTATTGTTTAATTTAACCCTTCAACATGATTACCGTTCATTGTCTTCAATGTTCATGGAAAAGTTGAAGACATCTCGTTTATCATGCATTTTAGTTGTTAGTTGGCCATTATCGTCTCGGTAAAACACCCAAATATGAAAAAGATAGTGTGGACTCTGTGGTGTCTTTTATTTTGAGTTCACTGGGTTAAATCGATTTAACATAGGAATGAAAGTAATTATTGTAAATTGATAAAACATCGTTGATATATCCCTGTGAAAGCCTACAGCAGGATTTTTCTTGTTCTCATGTAGTAGTAGTCGAATAGTTTGCTTCTTAGGATTATAAAAAAAACATATAGGTCTGCTAATAAAGGAGGATATTATGTCCCATTAAAATTCCAACAGCCTGTTGGAAGACTTGGACTCCAAAGACTATATAGATATTGTGAAAGAGGAACTACGGCATATATCTAAATCAGAGTACCTGCTTGTAGAAGCAGACTGTTTTTTTTATAACAAAATGACTAGTCACGAGACAGGAAAATTCCCAAGTTCCATTTTTCTTGAAGAAGGTGTTTTATGATGTCAAAACACCTAATCTTTAAATTATGCACTTTCTAAGAAGAAAAAAATGGGTATGCTGTGTTGCTATCGTAGTCTGACCGTCCGTCTGTCATACTATCTTCTTCCTCAAACTCCCCTTATATTGAAAGTACTAGTATCCATTTCATCTTTCGGAATATGATAGGTGGTGTTCTATAGTCTTAGATGTGCAATAACTTTTCAGAATTTTTTATTTTCAGCCTAGGAGCTAATTGTGGGTCGTAAAACGAAGGGTTTTTTCTGTGAAAAAATAGTCCCCAGTACTTCTCTTTACATTTTATTCAATGAGCAAATCAGCGGAATATCATAGGTAGTATGATTCAGATGTGTGGTAAGGCTTCAAAATTTCAAAACCTTACGCAGTAGCCATTTCATATTTTGGATATGATTGGTAGTGTTCTGTTGATGTGCAATAAGGTTTGGGAATTTTCATTTTCACCCCTGATACACTATGTACTAATTTTGGTCGAAAAATGACATTGTCTTTTTACATTTTCCGCAGTACCAAATCAATTTGTCTAGTATGATTGGTTGTGTCCCGTAGATATGGAATAAGATTTTGAAATTTTCATTTTTCATCTAGGAACCAACTGAGGATTAAAATTTTTATTTCTAAAGACCCAATTTTTACGGCTAGGTTACCCGAGGAGAGGGAGTGGTTTTCGTAATACAGTAGTATTTATATCTATTATTTACAAGTCTACATGACCATTAAATACTATGAAAGTACCCCCCCCCCAAAAAAAAACACGAACGATCGGGGAATTATTTATTTCTCTGGACAACACTGGTGCCTATGAAAGTACCTTTTGTATTATACATGTATATTTTAAAATTCTTGTATAATCCTCTTATTCAATTAACCTTTCAATTACATATTTTACAGTGCTTACTAGTACATTTGATTTATACCATAGGTGAATAGCAAAGGAGAATAACTTCTCTCAGTAGAATACAAATTATTAGAGCCCTACCTAGCACCAAAGCACTTGACCAAGTGGTCCAAAATTACATAAATCTGGTTAAAATACCCTTGCTTGTTACATTTTTCTACTTTACCTCTTAGATGCCCAGGAACAGAGCAGCAGATTTTCAAAGAAATAATGCATTTTCACTATACATTCAATACTACCCCCCCCCCCTCCCCCACGGCAACACCAGAAACCCTAACCCAGGAACCATGAAATTCACAATTTTGGAAGAAACACACTTGCTCATCATACCTATGCACTTGGTTTATATGCTAAATACTACGGAACTGTGGTTTTTCAAAGCTAAAATGCATTTTCACTAAATATTCAACAGAGCTTTGCCTTTAAACCAAAACTCCTGACAGGGGCCATAAATTTCACAATTTTGGAAGAAGCGTCCTTGCTCATCATAACCATGCAATTAGTTTGACTGCTGAATACCCAGGGGAGAGAATATACCGGTATTTCGAGAATTTATACATTTTTCAATACCTGATCTATAGAACCTTGCCCTAACACCAAAATTCCTGACCATGAAATTCACATATTTGGAAGAAGCACCCTTGCTCATCATAACTTTGCATTTACTTTGTTTGCTTAATACTCAGGATCAGAGAAGAAGATTTGATTTTCAAGGAAATAATGCACTTTCACTATATTGTCATGTTATAAATTTAGAATTTAGTTGCAGTAAATACAAAATTTACAGCTTGATAACTATTTGTCATGTCGTAAATTTTGTATTTACTGCCACTAGGTAAATTCAAAATTTACAACATGACAATATAATTAAAAGAGGCCAACCCCACTCCACCCACCCACCACCACCGGAACCCTGACGATGAGGCCACAGATTTCACAATTTTGGAAGAAGCACTCTTGATCCATAGCATAACTATCAATTTTAAGAATATATTCGTATTCAGTAATTAAAGAAATTCTAAATACTGGTACGTTTACATGTACGCAAGTTTTATACTAAATATATCGATGAAATTGATGAGTTTGCTGACTCCTGTAATTGACATGTAAGCAAAGCTAAAGGGTTAATAACAGAACCCGCTTTTGATTAAAACTTCAGGTACAAAACCACAGAAATACTTTTTGTGATATATGACAAATGTTACTGTTAAAATATGTTTGAGTATTCTGGTGTTAAAGAGTAAATCTTCCCCCAGTAAACCTTCATCGTAAATATGGTTAGGATTTTACGTATCCCATGGGAAACATATCTATTTGTAGTATATGTGTTGATACATGTGTGAAATTTCTGATGATCAAAAATTATTAGTTAATTGTGTACAAGTCAAAAACAAAAAAAATTCAGCAGGGATGGCAGGGAGAAGAAATAAAACCTACATGTTTCAATGTCATACATATACGTATTTTGATAAGATTAACGGTTAATCGGTCGGAACGTGCTACGGATAACCGATTGGTAATTCTGTCCCTAAAAAAAATAATCAAATGTTTGTGAACATGCCTCTTTTATACATTATTACCCAGTTTTTTTTTTATGAAGACTACAACATTTCTCTACTCAACAAATTATGAGGAAAATATTGCATTATTTCCATTTAAGGAGGGATTCTTCTCATATTTCTTGTATATTTAAAAAATTAATGAAATTTTCATAGATTCAAGAAGACATTATCATTAAGTGATGGTATCAATAAGATTAGATTTGACCGTTTTATTTTAAAAGCAAGGTCAGGTCAAGGTCATTTTCTTTTTCTTGACCTTAAGAATAAAAAAACACTATTGTCAATCATGAATGCGATGCCTACTTCTATTTCAAAAGATTAAATGTTTTTCTTTCTGCATAAAAAGATATTACCATATAGGGTCTATCAGATGATACTACCAAATTGACAAAGATAATTTAACTAAAATAGATATTGGCTAATCCGAATTTCCTCTATTTTTCTTCGATTTTTAGGATATAATTAGTTATTTTTATATGCTTCGTATATTTAAATTTTTCTTATTTTCACATATGGTAAAGTAGTTATATAAAGATACAAACTGATACAAAAACAAAAAGTTTTGACCGTTTACTAATTTACGGATTTTTGGCTCAAATCTGTACTAAGAGCGGAAGCTTTTAAAAGTTTACAAAATTGTAGTTTGTTTGGAAAATCATATTTTTTGATATATTTTAAAACTTCAGTCCATTATTATTAATTTTACTTACATTTGAAATTTTCTTTTGGACTGTTTAAAAATTTTAACTAAATTCATTGTTCTATAGTAATTTTGAGAAGCAGAAGAGGAGATATTTTCATACGCCGCCATTCCGCCAAAAATATAGTCTCTGCTAGATTTCAAACTCAGTTTACGATTTCTATGTAAAGTTGTACAATTATGATGAGGAAAGAAAAATATTATCTTTTAAATCTCTTACATCTAATATATAAGACATACAAGCAAATATTCTTTGAATATTTCATCTAGTCAGAAACCAGACAAGAATCCCTCCTTAAGGTATCCGACCCATAATAGCCTCAGATTCAGTGAATCTGAATGTATAACAGATATATATTGGCTGAATACTCAGTATATGTAGACATAATCTTAGTGTCAGTATGTAAGAACGGAATGTGTCCTAATTTTTGATATTGTCCTGTCCTTGAAGAGTTATCCCCCTTTGCTTTTAATCAATAAAAATCAATTCTCAAAAAATCGTTCAGGTAAAACTTTAGTTTTCAATCGCTTTTCTATTCCTTATTATTATATAAATCTTTCCACCACAGCATTTTTTGATATTCTTAGTATCTAAATTTTTATTTTCAAAAATTTGCTTGTTCCCATAGACATCAATGCAATCTTCATTGATTAATTACTGCTTAGGTAATTATATTTTTGAAAATTTCTCTTGGGAAATCCTTTACTACTCTAAAATGCTTTGAATTAATATCAAAGTATTTAATACATTATGGATATTTAAGGTTAGAAAATCCGGTCCTAATATGGGTTGGATACCTTAATGTTGATTTTAAAACTTTTTGGCGATGGTCCATTCGGATACCCTTTTTACTATAGTCCAGGTAATTTTAAGTACCGGTAAGCAGATCAAGAATACTTAGTCTAATATAACGATTTGTATTTGTTGATTCAGATTCTTGTACATTTAAAATAAATTTTCACCGTTATCAAACCATCAAAATTAACAGGATGAAAGTATTAAATTTGTTATAATTCTGAAAACTTATCCGAATAAGGTGGGAGCAAAATATCCGCGGGGATGCTTTCCTATATATGGGGGAATGTCAATGTTTGCTATATAGTAAACTTTCCCCGGGGAAAGTATGCGGGAGGAATGCATGTTTGCTATATTATTATTCCGAGGGGAAGCTTCACTCTAGAGTAAACGTTATGGGGGAATTTGCTATGTGGAATGTTTACTATACCATGCCGGTATTATCAGGAGTGTTGCAAGGTTGTTTTCTGTCGCCTTGATTATTAATATGTTATTTAAGGCTTAGCTACTTCTTTAAACAACTTGAGTAATTGTCCATCAGCTGAAATGCATATATTAACTACATTTCCAGCGATCATGTATTTTGATGATACTCTATCATAAGGGACCGGTCAAAATTGATAGAAGCATACATGTGGGGCAAATGAAGAATGCATGGTGACAGAGATTTTTTTCATGTCTTCAAGTAATGGAGCTGCGATTTTTTTTCACTTAATGAGCAGGGGACATCAACTTTTTTCAATGAAAAAAGTCAAATAAAAAAATATTCAATCAACAAATATTTATTAATCTATACGTATTTTCTATAGTTTTTAACAGATTATGCATATTAAAGGTTCAGCAACAAACCATCAGATTAAAATTTATGAAATCTTTTAATATTTTAGGAAGGGGGGGGTATTGAAATGCATGTAGCTTAAAAAAGAATGTGATGACCCCACTTCATATTTTAACCATAAGTCACTTATAATAATTGTTACAAAATATATTAATTTTAGGAAAATTCATTGGGCAATTTTTTGTTAAGACGTTGAAAACTGCTCTTGGGGTGAAAATATTACTGCAAATTTACAATGACTACTCCCCAAAGCAACTGTGGCATTAGTACATCTATCAATAGTTTCCGATACAATTTTTATTTTCGATGAATATAAAGCATATTATTTAATATTTGGTGAAAATTTTTTAATTTGCTTCAATTTTGATACCTGTATGGCATAATTAAAAATTCACTACATAAATATCAAAATATTGAAAAACGGTGGTTACCATGGCAACCATATCTTCCTTATAACCCTGATGACCATGGTCGAAATTTTCATATTATGATACCATTAACGTAAGGCAAATTATATGTAAAAATGAGAAAAATTCATAGAGCGGATTTTTTTCATGTACCCTTGCAATCTCTTCCTTAATACCTGTACATATATCTAGTTTTTATAAGGCATTTATTCTGGTTATATGCTTGGTCCACAGTCTATGCAATGTACTACTACTACTATCCTGATCCACTTATCGTAAGTTATAAATATATAGTTCCATCTCTGTGGTAGATAATAAACACTTGCATACATTATTGTATTTACATGTAACTGTGTATTATACATAAATCTAATGTCTACATGTATATGTACATGTATTTGACAAGTATGTATTAAAGTTTGTCAACTGTAAATTGTCAGTACATGTATGAATGGATTGCATAAAGCTTTGTGGTTGAAAATTGGTTAGAAAGTTATGCATGGTTAATACCATATGTTAGACGTAGCTCTGGCAGGGGACAGTCCGAAACGGCAACCTTTTTGCAAGGCAGAGAGCATAGGACCAATGAATTTTTCAAAAGAATTCTACCATAGGGTCTTAAGATTTTTTAAATGAACTTACAAGTTACATACTTCGAGAAATTTTGAACAGTCCCTAATACAGATAGAAGCTTACAAACAGAATGCGAAGTGAATTATTGCTGCACACAGAAAAGTATGGCTCTTCAAGAAATGTTGAAAAGACATAAATAATGGTTTTCTAATAAAGGAGCAAAAAGGAGGAACAGTCGAATGTTATATTGTAATTTTTGAATTTACTGCGTTGTAGTAAATACAAAAAAATACAATATACATGTAGTTGTCATGTTGTAATTTTTTTTTATTTACTACCACCCAGTTAAATCAAAAATTACAATAAGGCACGAAGATTTATCCAGTTTCATTATTTTGATATGGTAGTAGATTTTTCTCAGTACAAGGAAAGAACGTTGTATTTCAGTGTGTAGAGTATAGTGAAAAATATGAAGTTCAGTGTTGTAACACGTAGAAATACATGTATATATTAATACTGAAATGAGTTTTTCTGACAAAATATGGTGTTTTAAGAAGCAAATTACAAATGAAAAGTTGCCAGTACGTATGCGTTGCACAATTTTTAGCTCGCCAGGACCAAAGGTTCAGGTAACCGTAAAAAAGTTTTATTCTGATTAAATTATGTTCGGCATTTGCCCTGATCTAACTAGAACATTAATTTCATTCTAATTTATGCATAGGAATATATCAGGGAAGAAGTTGAAATTCTTCCTCTTAACAACATATCCATATTTTAGCATACAGGAATACTAGAATCAATGTCTGTACTGGTTTGCGAGGTTTCTTCATATTAAAAATATTGTAAAAGGAAATGACATCTTTAAAGTTCTTCCTTTAAATGACAAATCTGTAATTTTGTGTTTGAAATGCTAGAAACATTGCGTGTATTAGTTTGTACAGATTATATCGTAAAAGGAAATTTTATGGAAAACATCTTCCAGTGGATTAAAAGTTAATCCTTCTCACGTTAGGTGGTAATGCAGATGTTATGTTCAACTTTAAGGCTGAATGAAGACTATCTACTGCAATCGAAGACAAATATATGAAAAAAAAACCCTCGTGTTAGTTAGATAGTATTAATAATTCTGCTGAATTTTTTTAAACATAACACATGAATTTTATTCACCCATTTAATTAAAACCAATTCAACAGAGATTCTATGTTTCTAACAAACTGTGACGTCATAATTTCCAGGCTGTCCTCATCATTAAGTCAAAGTAGGCGTCGTTATCCATAGAGGCGCTGACTCCGGCATAGTAGTTCAGGAACTCCTCCCATGCAATCTAATGATCGAAACAAATAAAAAGTCGTCAAAAATAGAATATAGATAGGTACCGGCGATGTAACGTTATAAGCTCTCAGAGGTTGTTTCATTTATAAGCATTTGGCATTATTTTGCCAGCATAAAGCAATCGGATGTTTGTGTTAGGTACTCACTCGGAAATTAAAAGGTCAGATGCACCAAACCAAAACAAGACAGGTACATCATACCTTATATGACTTATGCATTCCAAGGTGCATCATCCACACAATTTTTATATGCATATAGTGCAAGTATGATCCCAATAAGATTTATGATATGGGAAATGCACTTGCTGTAAATATTTGACCTTTGGACACCAAAAGGGAACAATTACACCAACGCAGGTTTTTAATGTTAACGAAATTGACATGGGGGATACTTTCGCTGAAAGAAAGGAAACTTAAATGATTTGGGAACACACATACACACACCCTCACACATACGCACCCATTGAAAGCAAATGACATGTCACTGTCAGTAAAGAAGATTGCACTGTTGTGTTTCCCATTTTGGATGACCATGAACAAATAAAGATGCTCCACGAAGTGTATATTTGAATTGATTAAGAAACATTTACCAAAGATTGAACAGGACTTCTAGCTGTTGGAAAAGATGCATGAATACTCATTTAGAAAATTTAGATTCTGTAGCATGCATCTGTAGCATAGCTGTTTAAGTTATGCACCCTAAGGTGACCGTATACAAGATTGATCAAAATGGAAATTCTAGTCACTTGGACTTGGGCCTGCTAGAAACCCTTTCCTGCATTATCCAGACGATTTACACTGAAGGCCACATGCAAAACCTTATTACATATTATTGCTACTTGGCCAATCATATGCAAAAAGCTATACGACGTAAAATATAGGAGTTAAAATAGACTGGCTTAGTCTCTACACTGTTTGAAGCCCCACGGTGCGCTTGGAGCCAAGATTAACCTTTTTTAAACGTAGGCCAGTCTCCAAGATCAATTCAGAAGGTCAAAAATGTTGGTATCCAAAGGAAAATCTTGTTACAAGTAATACACAAACGAAATATGGAAAACCTAGCACCAGCTGTTTTAAAGTTATGGCCAAGGTTCAAGTTTGGTAAAATTTTACTGAAGTGGGTCAAACTATAAGTTCAAAGTCAAGACGTTAAATATGTTGATACCCAAGGTATTGTCACAAGGAATACACATGTGAAATATGAAAGCCCTAGCTCCAACAAATAAAAAGTTATGGGCCAGGTTAAAATTTTTGCAGACAAACAGACGAACTAACAGAACAAACACTACCCCCCCCCCGAAATTTCGATTAGGGGCATAAAAATAATTCTTTGACTAATTTGGAAACTTTAAAGGAATCTTTGTCTAGAAAATGAGAGTACCCGAAGTGATCCAAATTCTGCAATATTGGAGGAGAAAGCAAGAATGCACAAACCACACTGAAAAATAAACAATGGTCACGTGACATCTACTTTTCTTAAATCATACGTTCTTTTATATTTTGTCTGTTTACTGGCAACAATGGTCATTTTGCAATTCTAAAATTGGAAAGCACACCTCGAGTTGGGATTATCAATTCTGCGAAGTTTCACCAAGATTGTCTAAGCCATCTGCGAGAACATTCTCAAACAAACTTGCAATAACAATATGTCGTTCCTACTTCTTTAGCGACATAAGTATGTACATGTATTCACTACTTTAAAATCTTTGTATTGTTCGGTGCTCACAGTACTTTTGTTCTCTTCTCTACCCTACTGGAGATCTCGGTATTTCTTTTAACTATGACGGGCTAGCCAGCACTATTTGACAAAAAAAAAACCCAGCTAATTTAGCTAATATAGCTAAAATTAGGCATTTTATAACTAAATTAGGACTGTTAAAACAAAATAAACTGATATATGAAGCTATGTTGCCCAAAAGCAAGAGAAATAGGATGATCAGTGATTAACGAAATAATTAGTTCTGAGTAACAAATCTTAAAGTAAATTTATTTCCTTACTCCAATTCGTTATCATCACCATGTAAGCTAAACACAAAAATAGTGCATGAACACTATTAGTATTTAAAGCTATCTCATTACTTGCCTTATCTTGACATTTGAAGAAAATTCAACGTACAAAGATAAGACATTTTTGTTGCATTTTTATTAATCTATTATTTACAAGTCTACCTGATCATAAAAAACTACAATTTTGGAAGAGGCACACTTGGTCATCATAAATATACACTTAGTTTATCTGCCATAATACCAAGGAGCAGAGAAAAGGATTTTCAAAGAAATAGTGCATTTCCACTAAATAATCAATAGAGCCCCGCCTTAGCACCAAAACCTCTGACCCAGGGGATTCAAATTTCATAATTGTGGAAGAGGCATCCTAGCTCATCATAACTATGCAATTAGTTTGTCTCCTAAATATTCCGGGGCAGAGAAGAAGATATTTAAAGAATTTATGAATATTCACTACTAGTATGTGATCTATTGAGCCCTCGGGCCATAAATTCAAAATTTTGGAAGAAGCACCCTTGCTTATCATGACCATGCATGTAGTTTGTTTGCATAATACCATGGAACAGAGAAGAAAGACATAATACACTTTCACTAAATAATCAATAGAGACCCTCCACAAACACCAGAACCCCTGACCCTGTGGTCACAAATGTCGCAATTTCGGAAGAGACCCCCCTTCTCGTCAAAACTATGTACCTAGTTTATCCATTAAATATACAAGGAGAGAGAAGAAGGTTTTTAAATAATTTATTAATTTTCACTATTTGATCATTAGAGACCCACCCTAACTTTCAAACCTCTGACCCTGGGGCCATGAATTTCATAATTTTGGTAGAGGACTCATTGCTTTTTTACAATCATTTCAACAGTTTGACTGCTTGATGTCCAGGAGTAAAGAAGATTTTTAAAGATATAACTAATTTTGATGGTTTTAGCCCCAACCCTCAGGCCCCCGCATGGGGGTTGGGGTGGGGGAGTGGATAGGGACCATGAAATTCACAATTTTGTTTCCCTTCATCCATAGATGATATATGCCAAAATTGGTTAAAACTGGTTCAGCAGGTCTATGGAAGAGGCTAAAAATGTTCAAATGTTAATGCACGACAAACGATTCACGTCGTCAGAAAAAAAACAAACAAACAGACCTAAATTAGGAATTGACATTAAAAATAAGTTTTTTTTAAGGATTCCCCCTTGAATTTAGCATTTATATGTCCCGCCATGAATATAGCCGGGGCATATACATGTGTCTTTCACTAATTAACAATTTACAATTGCCAATGAGAACATGACTAATTTAATAAGTCATGTACTCATTGGCAATTGTAAATTGTTAATTAGTGAAAGACACATGTAATGTTTGTCATATCAGTCTTCCACCCGTCCAACTGTTTTTCTGTCACTCTTTGCGTTTGTCAGTTTAAAAGAAACTATTTGAAAGATTTTTTTTTATCAAACTTCATATTCTGATACATATTGATGACGGCTGTTCAAATGCTTCAAGATTTTTTACCTTGACCTCACTTTTTAAGCTCAGTTTCAAAGAAACTATTGAAAATATTTTAGACAAACCTAATACGCTGATACATGTAGATAGATTGTTAGCTATTTATCTTCATCAACTTTTTTGACCTTGGCCGTTCTTTTGTCCTTGACTTCGAGTTTTATAAAATTTCAAAGAAACTATTCAAGATATTTTTTTTTATCAAATTTCATATGTTTATACATATTGATGAGAGATATTCAATTGCAACATTTTTTAACCTTGACCTTTCCTATTACCTCGCCTCACTTTTCTCAAATTTGTGTTTAGCTAAGTTTCAAAGAACAAATCGTAATATTTTTATCAAACTTCATATGCTAATACCTATTAAGGAGAGCTATTCACTTTCAGTAAAGTTTTTTAACCCTGATTTTTTCCTTTGACATTGATCTACTTTTTCTCAAATGTGTGTTTAGCTCAGTTGCAAAGAGACTGTTCAAGATATTTTTTTATGTAACGTTATGCACTGATACATTATTTGGTTAAAGAACTGCGAACGATAGTATTGTTCTCCCGCCTACCTCCAAGACAATTTTCAAAATTTAACACATTTGAATGATTTTTCATATGTATATAGATATTTATATAAATTTTCATAAAACATTACTTCTTTGGGAAAACAAAGAGAGATAACTCTATAACTTTGGTAAAACTTACAAGTGTTTTTCACTATAGAAATCAACGGAAAACGGAAAATATTTTTAAAACATCTCTCTCTCTCTTTCTCTCTCTCTCTCCCCCCCCCCCCGTGAAACAAAAATTCCTATTTACAGGTAATATGGACTGTCATTTCACAAATTCATACTAAAGCTTTTTGTGTTTCACGGGGGGGGGGGGGGACATATGTTTACAGACAAAAAACTACAAAAATGCTTATTTTTTCACAATTTCAAAGGGGTTTACAACTAAAACATTGTATTTTATTAATAATATATGTTTAATTTTATATGAGTAAAACATAAGAAAAGATTTAAGGAACATTTATTCATATCCAAGAATAAAATGTGGTGATGCTTTAAAGCCCGATTTCAATGAAAAATATCGTCTACCCCCTTATTTAAAGAGCTGGAATTAGGGGTAATTAACTGTTTAACACTGGAATCAAAATTATCAGTCAATTATAATTGAACTGTTCTTTGCATTCAAAAAAAAAATTACGGCCAAATTGCCATTAGTATTGAATTAAATGGGTGTAAAATATAGGCGGGAATCGAGAGTTAGCGTGCGTAGTTCTTTATTAACTGTGTCCATTTTTTTTAACCTTGACCTTCCCAATGACCTTTGACTTTACTATTTATTGGTATCAAGGTTTAAAGAAGCTATTCAAGGTATTTCATAAAACTTCAAACACTCATACAAATTTATTGTTGCATTACTAATGAACCCTGGGCAGGGCATATCCTATTGACTTATTTCTAGTTTTAAAGAATTTTAGAAAAACTACAAAAATCAGGAATTTTTAAAGGAATTTTAGGGCCACTGGACAGCTTGCTAAACATTTCTGAATTAAATGCAATATTTACGACAACTTGTTTTATGTTTTAACTTTCCAATGATCACTTAAAATACATGTCTTTTTAAGTTCCATCGTCGCAAGCCACAGAATTTTTGTCTCAGGCCCGTAGAAAGCGGGGGGGGGGGGGGGCACCTTTTTCTGAGTAAAGTATTTTGCTATAGTGAATTTTCCTTTAGATGCTGGTTTACCCTACTTTTTGATGGAGTAAGGTCGAGCACTGGCAAATTCCAGGATTTGGACAGTAAATAAGCCTTTTTTGGCTTGTCAGATAATTTTGGAAAGTTGCCCCCCCCCTTTGGTGAGTTTTTTTGGGGAGGAGTGGGTGGAAGGTGCCCCCCCCCCCATTTTTGAAACCATTGCTACGGGCCTGGTCTATTTTATTTCCACAAACCCGGTTGTGGAAATAGAATGGACGCAAAACCCGTGGCTTGCGACGATGTTTAAGTTCATACAGCTAAGTTTAAATTTGCACAAAAGCCCATTCTTTCCCCGTTCAACTCCAAAGATCGCACACGTCCTTCAATTCGCATTTTCAAGTATCGCCCATTCTCCCTTATTTATCGAGGGGAACCAAAATCTTTGTAAACTATCCAATGATATCATATTGGCAATGCCTTGATACTTTTTGGACCAAATGAGAGAAAAATGAAATATATAAAACGCAATTCGTCTTCTCGGGAAATAATGAAGAAAAATTGCTTTTATGTTAGGTTATTTTTCGGATTGGACCAAATATCACAAAGTGAAATGTAACAATGATTACATTTTGCTTTATATATTTGTGTACTTTCCCGAGTAAATTGTATTCTTCCCAAAATTGATTGAATATACGCCAGTTACTGAAACATGTTCATGTAAAAATCCAACTATGAAATTAGTATCCATAATATGCGTATGTCTTCTTTTTTGGGGAGGGGGGGGGTGCGGGTCTTCCTTTTAACTTACTCGTACCCGTTGAGCCTGCATGGAATCACAGTTGGTTAATTTGCTTGCTAGAAATAAGGGTCAAACCACTTCACTGTATGGCAAAAATCTTGAAAATCTGACTGCTAGGGAAGTGAAGCAAAACACCTTTGCAATCATCTGAGAAATGTTTATCCAGTAAAGCAGCTACCACTGACAGACATGCATTGGACAGAAGTTCTATAAATAATTTAAGCACAATCTAGATCCAGTATCACAGTCATTTACTATTTATGTTACTGTTTTATTCCATCCATTCCTCTGATTGCATACGATTGTGCCATGTGTAGTGATCAAACACCTGTAAGAAATCCGGGTCGTATAGATTACCAAGGAACACTGGGGTTCTAAAAATTTTTTCCCATGCACACAATTTCAGATATCATACATAATTTTAGATATAATTTTTCGGTCTTTGTAAAATTCTTTTATTGGTTGTTATTTAGCCAAGACAAGTATACATGTAGTAGAAAATATATTTCAGATCCTATATAGACGTGGTCGGCATCCAAACATTATGTTTAATAAGAAAATACAATCTAAAAATATTAAAAATTTTAATAAATAATATCTAAATGAGTAGATAATGTACATTATTTCCTTCCAGAAAGAAGTTAACTACAAGATCCTTTGCCGAACGCCAATTCCATCTATAATTATATATTGCCCTCCGAGGAATAGATACATAACTTCTACTGTACAGTAAAACGTCATATTGTTTTATCACAGTCTTTAAGGGGATTCCCATTAGGAATGATGATGTGTCCAGACATGCTGTTTTAAACGTGTCTCATGCAACAAATGGTGAAAATCTCTCATAATTTCCATGCATTTACCATCATAAGGTGAAAGTAAGCGTCGTTGTCTACTGATGCACTAACTCCAGAATAATAATTAATAAATTCTTCTTCAGTCACCTGTATTAATCAAATAAAAAAAGAACAAAAAAATAATCAGTGACAAAAACGGCATAAACAAAAAACGCGAAATTGCTTCAAAAATATTGGAGAAATTACTGAATGACTGATTTTGTTTTGTTCATTTTATATAAGTAATAAATTTTAAATTAAATTAAATTCAAATTAATGTGTGAAAAGGTACATCACCTTCCTCTCTGAATTTTAATCAAAACTTCATTTCCATTGGATAGTATTATAAAATTTTAACAACCTTTTATTCAATCTTGAAGAACATTCATCTTTTGTGCCACACAAACAAATTTTTTTAATTTAAATCCTATTACAGTCCATTTAAAAATATTCATACATTTAAATAGCTGAATTTATGTATGATAATATATTCATTTATGCAGGAATATTTTGGGGCCTGTATAGTTTCCATTAAAAAAAGATGATTTTTTGTATTTTTTCCAAGTTGCTTTAATAGATAAGCAAATAGATAATGTTGTTGCAAATAAAGTAAATTGAAGTTGATTGCAAAAAAATACCATATACAAAGGAGAAATGGGGGAAATGTAATGAAAAAAATTGAGATAAATGTTTGAGGGACGGAGAGCAAGGTAATTAATATTTCTAACAGAATTTCATGCATTTGAAAGCGGTTTCAACCTGAGTATCATATATCTCAGTTCTAACTAAACTTGCATTTCACAATATCTATTCCTTTTTCATGGAATCTTTGATTTTTTTTTATAAATATTGTTTTAATTATATCAAAAATCAAGTTTGCAACATAATCTTCATCATAATCCCTTGTTTCCAATTAAACTGTATGTCCTTTGGCCTTTGCTGCAATGTTAAAAAAAAATTGCTAATCGAAAAACAAAATGCTCACACACCACTAAACTCAATCAATGAAAAGCAAACTAAAAAGCTGAATCCACTCCTTTTTTGATGTCACATTCACTATGTTAATTAAATTATTATAGTTATAAGATTTTTAATTATTAAAAAATCCTTGCAATTATTGTTTAAAACAAACAAATTAGTTTTGTAGCTATAAATTTTAATCTTCATCATGAATCTGATGGTTATAAGAATTGACAAAATTTCTATGAAGAGTAAGGGTATAAAAACTTCAAAGTAAAACTTGTGTTAAAAATGATAAATTTACAGATCCATAAAACATTATGTAAATGTTAAAATTAACAATAAATGATTGAAGGTTGAAAACCTAATGGGATATACAAAACAAATACATAAATATAAAATTTGTTTTTAAGTATTTCTTTAAAAAGCTGTTCCTGTACAAACAATTATACTTCTCATTAACAATACATGTACCAAAATGATTTTCAATTTCAACAAACTCTGTGATAAGCAAGACATAAAATTAAATAAACTAATAAAAACATCAACAGATAAACAAAGAACAAACAGAAAAGCTAAAGAATCTCAGCTGCTGAGGTGTCTTGTGTGCCATTGTGCTGACATGAATTGTGCTCACACTATTTCGCACCGGTCCACTTCAGTTTAAGGCAGTGCTCCAATAATGCCGAAGAGCCAATGGAAATAGCTGGGTTTTTTGTTCTTCCTTTTTTCCCTATCACAGTGCAGTCTACTCAATTTTCCAGAAAGCAAATCACACACATAGAATTTGAGGGAGGGAGGGAGGTAGGTGTAGAACTAACAAGCAGACATATGTGTAAAAAAGCATTTTTGGTACAGTAATTCTGAGCTTAATCTACATAATATAGGGCTCTAAGAAATTGGTAAATTCTGTTTCCAACAACAGATACATAAAATCCTTGACGTATTACTAATAATTTTCCTGACAAACCACCACTAAATAAATATTCTACAAATTGGTTAATGAGAGTGTTTGATTAGAAAAACTGTTTGTGTCAATCATAGCTTCCAAGCATTAACCATCATAAGGTTAAAGTATGCATCATTGTCAATTGAAGCACTAACTCCTGAGTAATAGTTCATGAACTCTTCTTCAGTAACCTGTCAGAAACATAACATGCATGTGTTAAGCGTCAAGTTAAAATCATTAGTTTATTCACATCTCAGAAATCCCTTGAAACACCCTGAAATGCTTATGTTTGGGTTTGGAATCTGTGTACCTGTAAATTTTATACTGTATGGCTAGCATGTTCTAAGAAGGTGCATAAATGTGTTTTTCAATGATAGTCATTATGAAAATATGTTTTTTTGATACACTTGAGGAATGATACATGTACTTGATTGTGAATCTTTATCTTTGACTATTAGTATTATTATCATGTACAAGTATTATTATTTTTTTGTCTTTGTCTTGACCTATTATACAAGGAGAGGGTATGTGTAGGCTTTGTCTGTTTCCCGATCCTTATTGATTTATTTAATAAAATATGTTTAAATTAATTAACATATGTTTAATTTGTAAATTCTCCTATAAATGGCCAAATAGATTTACATGTACTTGTCAGCCCTAAACATACATGATAGAGTAAATAATAATTTTGTGAAGTAATGTGTGTTGTTTGAAAATATGTAACACAATAAGATTTCCTCTGTATATCCTGTGGATTTTTACTTGATTGTATATTTGCAGTGTTTCCATTAGATGTACAGTAAAACCTGCCTATAAGGAATTCCTCAGAACACGTACATATACTTTTTATAACAATTACAGGTTCCTTATACATGTATCCAATTTGAAAAGAACAGGTTACATTTAAGTATAATTTTAAGAAAATGCTTTAGATTGTTTTCTTAGTTTACAAGTTCAAGTTCAATTATATATATTCCATTATTTGTACAATATTTCTTTCATATTTATTAACATTTTTTTTATATATATTAACAATAAGCAGGGAAATTTCATTTTTTTCAATATTAATTCTTCATAATTATAATCAGTAATAGCAAGTTTTACTGTACCTGGAAAAACACTGATGATAATTGCTTTCACTGCTGGTATATTCTCTTCAAGATTAATATGTTGACAAAACTATAACATGTGTCCCTAATTTTTTTTTCACAACCCATTATTGAGTCTACATTAAGCTAATATATTTTTATACAGAATGTAGCAGTGAATAAGACTATGCATGCAGGTGAACTTGCCTCTGTATGTCTGTATCTCATGCAACTACCTGGTACATGCATGTATGCTATATGTGATATATGTGAATATATTTGCATACAGGACATCTCTAATAATTACGATACTTTCACTTCAAAATATCAATTTCTTCAATAATCCTATTAGAAACTTCAGTAATTTAAGTTCTTTAAAGAATCCAGGAATTCAATTTATCCCTTCCAGAAAATTAGAACATTTCCCGAACTTAAAAAAAAACTAGTACCCAGTATAAGTACTATTTAAAAAAAAAAACCCTCCCCTGAGCATGTGTTTTTCTAATTAAAAAGCCACTACAACAATCACACTAGTGCACAGATGCTCACCGTTCCATCTTTGTCATCTGGAGAGTCAAATGAGTCTAAGAACTGTTTAAGGCACTGGTCCTCTGTCCATTCGCCACTGATATATTTGGGATGTTTCTTGACATTATAGACTCCATGTAGATCTTGTACTGTCACAACGCCATCTCCTGTTTTGTCTAATTTCTGAAAAGCTCTCCTTACTAATTCTTTCCTAGAATTATTCATTGGAGGCTGTACAAAGAAAAATTATCATGCTTAAAAAAAAAAAAATCTACAATACACTTAAAGACTCTAAGATGTTTTATTCTATATTTTGCATCCAATTTTAGATCTAAAGCTAGAGTATTATGAATTCAGTTTTTACTTTAGATATCCAATCAGATAGAGAAAAACATTCAATCATATGGCGAAGTTTGTACAACTTGATTTTAATTGCTCAGAGAATATTTTAGTTCGAAAAATCCTTCTCTTTAAAAGAGAAATGACAAGGGCATGGCAAATCCAGAAAAAAAACTTTAAAAAGTGTACAAAAACACATTTTGATTCTCACAAAGCAGGTTTATCAATCTACTCCAGTCAATTTGGGGAAAAAAACCAGCTTAAATGTCAAACTAATTGCAACAGAAATTATTTTGAGATGAAACCTAATATGTACAAAATAACAAAATATAAAAAGTAAAAAATTCTAAGAAAATCTAATGATTTAGGAAGAAAAGCATAATTTTCACATAATTTGACCATAGAAAAGGTACATAACTCTATATATCCATCCAATGTTTTGCTGAAGTATTAAAAGAAAATTCCCTTTTTTCATGATAATGTAATCTGATTTAAACATTCGGGATACAGTTTAACAGTTCTTTTACTTCACATATATGACATAATTTGAAAAAGATGTTTTGAATTTATTGAATAGTTAGTGAATACAGAGTTTAGAAAAGAATAAATATACATAAATTTCCTTTAAAATATAATTAAGTTATTAAGTATGCATTGATAATTTCATTTAGTTCAAAAATATTAAATATATAAGAAACAAAATTATACATAAAGATTATGAGACAAAAATTTTGATTTATAACTTCTATCCTAAAATTGTATAAATATTGTGAGGTGAGGGGATTTAAAATACGCTCTGAAATGGGCTAAACATCTGTAAAAATTTTTTTGCTGGATATGAAAGGTTTTACATGTACTGCATCTAATGAATATACTTATGCACAGCACAGTTTAATTTACTCTTTCTTTCTTTAAGGTAGAAAAATGCATGAAGATTCTAACCAAAATTTACTATAATGACAAGAGTTATTCCCCCTCTGTATAGTAATTTTCATAGGAAAATATTGTAGCACAAAATAATGCTTTCTCTTCATCCAATTTTGTTAGTTTTTTTAATTACATTTATTTCGTGCATTCTAGAGTTTATTTATAACAAAAAAAATTCTGTTGCAATTAGTTTGAGTTTGCGTTGAAAAATATTTTTATCAATAAAAAGTATTCTTAACCCAAAGACTTATCAAAAAGCTTTATATTATTATAGATCATGATACTCGACAACAAAACTATAATTTACACCAAAAATATACTGTCACTGGTAAAAACTTAGCAAAAAGTAAACTATAATACTTAACACTTTGTAAATTATAATTTACAGTAGGTAAATCTAGTTTATTGACTGCATAAAAAAAGTATTGTAAAACTTGGTTTTGTGAAATTATCCATAAAAACATTATCTTACCCTTAGAGCTTCTAGAAATTCATCAAATGAAAGGGAACCACTGTGATCTTTATCTAACTTATCAAACAAAGACTGTATGGTATCTTTATCCATTACTAGTCCATAATCATGAATTCCCTTCTTGAATTCTTGAAAGTTGAGACTTAAATCAGCATTATCATCCATGATCCGGAATGTTCTGTAAATATAGGTAAATAAATTATTTAAAATTAGGTAAAGAATCTATTTCTTTTCAAAATTCTTCAATTTGTCTTCTTTTCCACACAATGTACCAGTTAGTCCCCATTTTGACTAAATGGAATCATTTATAAATAGGAAGTTTCTCCTCTGTTATGTTTGTTACTGTGCAAAGTTTGCAATAACATATGAAAGACAAAGATGTACATCTATATAGAAGACATGTAGGCTTATATAGTTGTTTAAGAAACAATTCTAGAAAGATCCATTACAATAGGTATCTAGATACAACAACTGAGAATAAATCTAAGAGAATGAAAGTATTATAAGCTTTTGCAGAGGTTAAGTGGATTAGAACTTTTGCAGAGGTTAAGTGTTGTGTGCAGTTTGTTTTTGTTCCGACCCCCCCCCTTTTTTTTTGATGAATTCATTAATGTTATAATAAATGTTGTTTTCCCAATAGTTATAATCATGCATGCAAGATATTGGGATAGGGTCACGATTTTGATATAGTTTTAATAACTGCTACTTCAATATCGGTACGAATAAAAATGTATATTGATCACGATGTTTACACTACGTGATGAAACATGTTTACATGTACATCACATAATGCATATCATTTAATTGGTATACCTGTGCACCATGAATAAAATTAAAATGCATGAAAATGTAAGCATCATACCTGCCAAGACCTTTGATTCCACTTGCCCCCCGCGCTAGACAAGCATAGCGAAGCTTTTCAACGGGATCTGTTGCTGTGTTCATCATTTTCTTTGCTTTCTCTTTCAACTCGCGGTTGCCTCGATTTGTGCACGCCATGCTTGTAGTCGGTCTTGCATAAAATAAAAGAATCAAACAACGTTGGAAAAAGCAATCAAAATGAATAATGACTAAAATAAAGTACTATAATGCTTATTTTATACCTTAACACAAGCGATGTCTGCAAGTAAACAAACTACCTGTTTTCGCACCTGCCTTCCGCTTCAAGCTATGACACGCTTTATTTATGCGGTTACGATGACAACGGGGAGTAGTTGTTATTGCAGACAAAGCTGTTAACATTATTCATTCAATTATCGATTATCAACTAATTAAATAAAGACATCAAAGTTTAATTATTAATGTGCATATTTTTAAAAGTTGTTTTTTTAGTGTGATTATATATAACTAGCACATGCAATTATGGAAAGCCGTACATTAAATAGAGTTACGGTACCTATTAAATGCATTGCAGGACCTTTTATTTTCATACATAATTTTATTCACAAAAATTGAATGGGATTGGACAGCAGGCAAAGCCTATTTCAGCCCTCTCCCTTCATTGCAGAGACTTTTCTTAGACATAATGTAAAAACTTTTCATTTCATGTTTTCTGAAAATTTAGAGGTTTAGATTGAAAAAAAAAAAAAACAAAAACAAAAAATATTCCATTTACTTACATAATGTTTTTATTGCATATCTAATTTTATTATACATCAATTTTATAAATTTTGCTATAAAATACATACATGTACGTAGTGTAAAACTGAGCTTACGATTTAAAGTTACCCCCCCCCCCCGAACTATGAACATGTAAATAGATGTATGTACATAGCTGTTTTTAATGCTTAGAAGGTTTCGCCTCTGGTATCTTTCTAGAAAATTCTGCCATTTGCAAAAAAAATTTCTATGTATCATGCTTATATAGCTTATTCTAAGCCTTCACTGCGATATCATGATCATCTTCGTAAGGCTGCATGAAGGCACATGCAACAACATGGGTTTTCCAAGGAAAGGGTTTCTGATCCGCTCTGCTCCACATAGTGCAAATGGAGCGGAGCGGATTAGAAACCTTGACTTGGGAAGATGATGCAGCATTTGAAGCATGATACATACACGCATCATGTATGCAGCATGTGTGCAAGATTGGATTACTAGTGCGTTAGGAATGGACCTGTCCTGAAGAAAAACTTCCTAATCACTTATCCGGAAGATATATAGGTAACATGCAGCATCTGAATCACGTTTGGTAAAGTTTGTCATCAATATTGTCTGTTATCATAAATGTATATGTAAGCTTGATCAATGTAAAGATTTAATTGCAATCTGATTAGAATCAGATCCTTTGATCCGCTCACATAGATCGCTACATAAGGATCAGATCTATGTGAGCGGATCAAAGGATCTGATTCTAATCAGATTGGATTTAATGCTTCCTTGATAAATGAATCTGCTATTTTTGTAGAGACTTTAATCCTATCACTTATCCGGAAAATATAGGTCACTCGCATCACCTTATAAAACATTGCATGTATCTGAACCTAAGCATTACTCTTCAAAAACGGAATCGAATACTAATTGTACAAAAGTCCTTATGGCACACTTTTAATAAGGATCTTTCACACACACACACACACACACACACATACACACACTCTCTCTCTCTCTCTCCCTCTCTCTCTCTCTCTCTCTCTCTCTGTGTTGCCCGTGTGGCGCAGTGGTTAGAGCATTTGTTCTAGAAAGAGTCGCGGAGTAAGGGGATGATCCTTGCGTCGCGGGTTCAAATCCCACTGTGGGACGTGAAGACCGGTCCTTCGGATGAAACCGTATAAAACAAGGTCCCGTGTCACAGTATGGGCGCTGGTACGAAAAAGATCCCCCACTGCTCAAAGGCCGGTAGTATCGAGAACAGGTTTAAATTTGCAACCCTCCGGCCACCGGCAAGTGGTGGCATCTCCGTGAGTAAAAAAATTCTCGAAGGGACGTTAAACATCAAAGAAAATCAAAGAAGGGGAAATGGAAGCTGTTTATTTTTTTCTAGTGACTGTAACCTATCTAATTAGGAAAAAAATATCTTTTCTGGAGGCCACCTGTTGTCACCACTAAAAAAAATCGGCGACCACCGGATAAACTATTTTTTTTTACGTTTGTACAAAAGCAACTTATCAGAGTAGCTGATCAGAAACCCTTGCCTAGCGAAGATGCTCGTAATTACGAGAAAAAAGTACGTAATTACGAGAGAAGATCTCGTAATTACGAGATTTTTTTCTCGTAATTACGAGATTTTTTTCTCGTAATAACGAGTTTTTTTTTTCTTATAACGAGATGATTTTCTCGCAATTATGAATTCTTTTCTCGTACATGCGAGATCTTTTCTGGTAATTACGAGATATTTTTTTTTCGGAATTACCATATAGTGATTTTTTTTTTTACTTTGCTTTCGTATACGTTTGGGCTTCCATACTTGAATGATTCTATAATTCTTTTTTATCAATTTTTTCATCTAGTATATCATACGAGTCTGTAGCTTCTAGAAGTGATATCATTTGGTACTGTGAATGGAATATTGCTGCTGTGGTACATGTAGTGGATACTGGACACACGTAGGCCCTAATGTATGTAGCTATTGTTGCTAGGTAGAATGAACTTGCGTTGTCACGTGATCAAACAAATATGGCGCTGGTTTGACGGGCACCTGCTATTGGATGTATATTTTGACTTTTTAAGCATGAACACGAACTGAAGAAATTGAAAATGAAAGGTAACTGACTACGAAATATTCAAACGATGTTTAATGATTAATTTTAAGCATCATTTGACTGTTGAAATTCAAACAAGTGTCAATAACAACAAAGGTTAGATAATATTGCAGTGCTTGTGAATTACGAGGGTACCAAATGAGCCTCAAAATTCGATGAGTCGATGAAAAGGACATTTGCAACTACTACCAATTAAATGTTTGATGTTTAGTACAATTGATAAAGTTCTACATCTGTCTCCATTTTATTGCACTAGTCTGTATAACTGTATAATAGTTAGGTATTATATAAGACTGGTTTGAATGGTAACGGGACGTTTCGCCCCAATTGATGTTTCGCGCCGAGACCATTCGCCCTTAAAGACCTTTCGCGCCGAGACGTTTCGCGCCCGATTTAATCTTCATTGTCTATAACGATATAAATACGATATGTTTTAAGATAAATATTTACATATTAGGTTAATATTGACTTTATTAAAAAAGTTCTAAAGTTACTAAAAAAACTTTCATGTCTGTTTAAATTGTTGAAAATAGGCTTATACCATAATTAAAGGTATAATTATCCATGTGCAGATATAATTATGTTTATTCAGCAATCATAATTGTCTGATTCAGTTTTGTAATTAAGGTGTTATAATTTGGTTTCCAGTGTCCGCAGGGACTTATAGGTCCTTATAGGTCCCTGCGGTGTCAGGTGTTAAGTATAACCCATATAAATTGGTATTATTGATTGAACCAATTGATTGGATTAATATAACACAGTATAAAAGTTAAGAAGTTGATAATTGCTGTTAACAAGTGATAATTGCCACGTGATTAATTGATTGATCTTCGGTGCGAACCGTCCTTGGGCGAAACGTCTCAGCGCGAATGGTCTTTCAGGGCGAACCGTCCCGCACTCGTTTGAATCCCTACTCTCAGCACAGGAACATCTTATTGTCGTGACATACGGCATTAGACATGTTATAACTAATTACTTTAACCGTAAATTTAAGTGTACAGCAAATATTTAATAGGCCTATATATGCAATGTTTAAGATGTGGGAAATTCAAAGGGACCAAAATGAGGAATTGCCTTAACAGGAACACAGTAATTGCATTTCATAAGCTGCATATTTTATTGCTCAAGACCCACCAAGATGATGTTAAGCTCCCGTGATGTTTGTTATTACAATACACATGCTGAAAATCTTCAAAATTTTTAGGTTTGAAGTGGTTTGAGTTTACTTAGTTATAAGGAAACAGTCAACTACACAGAAGAGAAGACAAAAATGCCAGGGGTCAAGCCCAGTTCTTCTTTGACATCTCTTATGATGGACAAACAGGGTAAGATGTTCTTCATTTGAAATACTTGATATACTGTAAATAAGTTCCTGTGGTATTAATCAGAGTGCACAAAGATGCAAATAGGAAATCCTAGTTAAATATACCATGCTTGGATGATATTTAAATGAATTATCAGAGCATTGAATATTCCATACATTAGAAACTGATGATGGAAAAGATGAATTTTGGAAGAATTGATTTTGAGTGCTGTACAAAGCTTTCACGGAAGTAACACGTCACAATTGAAGCAAATTTCCAGGATTAAAAATATGTAACAATGATTTTAAACTCAGTCATAGTTGAAGCAATTTTATCACTAGACACCAGTAATATACGATATTCAATTACATTGAATTCATTCATTCATTACATTGAATTGAATACATTCAAGGTTAATAATTTTCCATTTAGCACAAAGTGAGACAAATGTGACCACCCTAAGTAACACTTTTGGTCACACAGTAACCTTTTGACGTGGTTACTGTCCTTGACAGGGAATTGTCAAGGAGTTATTTTAAAGAATTAGATGAATTCCTTTTCTCCAGTCTTTATTAGAGATGAAATATGTACATCAGTTACATACAAGAGTAACAAGACTGGGTTTGCCAGCCCTACATGTAACACATGGTAATTCTCTAACTGCCCTAAATGTAACCAGCATTAGACTTTTTAGCAGATTGACAGGATGTTGTAGCAGAAAAATATGGAAGTTTTAGCAGAAAAATTTTGGACATTTTAGCAGAAGATTTGTAAGACATTTTAGTGGAATTTGAAATAGTATGCAGACATTTTAGCAGAAAATTCAGGAAATCTTTTTTCTGTTATCCAGTCTCCTGCTCACCCACACTCTCATCGATAGATAGGAGTAGGAATTTAATAGAGAATAGTCTGGGAAGAACTCATAGTTCAGGCACGGATCCAGGAATTGAAGTTGGGGGGGGGCACAAAAAGTAGGCAGGGGGTCTGTGGGCCGCCTTGAAGCCCCCAGTGGGTCCAGGGAGGGGGCTCATGGGGCAAAGCCCCCGGAAGCTCCTGGATTGTAGCGATTTTGTAGGGTAAAAATGAAGTCTACCGAGTAGACATTTTCTCGACAAAACTATCATTTACACTAACTTTGACAATTTTAGGAGGGGGCGCACGCCAGGTGCGTTCCCCTTAAATCTGCCTCTGTAGTTGGAATTCAGTCTTTGACATTTTTTATAGGAAATCTCTAAGAAATAGGGTCTGGTTTAAGTATTCCATCAATTCTACCATGTTCTCCTGTACTTCCCTGTATGAGTTGAGTTTTGTTTTTACCCGTGCCATTAAAGCTTCTATAAAAGCTGATAACTTGGTAATTTATTGGTCAATATTTGCTGACTTTGCATTGATTCTTAACAAAGAATCAAATTTATTTGAAAAAAAATCCAATGAAATGTCCATTGAATTTTTCCAGGTAACAGATTTTTCCTTCGCTAAAATGTCCTATAAATATTCTACTAAAATGTTAGGGATGAGTATCGCCAAAAATTTTGTATCGTGATATGATTCATTTTTTCCAAAAATATTGCAATAGTTACATGTATTTTCATGATATTTGAACACAATTTTTACCATGGTTTCAATTTTTGGAACAAATATATTGTGAAAATGTAACAACTTATTTTTTTCATTATTATTTATATATTAATAAAGCATATTTGGATGCTAGGATACAGGTGAAGCATCGTTTTTTACAATTCCATTAATTGTAATTCAAAAGTATATCCAGAATTTATAATCACATGCTAAATACTGGTATTTTAATCTCCATTTCACAATATGTAATGCACAATTAAAAAGATCACGATATACCTGTATACCAATAAAATCGTGCATCCCTATAAAATGTCCATTTTCACCTTTTACAATTCCGATAAAATTTCCTTTGCCCAATGTAACATCTAATTCTCTGACTGCTACCTTTCAACTCTACTGATTTTTTTGTTTTGTTTTGTTGATAAAATGTAATTGAGTGAATTATAGAATGAACAATTATTTGCTCAAATTGTATTGTCAATAAAAGAGTAGATGACATAATTGACATAATTAATGTCACACCCATCAAGTCTTGATACTTCATGGGGATCAATAACAATGCGATAGCTGAACCATCAAACTTTAAAATACTGTGTAAATGTTTTAACATTTCCATTAATATTTTTAAAAAAATATTGAAGATTATATTTATTTTATTGGCTGTAACTCAGATGTGTTTGAAGATGTACAATATTCCTATTCCAGTTTCACTTATAGTCAAATAAGAGTTGCTATAACTGACTTTGGCATCTAAAGTTGATTATTGTTACTAGGAACCATAAGGCAGGCCCAGATTGATAATATAATCATTATAATAGCTAAATGATACACTATAACCAATAAAGCAGTGGAGATAATAGATTCTTTATAGTTAGTCAGTTTACATATCAGCATGTCTTTGCTGTTAATCGAATTCCTATGATCTCCATGCAATTGTTAATTGTGATGTTGTGTATCAGTGTACATAAGTGTTACTTTTGCTTTGTTATTTGGTGCCTGACTGCATAGCAAACACAGTCTATGAATAATTAACTGTCCATTCGATAACTAGCTTCCCTTAAATCAATGAAAGAGAAAAGAGAATGCCCCAACTGTAACCTCTACAAGTTTGCATTCAATGATTTCCCATTCTGCAGGTAGAGGGTTTTTGAGATATTATTCAGCCCATACAAGGAGGCCAAACATTGGATTAAACTTCCAATTCTAATGTTTATTTAAATCAATAAGTTCAAAGTGGTCAAGTATATTCCGATCTTGAAGTACGTCATAGATGGAACTTTTGACACTTCAGCGCTAGTGTATCTTTGTCAATGAAGGCAGGAACTTGGACATTTAATTGGCGTTGATTAACACTGATGTGGTATTCTGGTAAGGTAAATTTTTTGCTTCAGTTAACTTAAATGGTTAATAAAAATATTATTTGAAATGATTGATTAAATGAAAATAAGGACAAAATGTATCACTGATGGTTGAAATTTAAAAAATAATGGAAGCAGATTCAGATATTAATTGCCAAAAAAATTCTGTTTCAATTTAGCAAAAATAATAGGTCATTAATACCGTATTTAGATGTGAAATGATATAGAAATGATCACTTGGACCGTGTCCATAAACGCTATATGATATATAGTTCTAAAGAAGTTTTGCTAGATCATTCAGTGTCTCTACATAGGTTCCACATGCAATTTAAAAAAAATTAACATATTGAAAGAATGATGATTTAAAATTGTTGTTTTAATTTTGTGAAATTATGAATACCTAGATACATACATGTATATATGGCTTTCAAGTTTCAAGTACATGTTGAATGTTTTGATCTTTGGATTTAACTTTATACAATTCAGCACAAGAGGGTATTGTACACCAAAGAAATGCTAATCTCAATAGAAATTAAAAACTATTTAAAAAAACCTGCTAATCCCAGCTACTCTTAATTACTGGTAAAATAATTAGTCATTAAGGATTAACCTGTGGGTAAAAATTTAAAGGTGAATGAACAATTTTTTTTTAAGCAACAGACCAAGAGACCATCTTATCGATCTTCTAGAAGTACTGCTGATTTAATTAATAAATCATGAATTTCTCTGTAGTCTTGTGTACTACAGTACAGTATGGTGAATGGCTTACTATGCAACAACCTTTTGGATCCTAATTTTATCTGATATTACACTTTACTGTAAAAGAAAAAAAATGCTATATAATGCTGGTATATGATTTTCATTTTCAGAGACTTGTATATACATATGGTTATAAGGTCTTTTCTTAGGCATAAACTGAACAAAATTATTTTGATTTATTGATAGTATAAGTACATGGATGTTGCTTTGAGTTAAGGCTCTTAATGATTTTAAGATGGTAACATTTAAGGGGGTACCCCAACACATACTGCTTTATCAGTGTAGGTGAAAAGCTTTGTATGAGGTATATGGCTTTAATTTTTATAAAGAGCGATAGAGAGAGAGAGAGAAAAGGGGAAAGAAAACTAATACATTTGATTAATGAATAGAAGATCTAGAAAAGGCCAAATAACTTTTTTTCCGATATTCTTGAAATTTTTAGTATATTGCATAAAATCTTTGACATTAAACTGTTCCACTTTTCAGATGTGACTCTGACATCCTTAACGCAATATGCCCGGCGACCAGGTGCTACACAGTCCTCCTCCATGTTACAGAGTGCCAGACAACAGACCTCAGATGAGAAAAGAAACACGGAAATGGAGGACAAAAAGGCAGTACAGGCACCAAAAAAGAAACGCAAGAAAAAACACGGCATTACTGCCAACCTGAGTGGCACGAGATATGAAGTCAGTGAGTATCATATCTCACTTTTTTCTGTGTTTCAATCCTGCCTCTACCCCCCCCCCCCCCCCAACTCCTATTCCCAATTCTATGTTCAAATCATCCAGAGGAGACAGCAAGTGCCACCTGGCTGTGTAAATCAGTCATAATTTTTTGAGAATGCAGTGCAGTGAATGATGGAAGAGAAATGTCTAACTTTAAAAAATGACAAAAATTCAATTTAATAGACCTGAAATCCTAGGAATTTATTTTAGATTTACAAGATTAATTTTTATTTTTCAAAATGAAATTTTAAAAAAATCATTCCTCTGTCTCCATAATACACACTGCATGTCAACCAAATATATAAGACATGAGTTATAAATGGATTACATTTATCATGATTGATCGAAAGACATATTGATATTGTATAAACATTTTGGATGATGATCAGTGTTTGAGAATAGTAAACGAGAAATAAATGCAGAAAGGGGCTTATAATATTTGAAAATTATAAACTCAGAAGAATGAAATTAAGAAATTATATTTCTTCTAAGCATGAATGATACCAGTGTCCTCAAATTTGTTTGGAGAGTGCAGAGGTACAAATATGCTTCTCACCAGTACAAACTGGAGTACACTGTATATGATGGAGGGAGGAGGGGGGGTATGGTAATCAACTACTTAAACACAGTAGTTCTCTCTGGGTACTCCAACTTTTGACCACACCACTGACCCCCTTGCACATACATCATTGTAAACTAAAAATTTTAAATGTTATGATTATTCATATTATAACAAAAATGTTCATTTAACTTTTCTTTCAGTACGATTAATGTGTGAAAAGTGCAAATTTGATATCTGCAAGGATGATGATCCAAACAGGTTAGTGAAAGATTATCAAAAAAAGGAATTTCATTAATTGCATGGGAAATTAGAATTTCAGTTGATTATTCATTGATCTTTATCTAAAGTTCATGTAAAGAAGAAATGTGAAGACATGTTTGATGGTTTTTGATGTGTTATAGTTATGTTCCTCTGTATTTTGAAGATAATACGTAAGTTATGTCACTAGTCCGCAGAAAATAAAGCCATGCACAGCCAAGGCACAAAATGGCTGCTTTTTTTTTCTATTTTGATGTTAGTTTTCTGCTTTATACAGTAACTTAAAAATGTTTGTGAAATTATTTTTATGTACTGTCCACAAGAAACTACAGTTGAACTTCGGTATCTCGAACACTGATATCTCGAATACCATGGATATGTCAAAGTGATTTGGAAGTCCCCATCCACTTATTCTTTAATTATTTTACCCCTGATGTCTCAAATCCTTGGATATCACGAAGTATTTTCTCATTCCCATCGAGTTCGAGATAACAAGGTTTGACTGTAATTGTAAGTAAAGTACAAAGCATCAATGGTGTCTGTACAAAAATTGAGATTTTGCAAAATTTAGTTGATTAAAAATTATATAATACTTCATGCACTTTAATAAACAGAGTTTGAAGGTAGGGTAAAGTTTTACTATCAATACTATGAGATTAGGATGTCTCCGAGACTTATCTGATCTAGCTAGGCTAAGATACATAAGCTTCTCATTTATTGACCCAGAGGACCAGCAGTTTACCACTGCATAAATACTAGGGATGCTGGAATTCAGTGGGCCATCTGAAGCTTCAGGGAACATCTTTTTTTTTAATACATAAAAATGGTTGACAATAAAAAAAAAATGAATAGTGGGGATGGTTCTGAGGTTGCACCTCTACCTGATAAAGATGAAAGAAGTACATGTACCTTATTCATAATTTCAGTAGAACTGCAGCATGAAATTAAAGCAACATACTGCAGAATTTCTTTGATGTAGCACACATTCCACAATAATTGTGCTTTTGTTGAGTCTTGTGTATATAGTATTTTCTTAAAACTTGTCCTTGAAAACTTTTTATGATCGAGGAGTTGATTTTTTTTTTTTCACTCTATGATGTAGAAATTTCCTTTGAAGATTTTTTTTTTACTTTTTGTGAAGAAATGTTATTTTGTACTATAGGTATCTCATATTTTTCTATATTTTTGTTTAGCTACCTCATCTGGAGTGACAGTTTTGTGTCTGCAGACAGAATTACAGAACTCAAGCCATTCCAGAGAATCAACCACTTTCCAGGCATGGTGGAAGTCACAAGGAAGGATTGCCTGGCTCGCAACATGATTAAGTAAGCCAGCAATTCAGTATACATTCATTTTGTAAAAGACCAGCAAAAATTTACATTTAATGTATTATCCTTGTCATTTAATTCGTTTCTGAGATGGAATTGCATGTATTATGCATATTCATGAATAATTAAAATTAAGTGAGAAACTGAGCAAGCAATAGGTCGGAAATGCCTTTTCTTCATGAAAACTTTGACATTATATTAGAAGCAAAGAAATGTTTGGTGCATATGTAATAGGTTGTTAATGGTGTTTAATAATTTTATAACTCCATGTAAAGATATGATCTCATGTATAGGATTTTTTGTGTAGGATTCAAAGACACCATGCTGATGAGTTTAACTTCATCCCAAAGTCTTGGATTCTGCCAGCAGACTTCAGTATGCTACAAAATTATGCTAAAGACCTCAAGGCTAAGAAAAAATACAAAACCTTCATAGTCAAACCGTCCAATGGAGCACAAGGGCATGGGTAAGTTTGTAATAAGTGTTAAAAGTTTTTATTTTTTTTTGGTATCAAATATAATTTAAAACTTGAGTAAAGGTAGTGGTGGTGGTGGTGGGGGGTGTTAATTTTTTTCTACAAAATATAAGTATCTTGAAGCCTTACCCTCTGGTGTCATTTTTTTTTTCCTCACAAAAGTCGGCAATTACACATTATGAGTCCTCCATTTTATCTATAAATACAAAAAATGAATATTTGATAATTTTAAAAGTATTTTTAATTTGTCTTTTTTTTTTATTATTTTTTAGAATTCAGTTATATAGGAATGCAGAAAAAATACCCCCCTCTGAACATTTCATTGTGCAAGAATACATAGACAAACCTCTTCTTCTGGAGGGCTACAAATTTGATCTGCGCATCTATGTTCTTGTGACATCATGTGATCCCTTGCGAATATTTATATTCAATGATGGACTTGTGAGAATGAGTACAGATAAATACACCAATCCCTCCGATGGAAACCTGGTGAGAACACAGAACTGAGTAATTCAATAATATTTGACACACTTGGTATTAATACGCATAAGATATATCATATATAAATACTGTTTCATGTTCCATTATAACAACATTTTGATTTTTGATGTCTATTTTTTGTTTCAGGGTAACCTATTCATGCATTTGACGAATTATTCTGTGAACAAACACAATGAATTCTACCAGAAAGGTGACTCGGTGGAGACTGGAAGCAAGCGATCAATCCGCTACTTTAATGATTATCTACGTAAAAATGACTATGATATTGTGTTACTATGGCGACGAATCTATGACATGGTGGTAAAGACACTTTTGGTGGCTCACCCCCATCTCCTTCATGCCTACCGAATGTGTCGCCCCGGTGCTCCAGCAGGAAGTGATAGTGTTTGTTTTGAAGTGCTGGGATTTGACGTGTTAATCGACAGAAAGTTAAATCCATGGTTGCTGGAGGTAAAGTTTGAAGCTTTTTAAAGACCTTGAATTTTTCATAATTTTCTAGTGATTGCTGAACATTTTAAAAAATCAGGCTGTATAAATATTGCTGTCTTTAAAGGAAGATAACTTGTTGCTGATTTGTATGTTTTACAGATCAACCGATCTCCTAGTTTTGGTACAGATGAAAAAATTGACTTTGATATAAAATCAGCTCTTATAGAAGATACAATTCGCCTTCTGAATATCAAGTATGTATTTTTTATTTTTGAAATTGTGTACACATTTCTTCAACTCCCGTTCACCCGAGGAACTCACTCTGTTATATATGCTGGCTTTTATTTGCTCTGCAGAATAAGTGATAAGAGAAGGAATTACTTTGCTCAAAAGGCTGAGGCTCAAAAGAGATTATTTCGGACCACCAAACGTAGTGATGCTGACATGACGGAGCTAGATAAAAAGAAACAGAGCATCGAAAAACGCAAGGAGGAACTTGTATGTATAAACTTGGATCGCAGGATCTTTAAAATATATTTATAGATATGGTGATCTATGGATAAGATATGAACATTCAAGAACATTTTACAGCATTAACAAGAGGCCCAAGGGCCTTAACGGTCACCTGAGTATAATACAACAATTTAGAAGTTAAATACACTGATAGATGAAGCTTTGTTGCCCTAAAGCAAGAGAAGTACGAAGATCAGGATCAACAAAATAATTAGTCTAGTATTCAGTATCAACTCATAAATTAAGTTCTAATCTGTCCCCCACTTAACACTATCACATGCAGACTATTAACAAACTATTAGTGCTTCTGTACTATTTTTAAACCCATATTAAGACCTCTAGCATTGACCTCTCTTATGGTCTTTGAAGAACTTTTAATAAGATAAGTTATTTTTGTCTCATTTTTATTTATCTATTACTTACAGGTCTACCTGATTATTAAAACTAAGAAAATACTTTTTGAATTATATGATAAACATTCTTGCATAATTATCTATTCTATTAACCTTCCAAATGTATTATTTACAGTGATTAATTATCAAAGGTGAATGGAAAAGGGGAATAACTTCTCTCAGTAAAATGCAAATTAATAGAGCCCTGCCCAGGACTAGAATGCTTAGATAAATGGTCCAGATGTTCAAAAATCTGGTAGAAATATGCTTACTTATATCATTTAAACTTTTACTCAGTTTTCTTCCGATATGCCCAGAAGCAGAGAAGAATTTCACAGGTACAATGCATTTTCACTAAAGATTCAACAAAGCCTTACCTTAACACCAGAACCCAAGACCAAGGGTCAAGAAATTTACAAATTTGGAAGAGTTACCCTCATCATCATAACTATGGACTTTAAAGAATTAACACTTTTCCACTATATTATCAAAAGCCCCCCCCCCCCCCCTCGTTATGCCAGAACCCCTGATCCTAGGACCACAAGATTTAAAAATTCTGTTTGAAGCTCCATTTTCATCATAGCTAAGCAATTTATTTATCAGCTCATCACCAAGGAGCAGACAGGATTAATTAATGATTAATTAATAGAATTAATGCTTTTTCACTATATAATCAATAGAGCCCCCCCCCCCCCCCCTCCTCAAGAACCCCAAAAACTGAGGCCATATATTTAAAAATTTTGGAAGAGGCATCCTTGCCTATCGTAATCATGCATTTAGTTTGTTTAAATAATCTCCAGTAGCAGAGAAGAAGATTTTCAAAGAATCAATGCATTTTCACTATATAATCAATAGAGCCCCGTCCTAACACCAGAACCCCTGACCCTGGGGCCATGGCTTTCACAATTCTGGAAGAGGCCCACCTCCTCATCATAACTATGTACTTAGTTTATCACCTTAATGCCCAGGAGCAGAGGAGAAGATTTTCAAAGAATTAATGCATTTTCACTATATAGTCATTAGAGCCCCGCCCTAACACCAGAACCCCTGACCCTGGGGCCATGAAATTCACAATTTTGGAAGAGATACTCTTGCTCATCATAACTATGTACTTAGTTACTTTATTAAATATCCAGGAGCAGAGAAGAAGATTTTCAAACAATTAATGCATTTTCACTATATAATCAATAGAGCCCCGCCCTAACACTAGAACCCTTGACCCTGGGGCCATGAAATTCACAATTTTTGAAAAGGCACTTTTGCTCATCATAGCTATATACTTAGTTACTTTATTTAATTCCCAGGAGCAGAGAAGAAGATTTTCAAAGAATTAATGCTTTTTCACTATATAATCTATAGAGCCCCGCCCTAACACCAGAACCCCTGACCCTGGGGCCATGAATTTCACAATTCTGGAAGAGGCACTCTTGCTCATCATAACTATGTACTTAGTTACTTTATTTAATACCCAGAGGCAGAGAAGAAGATTTTCAAACAATTAATGTATTTTCACTATATAATCAATAGAGCCCCGCCCTAACACCAGAACCCCTGACCCTGGGGCCATGAATTTCACAATTTTGGAAGAGGCAGTCTTGCTCTTCATAACTATGTACTTAGTTACTTTATTTAATACCCAGGAGCAGAGAAGAAGACTTTCAAAGAAGTAATGCACTTTCACTATATGATCTATATAGCCCCACCCTGGGGCCAGAATCCCTGACCCTGGGGCCATGAATTTCACAATTTTGGTAGAGGGCTCAATGCTTATTACAATGATGCCAACAGTTAGAGTGCTTGATGTCCAGGAGTAAAGAAGAAGATTTTTAAAGATTGCATTATTTTTGGTGGTTTTAGCCCCACCCCTCAGGCCCCAGGGGGGCAGGGACCATGACATTCACAATTTTTGTTCCCCTTCACCCATAAATGCTATATGCCAAAATTGGTTGAAATTGGTTGAGCGGTTTCAGAGAAGAAGCTAAAAATGTTCAAATGTTAACGCACTGACGAACGACGAACGCCGACGGACAAAAACGGATAGCAATAGGTCACCTGAGTGACTCAGGTGACCTAAAAAGTAAAAAAAAAAACAAAAAAAACTCCATTTTATCATTATTTTGGAGTTTTATCTTTAGTTTATAAAGTTATTACAATGTATAGAAAACATTTTTTATATAAATAATGACTTTACAGAAAGAGCATTTAGCCAGAGTGAGAAAGGCCACAGCTCGAGAGGATTTTGAGAACAGGAATGCCGGGAGGTTTCGAAGAATATTTCCCTCTGAAGACAAAATGAAGCAGCAGAAATATGTCAACATCATGTCTTCCATATTTGGAATTGTTATGTCTGGGCGGGCACCTGCAATGCAGAAAGAAATTCAGAAAGTTTATAACAACCAGTGGAGGGTAAGAGTGCTCTACATTTAATTTTCTGTGTTACAGTGTTGACATGTGGTTTATGGTTCAAATCTGCAGTGAATAAGCATCATGTATGAATTGTAGTGGTTTATTCAGTCATAATGAATGTCACATTTATTTTCATAGCTATGTTTTAGTTGTTTGAAGTAGTTCAGATCCTATTTATCATTCCACAGGAGGAAGACTTATTGGACATGATTGCAGAGTGTGAAACTGATGAAAAAGATGGAAAACTCTACTCTGGTGGGAGCAAGATTCCAAGAGGACCAAAGGTAGGTTCTCTGAAGCATATAGTCACAACAACAAGGATAAAGCTAATTTACTTATGGGTAACAATTTCTTACCTTTAACTGTAACAGCAAACTCCTATATGTATAAGTCAAACAATGCTAATAAATACCACTTATATACAGCAAAGTTGATATTGTCAGAGTATTAATGTTATACACAATTATTGTCTTTGGACAACTTGTAGCCTTTGTCAAGTATGCCAGTCAGTGTCCAGAGTCCTCCCATGGAGGATGAGTTTGAGGAAATGGAAGAGGAAGAGGCAGAATATGCCTCACCCCCAGGGTCCCCCAACTTAAACAGACGAGAAAGTCGCCCTCCCTCCAATAAATCCCGCCCTGGCTCCCTGCGACCAGACAGTCGAGTCAGTAATGATGCTTCTAGTCTTTGTAATTCTCGGCCAAACTCAGGTGTGTCCAGTATGAGGTCACGACCTCAGAGCAATATGTCAGCCTTGAACTCAAGGTCAAAGTCATTGTCACGGCTGACCGGGAAGCAGTCTGTTTTACAGAGATCCTTAATTGTAAGTCAAACTGTATTATCTTCTTATTTTCATGTTTCTGCATTTTATTCAGTGGAGATAAATTCTTTGAACATTTTTGTTGGAATCATACTATCAGTACAGTAAAAACAAGGTTACAACGAATATGTTTACAATGAATAACACTTACAGTGAAGTGATTTTCATTCCCTGTGTTTTTTTTGAAATATAAACTTAACAGGTACATATATAGTGAATTACATTAATGATGAATCAAAATCGTTTGCTGGCACACTGCTATTAGCTTGCTTTACTTTATTATTTGTATATATGTAATTCTTGTCTTTGAAACTGCATGAGGAGTAGATTTCAGACAAAAAATATTTCTCGTTGCTTTTATTAGGATGATAATTTCCTAATTACTGTGGTCAAAGAGAGAGAGGATGAATTGACAAAGAAAACTCTACAGGCTCTGAATGAAATGAGAATCAAATTCCCAGGAAAGACTGACCAAGAAGCAGAGCTGATATTAGATACTGTGAGTTCTCTATTTTGGGTAGTACATGCATTTCAAACTTCAGGTTTTCAGATACAAATACATTTCAAAGAAGATATTTCCATTTAACAAAAATGGGGAAATTGGTCTAATAAAAGCAAAATATTATTTGTTTAGGGAATACTATATAATTCAGTCCGTCAGAGATTTTGAAGAATTGTCATCTGAAGGGGGTGGTATGGGGAAAAATTCACTAAAAATATTTTAAACCCCTGTATCAATAAATACCCTGCATCAAGATAAAGTATGTTTAATGTGCAACAGGAAGACCATCAATTTTGGTCTTACAGTATCTAAACTTCAAGGTGCAGGGACTACCCTGCCAGGAAATATGTGCCAAAGACTGTTTCTTTCCTTTTTTTGGCTTATAGTGTGTTATTTTGATAGAATACAACTTCTTCTTAAGACCCAATTAAAAACTACTAGTATGTTATGATATCATCCTCTGTGCACAGCTTGGAATGAAAAATATTTATTTTGCATTCGACTTTATCATAAAATTTTTATAAGAAAACATATTTCTTTATTTCAGCTTCATGAAAACTGGAAATTTCACAAACCAAGGATTGCTTCTTACTGGCTAGTCAAGCTAGACTCAATTAAAAGACGAAAGGTATGGTGCTAAGCACTAAGCAAAATATAAAGCAATAATTGAATTTATTTTTTTTAATTAAATTGAAAATTAGATATGAATATCATTTACCAGTAACTATCAGTTGAATTCAGAATCGTGTTTTCTAGGTGATAGATATAGTTCGTTCCAATGTGCGGGCCGTGCTACAGAGGATTTGGCGTATCAGTGATGTGGATAACTTGAGGTTGTATAGGATTTTTACACGAGTGTTTAATCGTTTACTGTGGAGCCATGGACAAGGGCTGTGGAACTGTTTCTCAACAACAAGGTACCCTTTACTGGAAAACAAACCTGCCTGTATATACATGTACACACAATCCCTATTCATCAAAATTTTAATTTTTTTAACATGAAAAATCATTTTATAAAAACAATGACAAGACCATTTTTTTAAATGATCACTTTATAAAACAAACAATAACAAGGTAATTGAAAATGATGAAGATTGCTTGTACCCCAACACTAAAATTTTTATTTGTACATTTTTTTGATTCAAATGGATATATTCCTTTACAATAAACCAATATTTGTAATCATTATGACTGAATTTTATTTTACGGAAATATAATAATTTATGTGTACAGTTTTTGCAATCAACAGACATTTTACAATGATTTAGTTTGGTCGAAAACTTGAAATGTTTATTTGTAGTAGTATACTCATTACATTAAATATGTGCCTACATACATTAAATATGTGCCAAATAGTGATAAAATTTTCTTTGTGTTCCAGTCAAAATGGAAGTTGGGAGACCATTTTTAGCAAAAGCTCTGAAAACATTTGTGAAAATGAGTTCAACTGTTGCAGACGTATTGTGCAGTTGTGTCGCGATTGTCTGTTAATTGTTTACCAGTTTGCTGCAGAGGCCAAGTCGTCCAGTCAGCATAACTCGGAAAACACAGATCTGAGTTCCACTGGGTATGTAACACACATCTTAATCAGGTCTAAACATTGTATGGAGAAAGCAAGGAACATCAGGATTTTCCTTTAAAACACTCATGAGGTTAATAAACAGAACACTCATGTTACCCTTAAACAGAATACTGTGTACAGGGTTATTTTCGCCCCGTGTTATTTTCGTCCTTTCACACTTGGGAAAAACTTTGCCCTGTTTTAAATTTGCCAAGTCACAATTCTGTTTAAGAAATTATACTGTCTTCTTTGCATTCACCCTGTCTTAAATTCGCCCACTTGTGTCTAGGGCGAAAGGGGCAAAAATAAAGCAGAGGCAAAAATTTCCCTGTATACAGTAGTAATACATGTATGGTATTGACAACAAAATTAGATTATTTTGTTTGTGTTTCAGAAGTTGTTTTCAATTCATACACTCATATAGTAAAGTAAAACCATAAAGGAGTATGAAACTTATTTTTGAGCAGTGAAGTAATTTAAATCATGAAATTTTAATGTTTTGCTCTTCATTCTTTTGACTGTTAATATGAAGAAAAAAGAATTTGTTATTTTCTATGCAATTAAGTGATTTATTAGCTTTCCGCTAGTAAATCATAAAGATTCTGTTGTAATATTGTGGTTAAAGTATGCTTTCTGCTAGTAAATCGTAAATATTCTGTTGAAATATTGTAATTATTTTCTATACAATTAAGCAAGCTTTCTCTAATTCTCTAAAATTTTGTAAATGTAATATTGTGATTATTTTCTCAGAACCTTATCCTCCCGAGATAAATCCTCCTCGACTGTGATGGCCCTCCCAAGTACGCAGACCATGAGCCAGCGGTACTCCAAGCTCTACCCCCGCGCTGACACCACCGCCACCTGATGGCCACCGCCTAGCTTATCTCCTCATTTTGTGCAATCACTTCTTACTACATGTATAAGAACAAAGACATACCTTTACCTTTTGTTAACTACCTTGTTGTGCTTGTTGTTGCTAATAAGTGTTGGAAATTAACTGTTATTTGGCTGTGTTAATATCTTTCAAACGCCCATTCAAAGACAGGAATTTTGCATTGTTATTGATTTTTTTTCCGATGAGTTTGACTTTTTTGTTGACTTTTGAATTTTATGGCTTTTTGGGGGGCAAAATGTCTCCATGACTTTTGGATAAAATTACTTTTAAAAACATTTTACTAAGGTCTGTAATTTTATAAGACTATATATTTTTTACGCTTTGTAAATTTTAATTTTCATAGAATATTTCATAATATTTATTACTTCTTGATAAAGTTAGGTATATTATCAAATCTATTGCATCGTTGAATTTGACAACATTGTTTAAGTACTATTTATTGCAAGAATAATATATAATTCTGCTTAGTAGGAACAATATTCAGTTTCTTTCTTTAGATTATATGTATTATAATAGTTTTATTTTGAACCCCCACCCCCTTTTTTTAAATAGTAATTTAGATTATTTCTGGTGCTCATGTTATAAATAATAAACATATACCTGTACTCCTGAAAAATATTATTGTAAGTTTATAAGTAGGTTATAATTGCCAAAATGAAAAAAAATAATACTCCAAGATTTCTTTTTTCCATTTCAAATGAAAAATATTAAATTTAAAAGGAATAAGTGTACTTTATGTTAGAAAAGATGTTTTTCATTAAATAATAATGCAAACAAATAAAAATTTTATTCCAAAAGATAATTCAAACTAGTCACTCTGATATAGTAAAAAAAAAAATGGCCCATAGTAAAAATATAAATGGCCATATCTTTGGCTATACATGTTCAGTAAAATCACTTAAAAATTTGCAAATTTGAATGTTACTATCTTATTGCTGATCGATGCAATACTTACTGGAACAGTTGTTGTTCTGAAGAATTACAAGTAATACCATAACCTAGTGCATGTACATTGTATATTATGCACAAGATTGGCAACAGATGGTCAGTGAATTTACCTTGACATGTATATTTGTTACCTAACTAAATTTTTATGCTTATATATAGAGAAATTATGGGGTTGCTGTAATTTACAAACCTCTTTAACTTAAGGCTGCTCTTTTTTTCAGTTTTGCCATTTGAACATATCTGGGTATGATATTCTTTTTTTCATAATTCCACTTTGCCGCTTCAGTTTTTGATGATATGAAAAAATGTGTATGTTTGGTGACAACTTTTCCCATTTTCCCTGGCCTCTATAAACTTGTGAATGTTAATTGTACTTTAAAGGGATGTTGATTTATCTTGACTTAAACACAGCAGGAAATGGTTTTTCCCTCAAAAGGATGATTTGCTACTTTAGGTAACCCAGATTCAGACTTTCCTTCTTTGAGAATAAACTGGTGAAAAGATCACAATTAAATGCAAAGATCCACTGCATACTGAATTCTGGGTAATTTTCGCCCCATGTTATTTTCGCCCTTTCAAACTTGCAAACTATTTTGCCCATTTTTAAATTCGCCCAGTCACAATCCTGTTCAAGAAATTTATACTGTGCTCTTTGAATTCACCCTGTTTCAAATTCGCCCACCAGTGAGTAGGACGAAAGGGGCGAAAATAAAACGGGGGCAAAAATTTCCTTGTATACACTGCAGTGCTTTAATTACCTGTTTTTCTTCAACATCTTGCGACCATGAGCACCAGCTGCTAGTATCTGTCCTTTTTAGTTTTCAAAATCAACCATATATAGTCTATTGATATTATTACTATTTTTGTTTTCTAAAAGCTTTGTCCTTGTTTGTGTCAAACTTGGACTTTAAATTATAGTTCTTCTATATTAGTACCATGTAAGCAATAAAACCAAATATTGTATTAGCACATACATGTATAATTATTGGCTTGCATTATGTTAGTTTTTCAACCTTCCCTGTTAATAAATAATGATGAATATATGAAATTAACAATAGCATAACCCAGTTAACTTGGACTGTCAGAAAATAACAATATCTAGCTTTGATACGATTGAAAAAGTGCTATATTTGTGCCAATGCAGTGGGGACTGCAAAGCATGTTAATTACACGAGACAATTAAATGAGTTCAAACATAATTAAATTAATACACCACCACTAATAAACCAACCAAATATCCATCAAAGGCAAATGCAGTTTTGTTCCAGGTTGTTCTCAAAATACCTGTACATGCAGTCTACTGCTTATTGTTATAAAAGCTCTGTGATATCCACTGTATTGATGTTTTTTTTTAAAACATTTTAGTGATGTTTTATTCTACCTTACATATTTTAACAGAAGATGTTTTTCTTCTGTTAGCATGCATTTTGTGATTTTACACAATTCCTCATTTTAGCATGGATTTTCTTTGTATTCAACTTGTTCAAGTTTTTTTTATTGATAGCTTTGAGAATGTGAACAAATGATCAGTCTCCATACACAAGTACTGTAAAGTTTGTGGACAAATAATTTGTTTGACAAAGTTGGGCTTACATACTTTATATGCTTAAAAAATCAAACCACCTTCTGAATGATTTAGCTCAAATGTTCCTATTGTTAGTTGTGACATTATAGTTATACAGACTTACACCTCATAATAAATATTTTTATGACAAATATTTTGTTTTTTATTTAAAACATTGTCTCTAGAAATTATTACTCATGCAACAATTCTAGTTTGGAGGAAAATTAGTTCAAGTTTATATTTATAGTCTACTTGAGATATAGTATTTCCTTTTAAAGACTCCAGATAACAATGGATACCCAGGTTTTAAAAATGTACATTAGAATTTTTAAATATTGACACATACTGAAAGTTTATAGGGCAGTTTCTGTGATATTCAAGTTCTGAAGTACCAGTGCTAAAACTGATTTACCTCCCTTTAGGTATAGACAATGAAATGAAGATGTTACAGTCGATAGAGATTTCAATTACAAAGAAGATTTCTACATAATATTTACATTTCCAAATATTTTTCCTTAAGATTCTTTGCAAATTTGAAAAAGTTCAGGTTCTCATGAACTGCAGTGGGATGGGTAAGAATATTTCCATTGTGACATAATTGAAGTCAAAATATAGTGCAAACTTTTTTTTTTCAAAAATGATACATGTAGTTGAATGACAAAAATATGTGGCAAGTCATTAGAAAAATAATGTAAATATATGAATTTCATGTTTTTGACCAGTTATGAATTCGTGCCTGCATATTTATGAAGCGCTAACGTGCTTCATGAGATATGCCGGCGTGAAGCGTTGTAGTTCATGTCCTCATGAATTCTCAAAAATTAAATTTATTTCTTAAATTAAACCAAATGGATTGGAATATAGACTGTCATAATTTGATAAACAGCTGAACAATTGTTATTTGTAAGATGTGTAATTTACTAGTACATTTCTTGGCATCTGTAGCAAACCATTAAAATTTTATTAGTTTTAACATGTGCAATGATTATTCACCAATTCAAGGGAGTTAGACGGGGGGGGGGGGGGGGGGGGGGGGGGGGGGGGGCACTAATTTTGTCTTTATAGGGTTGGTTTTTGTGGTATAGATGTTCAATTTATTTAATGGGTTTTATTTTTTTGAATAAGCATAGACAGAAATTTGTAAACTTTGCAACTGTGTCCAGGCCCCTTTAAAAAGAAAGAAAGACAAATAGACAAATAGATGTGGGCTTGCTTGTTTTTCTGCAATCTATCACCACTTCTCTGCTCATTTGAATGAGCTGTATTTTATAAATTCTAAAAAAAAGAAACAAACATGGAAGTCCTCATATACCTTTTTCCAAGCTACTAGTATTTTAAGTCCAAATCAAAGTAGCTCGTTAAAGAAACATTTGCCTTCTGATTCACTCTGAATTCATTAATGTTTTCTTTCTTTTTTTTCTTTTACTTTATTTAAAGTTGTCTCCTTTAATCACATTTTTAAGTAAACCAACACATTTTCAGATTATTTACCACTGAATTTATTTTACAAAAAAGTATATTTTATACAAATTTCATAACAATAACAAAAAAAATAGAATATTCCGACAATCATAATGTACATGTATGTATTAAATGAAAGGGATGACCCATGTCATCATTTCAAGGTGATGTGTAAAATAGTACATTTTTTTTAAATGAGTTCTGCCCTTTTACATTTATTTTAATCAAATGGTCAAGAGATAAAAATGAGGTAGATTTTTTTTTCTTTTGATTTTGGATAAGCTTACATTAATCAAACAAAAAAGCCCAGAATTTACAGGTTATTTTAAAAGTGTCTTTTTGAAAAAAAGTGACACTATTCAATTTGTGGTACAGTGATGATGAATATCTAATACATAAAAAACCCTGATTTTATGTGACCTTATCAAATTCTTGACTTAAACCTTCCAACTTTCTAAAAATTAAATGAACTATGAACAAAATACATAAATAAGTGTCAGTGACGTATAGTATAACCAGTCATGTGTAAATCTGCCATAGTTTGTTTATGAAAACTTGTCATGAAACTCTTTGATCGCTGAGGTAGAAATGCCATTAAAATATACATTTGTAAAACTGATCAATAAGAAACACCATTAAATTGATAAATATGAATTCTAACATTTTTCACATACAATTCTGAAAAATTTATACTGATGTACTTTTGATCTCCTAACAAATGACAAACTTTTATTTCCACTGGGAATAAAGGTCAAAGGTACATTGAAATTGTTTTAAATATTTGCTATATGTTTGTCAGAAAAAAATCATTTTTAATTTTTTTTTTTTTACAGAAGACATTAAATATTTCAACATTTAATTCCAATGGTACAAGTTTTATATGATGATTTCGGCTCCTGTTTCAAACACCCCTTCCTCCTCCTCTTCTGACAAGGTCATGTCAAGGTTACTAGAGCTAAAGTTTTCCTGAGGAAAAGCACTGTCCCCAGACTCACTACAGTTATACCAAGCTCTGCTTCTAGGGGTATCAAGTTTATCAAACTCCACATGCATCATATCTTCACTTTCCTCTGTAATTCTTTCATGTCGTGAGACAATAGAACTTGGGGCTTTAGGATATTTCCTTCTGGAATGAAAAACTTTCATGTATTTACATACAGTACAGTCAGTGCAATCTGAACTGGCCAGGGACATTGAATGGCGACTGTTTTTGGCCAGCACTGTAACAGGTAGTTGATAGTCTGATGTATGGTCCGTACTGTACCCATCAGAGTACCACTCCTCCAAACTCTGGGCAGATATTGGGCGAAATGCAAAAAGAGGATGAACTGAATTTTTGTCAAAAACAGGATTGTCAATGCCCTTCAGGTTGTCCCAGCTTTCAGTCAGTAACTTTTTCTTGTCTGAAGCCTGGATTCCTTGTGGAGGAAACTGAATAGAGAGTTCACTGATGATGGAATCTTCACTTGAGGTCATGTGATGAGTTTCAGTTGTTGAGGCATCCGTATCAGATTCACAACACACATTGTCCACAATGTCTGCATCAACAAAATGCCGGTGACTATATGTCCCTGATAACTGGATAGGGACCTTCCGTGTCTTTTTGCCAGTTGAGTTTGATTTTTTAGAAAGTTTAGATGATGCAGTGGTTGAGGAACATGTTTCCCATTCTGACATTGAGTCTATGTATGAGTCCTGTAAAAGATTCTTGTAATAGTTTCCATCATGCAGGGCTTTCTGATATTGGCTTACCCATCCTGCACTGAATGGTCTTTGGAGTAAGTGACTATGCTTTGCACATAAACTGAGTTTACAATTGATGCAGCCATCTTGAACACATACTTTGTCTTTTCCATAAAGTGAGATTTTCATAGATGGTATGTGGAAGAATCTGTAGTATACTAACATGGAAATGATGGATATGATACATGCAAAACCATTTATGACAACTACGATTTGCATTTTGAAGTTGTTTGTGTCTTGTGTTGTAAAAAACCATATCACAGTCAACAAAGAGTTTTCAAGGAACATAATTGTGTAAAAAGTTATGTAATGAAATTTGGTCTTTTCAACACTCATATTCACATGGCAGAAAATGTAAATATAGGACACAAGACCACTCATGATGAACTTGTGTCCTTTGTTCATGCCCACCACATTCACATTTCCAAGGACAGAAGAGCAGACACAACACATCATGGTGATCCAGTGGAGACAAATCACTAGGAATATCCATGAAAAATAAATGCTGGCAAAAATTCCCAAAGATATCACTCTGGAGGTGATTTCTCCAAGTCTCCATAATAAGCGAAATACTGTTCCTGGCCAAGTAAGGACAACATTCTCAAAGTCACTTGAGTCGTATTGCCTCCTAAAACTGGCAAGACCCCAAGAGATGGAAATTAAATTGATTGCTAGAGCACAATGAACAATCCATGAATTGTTTGAGGTAATTATCATAAAACCCTGGATGGTCAAAATGGGAAGACTGGCCGAAAAGGTGTAAAACAGGCGAAGAAGTGATAAATCTGCAAAGTCACGTTTCTTGGTTTTAATATCAGATTCCAACAGAATCTTAAGGTGTCTCCATGCAAATCCAAGCAGGAAAATGTGCAATAAAACTGGGACAGTTTTCCCAGATTTTGTTTTATCCTCATTCTTTTTCTGGAGAATCAACAAAGCGGACACAAAGTGAATAGTTACCAGTGGCAACACCAGCAGTCCAGTCACTATGGTGAACCATGTCAGTGAACGGCTTTGATAAATTTCTGCCAGAAATACTGTATTCAGGGTCAACTCTCCCAAATGAAATATTAGGGAAAGTACAATAAACAGCCCAAAACAAAAGGATAAACACATTTTGTCACATTTCACATAATTTGTTCCAAGTTTTTGCCTCACTTGTAATTCCTGTTGAAGTGTTTTAAGGCACAGACCACAAAAACTTCATGGTGTCTTAAAACATCATCATCTAACCACTGACAAAAGTAAGTGACCTTCTGACAAGGAAAGGATTTAATTTACAATTCCTTTATGCTGCTCTTGTTTGGGGTGAAGGAATCCAGAAAGATCTGAAAAAGAGTTAAAAGAGATGTTAAGATTTGTTGCAATTCACAAAACAGTCTCTGACGTGTGACAAAGTTGGATCTGATTTCTCCGAGATGGAGAAATTTTTAACATTATCTTGAAATCTCTCCTATTGTATGTACCCCAAAAAATAGTTTTGAAAATGCTGATAAAAACACATTTTTTTTTCTTCATTTCAGAACTTTTTGTATGCATAATCACAATAGGAAATGAAACTATGTCAATGACTATGCATAAATAATTTAAGTGTATTGCTTTAAAATGACACAGATCAATTACACTTAGAATTTGAAAAATGATGTATCTATATCAATTGATGATAAAAAACGCCCACAGATCTTAAAAAGAATACTTGTTCTTTCTGATATAATTGAAAATTACAACGAAAGAGTAATAAAATAATTGTGTCAAAAATGCATCAATTTAGGTAAACCATTTTAATTTGCATGAATTCAATATATAAGTTAAGTAAATTTCATCAAGTATTACAGTTATTATCTTATTAGTGCTGGAAAACCAATTCAGCTTTGTCGAAACTAGACCAAATCTTTACTTGTGTTTACGTTGGACTTTTTTCTCACCATTTCCCAAACATAAAAGGAAAAAAAAATCTATACTCAAGTTCGTAAACTTGACAAGATGATTATTCCGTACCTACTCTATGTGTGTGAGAAGCTACAATTGTCTAACAACAATGCGATTTCTCTCCTTCCCAGAGTAAATTCAACACCTAAGGTCCTCTGAGTCTTGTGTCTACATGGACCACAACAATAGGACATTTCTGATCACTTTTACAAACACTGTACATGAAAGCTGATATTTTTCCATTTAGATTATTTTACGACAAAATATGTCACCTTGATGAAATGAAAGTCTTGCTTTCCAATCTTTTACTATATCAAATATCACCAATAAAAGACTAAAATCCCTTGTGGAATCTTTAATCTATCTGTACATAAATATTCATTTTCTTCCATATGCGTAGAAAATTTTGTTTGCCACATTCTCAGTGATGGAGGAAGAAAAAAGAATAAAAAAAATTGGGATACAAAACTAATGGTTTCACAACTATACCTCCAATTTCCATTCCTTGAACTGAATCAGAAAAACATTATATTTGTTGATTCTCCTCGGTGATTATTATTTTATCTATAAATAACAATATATCCAATTCATAGGTTTTCTAATGCTCATTCCTCAAAGTTGACATTTTCATTTGCAATTTCAAAGAATACTGACCTTAATAACTGAAATAGCTCTCTCTGATTTTATGAATTTCCTGAGTGGACTTAACACATCAACTTTCAGCAGGTGTCAGGTCATGAAATTTGAATTACATACCCACCTTCTTAAATCAAAGCAAATATCCAATGCTTGATAAAGATAAAGCAGTTGCTTCTCCACTCAATTCACAGGGGAACACCAATAGCACAAAGGTATGTGTTTATTATTTCACTGGGGATTAGGAGGAAATTATTTCTTAAGCTCTTAAAATGTCCCCTATACTGGCCACACAGATTACCTGGCAGAAAAAAATCCCCTGTTCAGTACAATGGACTGCACTGAATTTCTTATAGAGCCTTTTTAATCAGGATTAAATGCACAATAGAAAATCTATAGAACATGTTGGTCAAGTCTCTTACTGGAAGCCCATCACATGAATCCCAATTTTTATATTCCTAACCAATCTTTTACCTTTATTCGTCTGTTGCCAAACTGTGATAATCAACACTATATTCCACAGGAATCAATTGATCAATCATTTATGTACAGGTGAATTCAAATTGACACAAATAATTCCCAATGATGAATGGGTACACATTGATTGCTGTTCACAATCAAAAATAACCTACCTATTGTATGCCGCCAGTCTCTGCCTGGTCTACTTCAGTTTCAATATTTTCCCTTCTCCAACAAACAAGTGACCTGAATCAGTCGAACTACACAAATTCACTCCTTTATTCTGCAAGTAGAAAAAAGGAGTTGATTGTGTTAAGGATTACAATAAATTCCAATATCAGCTATGTTTAGCTCATTCTCAACATAATTGGCTGAAAATCTTCTTTTGGTCGAGAGTGCTTGAGGATATTTTATCTCTTCCACAATGTTAATTACAGTCTTAGCAATTTAAATGTACAATTGTTGAAAATGGTTGACAGCAGATGAAAGGGAAACAGATTTAAAAAGAATTGTTTGTACTTCTTTTGAAGCTTGACAAATGAAATTTTCCTGTGAAATATTTTGGGAGTGTTTTAGGCACAATAACAGAATATTATGAAGAGGCACTGTAAATGGAGTCAAAAATTGGCATGCATTAAAGAAGAAGATATTTGAAGAGTTTACATTTTCTAAATTTCTTTTCTTTATAAATCTATCATATAAATTTAAACACATTGTTACCTGTTTGTACTAAAATTCCAAATTCCCTGATTGACTTGTGATCACCCATATTTGAAGAGAAAAAAAGGTGTAAAACAGAAATAAAACATCCCTGTCAATAGTTTTGAAGCCTAGAGGACATGGCCGATCTATGTATTTCCTTCTATCAAAGAAAATAGATATGGCAAAAACTCTTGACCTGCTTTTTGCCTCACTATCACGTCATTTATAAAATATTTATCTTGAATATCAATTTCTTTTATATCTCCTTTTACTTTAACAGTGGAAAAGCTAATTACACTTCTAGTTTTCTACTCCTTTACAACCTACAGAGCCTCGCAGTCTGATATCACCCCCAGAAATTCTGGACCAGGTTTCCTACCTTTCACAACTATCACTTATCGGGGACCCTACACCGAATACTTTATTCAGAAGATGGTCGCTGGTCTTCTTATCAAAGACAAATTTTTATCAAATAGTGCTCAAGTTATTTTTACGTCAAAATGATATTCCTTTGTCATTCTGAGTATGACAAATAAGACCCTACCCTTCGTATATACACAGTATCCATTTTCTTCTCAACATTTTTAGTAAAGCTCTTTAGTACCAAGTTGTGTTACTTTTTCAGCTAAGATACTCCAAGTTATAAATGAATTTGAAGAATTTTCACTGCTTTGTTTATTTTTAAAAATGGTAACAAGAAATTTTAGATTTAAAGATGGAATGTATCATTTTTAAAAGACAGTCATACAAAATCTTTCTTGATTACAAAAAATTCAGCATTTAGATATAATGATTGGTGAGAAAATAATAGATATATCACTGAGATGTTAAAGGGCACCACTTTTTAGTAAAGTAAAAGTGAAAGAGTAATATATTTTATTTATTTTATTACATGAATATTATATAATTATTTCTTTCAGTGACTCGATCAATATTCACACATTATCATCATATCGTTTTTATACCCCTTGCTTGAAAAGCGGGGGGTATATAGTGAGGGGGGTGTCTATCTGTACGTCTGTAACACTTCGGGGGACCCGTCTCCTCCTATACATGTACCACTGAATAAAATTTAATGAGACTTTCACAGAATCTTTATTACACAGTGCCATTGTGCACCTTGTGTCTTACATTTCAGATTTGGGTGTTTCTAACAGCAAAACACGAACACTGTCATTCTTTCTATAACATTAAGGGTACCAATCTCTTATCCATAAGTACTCCTGTACAACTGAAATATAAGATGGGTACCCCCTTATGTCATAGAAAGAATGGCGGTGTTCATGTTTTGCTATGGGAAACCCCAAATATCTGTCCAATTGAACTGTGAAATACCCGTTAGAAGGTGCAAAATAGTACCATTTAATAAAGATTCTGTGAAAGTATCACTAAATTTTATTCACTGGTATAGGAGGAGTTGGGATGAGAAATGGTACCCACAAGTGTTACTGGCATGCGGACATATGGACAGACAGACACCCCCACCACTATATACTCCCGTTTTTAATAAAGAATAAAACGATGATTGGAATTAAGCTTAGATTTTGGAGAGGACCATTTTTTTCAGTGTTAAGGAAAAAAATGCTATTCATGTTTTTTTTTTCTCTCTTTTCAATGGAAAATAAGTAAAAGAAAAAAAGAAAGAAAACTCTTTAAAAATTTTGATAAAATGTACAGCATATTGTTGAGTCTATGACAATCAGAATTATATGTAACTGAAAAATTAATCATATAAATTTTTCAAAAATCTTTTAGAAAGGAAGTGTACAATGATATGTAAAAGAGACAAGACAATAAAATAAATGTTACTGAAAATATATATGCTACACACAAGGATTTTACACAAAGGTCTGCTTTGATCTTGAATTGTAACCTTTAAAAACAGAGATCTGCTATGACCTTAAATTCTGATCTTCGAAACTTTGTACAAAGTAAATGCACAGCCATTACCCACAAACTCTCTATGCGTGAAGCACGAGCCAGAAATGGTCATGGGGAGAGAAATATGCTAATGGCAAGGATTTTACACAGAGAGCTGCTATGAACTTGACTTCAGATCTAGGAAGAGGCTATAATGCCCCAAAATGGCCCATGAAGAATATTAACAGTTTTAATAATGTTGGTGACATAAACTTCTTTGTGAAGTAGCCTCTTCCTCTTTGTTCAAGGTCACTGCACACCCTTTACTCACTATGGGTGAAATGTAAGCCAGTCATGACCATTAGGGGAAGGCAAATACCCTCCCTACAAGGATTTTACACAGAAATGCTTTTTGACCTTGATCTTTGATCTATAAAATTGGTTCCAGGTCATTGTACATCTTTTAATAAAGGGCCCTCTGTGAATATATTGCAACCAAGAGATATCAGCTAGACACATGGATGGACAGACTGATCACAATAGGGTACCTGTAGAGCAGGACCTTGATAAGCAGCATTAAGTAACAACTAATAATTATATTTCATAACAAATAAAATATTTTTAAGGCTTTAAAATGACTTTCAAGATTAATATGTAACACCAGTCTATTGAATTTTTAAAAACTTACATCTCCTTTGCATCAAGAAGTAAAAGTCTCACCTTTTGAGATTATAAACATCGGCACAAATCCAAATCTAGCAACTTATATACCTTGATCCGATTTATACTTTCTTATATGATTCAGCAATAAAATGGCTAATGCCTGTGTGAACTTCAAGCTACAGTTACGTTCTGTCAAATCTATATCTTCACATTCAATGAACCCATTGCTGCCAACTTACTTTTGACTCAATGCTAGGGTAGCATATCTCAATGCAGGGATCATTCTCCATTTTTCAATCAGACTTAAGCCTCTTCAGTTAAGGGAGGGGTAGTTGTTATTTCTTTATTAGTTTCAATCCAAAGGACAAAGCCTCTTTTGGTCAGCTCCTATTCAAGTGAAAATTCCCAATCCTCCATAGATATCTTGAGAGGATACAATTTTCTATTGCAATGCTTAGTGATGTTCTTTTTATTACCGATACATAGAACCTTGCTGAAAAAATAATGAGCACTGGAAACTTTTGAATGCCTTTTTTTCGGTACTAGTATAATGGGGATAAATTCAGTTTGAAACAATATCATTAAAAAATCTGATTGAAAAAAAAAGTGTTTATATAAATAAATACACACTTCATTTTATTGCAAGGGGGAAGGGGGGGGGGGAAACTAGACTTAAAATGAATTCAGTCTACTTACCAAGATTTATGACCAACTTTCCAGAATTGCTGCAGTATAGGTATACACTCCAGGTTTTTCACAAATCATGACTTCGTTTAAAATTCCATCAAAAGAAATGATTAGTAATCATTTATGACATTGAAATGTGAAGTAAATCCCATTCATTAGTAACAGCAGTGGTATAATTTATACATGCTGTGTCTAATTGCTCAAGTATTGTTAATTATTGTCGTTGTTAACAAGCTTTGTTAATTAATGTCCTCCAAAAATGAAAAGGTGGATCAGGCAAAATAACAAAGATCAAAGAAAAACATTATTTTAACTTGATCTTGTGTACATAAGGTATTATGAATCATAATTTAAACATTTAAGCATATTTTATCTCAACACATTATACTGTACATGTCATAGTAAGAGCTGGTGCTAAAAAAAGTGTGCTTTAATTATCTTGTAGGCACTGAAAGTTAATCCTTAAATAATTTATGAGTAAATTAAACATAATTTACCTAAAGAGGGTCAAAACTGTTATTTGTGTATATTAATTAAAGTAAGTACTCTAAATATAAAGACATCCCATCTGAGTGTGGCATATGACCAGTAGAAGACATAGCTCTGCCTTTTTCAAGTTGTAATACATCTAAAAGTAGTTTGTGAAAAAAAAAAAAATCAGCTTTGTTGCCATACAAGTTATCCCCCTTGACATCTACTTCTGAAATCTACCAAGTCTGCACGTGGGTTTCAACATGTATTACCTTTGTATATTAAAAGATTTACATCTGACAATGTTTTATAAGTAACCATGCTAGTAAAATTTGTGATTACATCTCTGTAACTGTAATTAAGGCATGTCGAGGGATCTCTGAAGTATTTTTGTTGTATTTGGTTGTAATTATAAAAGAGAGCATGGCTGAATATTATTTAGGAAAGAGATAAAGGCCACATGAGGGAAAGCAATGAGAATGAATTATTTCATTATATTTCTTGTTTTTGTATAAATCATAATATAACCAACATTAGTGATATTTCCTGGATGAGCAGGTTTGCCACTAAGATGAATAATATTGTGCTTCAGTATCGATTATCTCCTCACAATCAAAAATAAAAAATACAATTATTCCTGAAGTTTTGAGTATTTAAACATAATTTAAATTTTACACCTATCTTTGTCAAGTTGACATATTATTGATTTAGAAAACAAAAATGGAGCATTTTTAGATTTTTAGACTTGATAAATATAAATGTATAAAACCTTGTCAAGATGAACTAAAACTTACAATTCTTACATTGACCCATGTAGGAGGCTGTATAAATTTACATGCACAAAGACGCTCCCTGATTAACATTCTATCTATTTCTGCAATGCCATACAAGTTATCCCCCTTGACAGAATATAATCTTAAAATCTAGGTACTAGTAATTCACAAAAATCTTTATGCCCCTGTAATTGGAGATTTGGGGGCATATAGTGTTTGGTCTGTCTATCTGTTTGTCAGCAAAAACTTTAACTTGGCCACAACCTTTTGAACAGTTGGTGCTAGGGCTTTCATATTTCACATTCATGAGTATTCTTTGTGATAAGACCTATCTTTAGGTACCAACATTTGATTTTGACCAATCTTTCTAAAACTTTAGCCTTGGGCATCACTGTTGAATTGTTGGTGCTTATATGCCTTTCAAATTTCACGTTTATTCCTTGTGACCTTTCCTTGGTTACAAACATTTTTTACCTTGGAGTTTGACCTACTTCTGAAAAAAACTTTAACCTGGCCCTAACCTCTGAACTGTTGGTGCAAGGGTTCTCATATTTCACATGAGTATTCCTTTCCTTGAAACAAAATCTTTCTCTGGTTACCAAAATTCTTGACCCTATGACCTTGAAATTTGACCTTTTGAAAAAATTTAACCTTGTTGATTAAAGTGTTTTAGGTTTTACAATAATTACTCAACATATGATTTAATGCATCAAAATATATTATATTGATGTGAGTATAATACACTTCTTTACCAGAATACAACTAAGTCAATGAATGTTTATTATATAATTAAATTTGGTCTAACAAAGTAGGCTTGAAGTACAGTTTGAGCAATTTCATGCATGCATATTAAGACTTCATTAATTTAAGTGCCACTTTGTCAAAATGAGCTAACATTTACATTGATCAATATTCATAAAAACAGGACTGTTGTATCAGCACAATAAAATACACCCCCCTTTCAAATTAATTTCAAAGTCAAGGTCAGATGGCACACAGTCTTTTCTGATAACTTTCATATTCTAATCATTATAAGCCTTGGTCTAAAGAAGATTTTTTTTCACTCTTCCAGTTCATACAAAATTATCTCATCAATAAAACTATAACAAGAGGCAAATGGGCCACAATGCTCATGAGTAACCTTAGCCCTTTTGTTCTTCTGAGAATTTTAAAACAATTTTTCCTCCTTTTTTCCCCATGAAAATTAGTAACCTCGTATTGTGACCCCACCTTAACTTTAAGGGGTCTCTGAATCCACAGAATATGGGGATAATTCAATATCAATATGACTCACATGGCTATGTCATTATGGAGAAGGTTTTTAGTATACAAGGACTTATCTCGTAAAATTTGATCACTGATTTCAGTCCAACCCTTACCTGGTCTGTAATATGAAACAAGAGGCCCAAGGTCCTTAACAGTCACCTGAGTAAAATACAACATTGTAAAGGATCCATAGAATGGCAATACAACAAGAGGCCCAATGGCCTTAACTGTCACCTGAGTTTAATACAACACTGTACATGATCAATAGAAGTATAAAACAAAATTAACTGATAGAATACCAAAAAATGATTAACTAATAGAATACCAAAATCTGGTAAAAATAGCCTTGCTTATTGCAACATGCGAGACACAGGAGATCTCCTTGAGGTCATACTTGATTTGTCCAAGTCTTACAAGGATGATAATGAATGCAAAATATACAATGGACACCTGTCTAGTATACACGTAAGGTATTCAGTATATATATAAGAGATGTTTTTGTCACCTGCCTAGTGCTACAATTAAAGAGAAATCTCTAATGGAAGGGAAGGTCCTGTCACAGGGAATACATGTGTAATATAAAAGCACTAGCTCAAACCATTCAAAATTTATTGCCAAAGGTTAGAGTTCTGGAAACTTGGGGGGGGGGGGGGGGAGAAAAAAACATCATTTTTCCTTCCCCATTTGACCCCTAGGGTGAAAATGAAAATTCTGAAACCTTATTGCATATCCAGATGACACCAGAAATATCTTTCAAAAGTCAATTTGGCTATTGCGTAAAATGTAAGAGTAGGTCTGGGAATCAGGGGGTTTTTTTTCTAGAAAAAATGTCCTTTTATGACCCTCATTTGACCCCTAGGGTAAAAATAAAAATTCCGAAACCTTATTGTACATCTACAGTACACCTCAATTCATCTTCCAAGAGATGATTTGGCTACAGCTTAAAATGTAAGAAGAATTCAGGGAACCAGGTTTTTTTTTTGGTGGAAAAAACATTTTTCGACCCTCAGGGTGAAAATAAAAATTCGAAAACCTTATTGCACATCTACAGGACACCACCAACCATCTTCCAAAAGATGATTTGGCTAACTGCATTAAGTGCATCAAGAGGAGTTCTGGCAACCAGGTTTATTTTAAAAAATGTCATTTTAGCAAGTTTCATAGATTACCAATGTCCAATAAAGTGATTAAAGGAAACCATTACAATCAATATAGTTATTGATACCATGTATAATCCACCATTATGAACATTTCAGATGTAAAAACAATGATGTGTTCAAGAAACATAGATGACGAAACTTTCAATTTCATAGGAAGTACATTGCATTAGATTCAAATGAAAAGTTTGCCATTTACCATACACTTGTCAAATCAATCTGTTAACATGTACTTTTTGCCCCTCTCAAAAAAGGGGGCATATTGCTTTGCATCATCACATATTTTTATTATTTTCATGGTATGAATGATAAATTCCATGTCCCCAATCAATTGTTAACATTTAATTCTTCAGTATTATGCATCTTCCTCAACTATGAAATCAAATCCCTTAGAATCAATATTTTTTTCCTCAAACTTCAAAAATTTGACCCCCACAGAAATAAATGATTTAACAGTATCCTGAGAACTTTTGCTTGACAGACATCAAGCCAAGTACATTGGTCCCTCTTAATTTGATGACCCTTACTGATTTTGAAATCAAGATCAAACTGGATATATACTGATTGCTCAATATCTTGAGAACCCTTTGCTTGACAGACATCAGACTTTGTACACTGGTTCCCCCTAATGAGCAGATGTTTGGGTGTGGTCACAAGGTCAAACACGACTATGAAGACATTGTCAGCTCAGCATCTTCAGATCGGTTTGATTTGATCAATTTCAACAGATTTAGTACACAGGTATCCCTTAAAAAATAAAAATGCCTAAGGATATTGAAGTCTGATCTCTATCAGACTTGGAATTGTATTGCCCCTGATAACCAATTTTTTTTCACTATCATTACAGACACTCAAAATTTATGGTTGTTCCCTTTTCAGCTCACCTGAGCCGAAGGCTCAAGTAAGCTTTTCTGATCGAAATTTGTCCGTTGTCTGTCGTCCGTGTAAACTTTTCACATTTTCATCTTCTTCTCAAGAACCACTGGGCCAATTTCAACCAAACTTGCCACAAAGTATCCTTGGGTAGAGGAGATTCAAATTTGTTCAAATGAAGGGCCCAGCCTTCTTCCAAGGGGAGATAATTATGAATTCGTGAAGAATTAATGGCATCCTTTAAAAATCTTCTTCTCAAGAACCACTGTGCTTGAAAATATGAAACTTATGTGGAATCATTGTGAGGTAGTGTAGATTTCAGTTTATTCAAATCATGACCCCCGGGGGTAGGGTGGGGCCACAATGGGCGATCAAAGTTTTACAAAGGAATACATAAGAAAAAATCTTCAAAAATTTTCTTCTTCAGAACAACAAAGCCATGATTGGTCATATTTATATGCAAGCACTCTCAGGTGGTGTAGATTCAAGTTTGTTAAAAACATGACCCCCGGGGTGATCAAAGTTTTATATACAGTAGGAATACATAGGAAAAAATCTTCTTCCCAAAACAGCAAAGCCATGATTAGTCATATTTAATAAATGGAAGCAGCCACAGGTAGTGTAGATTCAAGTTTGTTCAAATCATGACCCCTGGGGGTAGGGTGGGGTCACAATGGGGGGATCAAAGTTTTACAAAGGAGTACATAGGAAAAATCAGCAACAGCCATTTTGTGTCATATTAATTCAAGAGCATTCCCCCTGAACCACATTTATATTTAAACTTTTCAAGACTGAACTGATTTCTGCTTTTTCCTAGCCGAAGTGCTCAGGTGAGCGATCTGGCCCCTGGGCCTCTTGTTAAGATTGCCACAAGGGGGCATATATTTCTCAAACATTTCTTCTTAATTGTAAATTCTTCTAAAGAAAATATGGAAAAACTATAAGAATAAACAGGCAAGTTTTCATTCCAATTACTCCTCTTTATCAAATAAACCTTGGAGCATAGACAATGACACAACCTGTATACAGTAAGTTATTTTTTTTTTATTTTTTTCTTTATTTCTGATTTTTTTGTTATTGACATCATTTACTTCTTGGACCTGAAGTAGTCATTGAGAACATCCAGGGCTTGGGACTCCTTTCCATAATCCTGTAAAACATATTTCAATTTAGATTATAAACATTGACATCAATCAACCTCTGTTTATTTTCAGAAGTAGCAACAACCACTTTTCATCAAACCAGAGTTCTCAAGAGTGATCTCACCTTGACTACAACACAGCTGCACCCAACCACTTTTCTGGCTTTTCCCTCTTTGTCAATTTTACAGAGACCAGCCCATTCTCCAAGCTTTTTGTTATCATCAACCTGTTTTAAAATCAGTGCATTTAATCTTCATTACATTTCTACTCCTGATAATTCTGCAACTTAGGATACAACAGCGATACTATAGTGAATTGAACTGAAGATCTCCTTCATATCAGTTACAACCATATACATCCCCATGAAAAGTAAGAAGAGGGAGCATGGTGATATCATCATATGAACAAAGTTGTCAACTCCAATTAGTTATTGTCCACCTACTACCGGTTACCTAACAAAGCCTTATCTAATCAGGATATGTGAATTTTTTGTATAGAAATTGTGGGAAGATGCAAAACAATGAATGAATGTTAAATTGTAGTGCTATCTGCCCATGCCAAATAATCAAAGATAATTCTATATATGCACAAGGTCTTCATGTGGAATTATTAAAGTCCTCCCAAGAAAGTAGTCAAAATATAAGTGCATCCAATATTGTACATGTTAATTTTTCATGTTCACGAAGTAATGGGTAAATTTGCTCCTAACACTCACAAAAAAAAAATAAATAAAAAATTCACAATTTATAAGATACAGTCATATTTCTCCTCTCACCTCTTTGTATTGCAATTCAAATGTAAGATAACAAAACCCCTGATCAATGCTTTCAACTTACTAGACAAAAATTAGTTGGTAGTATATCTGAAGATTTATTGTGCATAAAACTTTAGTTCTGATAAGAAATAACATTCCTTCTTGATATTTCTTCTTTAAATCAAATATAAAGGTAAGTTAACAAGAGCTGTATTCCATTCAGCTCTACATAGTATATATTCAAGCTACAAACTATACCGCAACAAATATATGGACATTCAGCAAATTGAAAATTCAAAATCATATCAGTTACAACCATATACATCCCCACAAGAAGTAAGAAGAGGGAGCATGGTGATATCATATGAATGAAGTTGTCAACTCTAATTATTTGCACTTCTCTCTACCAATTATTACCCAAATTAAATGTTAGCAAAATTGCCAGAGCCTTGATAACAATTTTGCAAATAAAGGTTTAAAGCTGAGCAGAGAAACTGCAGGTGACAGTGTCAAACCAATTAAAAATTTATATATATATAAAAATGTCAGAGCTCCAGATAATTTTCACCCCAAAGGGTATTTATTCCCCGATTTTCAAATCAATGCAGATTTTGATTTTCAGCAAAATGATTTAAGAGTATTTTGTTGATACACGTATATTATTGTTTTGACATCGATTTTGATTTTGAGCTTGTTATCGAAATATAAGTGTTTTAGAAGAGGAAAGGAAAAAAAACTACAAAGGACAGTTCCTGCATTTATCTAAATAAAATTTGAAAATATCAACAAGACTTTTTTGGTAAAACTGAGAAACATTCTTTTTGTCTTGAACATATTCTACTGAATAAATCAAAACGATTGGAAAGAAGTCCTTACGACTTACTAGTTCCTCTCCTTAAATATAACTATATGTCATGCTATTAAATAGTACACAGAAATATAAATTTAAAAAAAAAAACATTTTGACAAGGAAGATCACACAGTTGGTAAAGTTACCATAGGCACATAAAACTTTTCCTCCATTTAAGATGATATCGAAACGAGAGTAAACCGAGAAAAAAAAAAATCTTCATTAATATGGCAAGTTGAGAGAAATTAGAAATTGGCAATGAACCCATCCTAAAAAAAAACGTTATGTACAAACTGTGTGTCATCATCTTACTAAACTGTGAACTCTAGAGAATCTAAGAGAACTCTTGATCGGTAAATTCAAATACATGTAATGCGTAATGTCTCTCTACAGCAATTTATTTATTTAATTGGTCTTGAAATTAAACAGAGCTTGTTTTTTGATATGGTTTTAATATGGTCCTCACTGCTTTTTTTTTTTTTTTTTTTTTTTTTATACACATCATGTCCTCTTTGATCATTGCAGTATAAACTTTTTTCTCCACCTAAGACTTTTTTCTTCAACTATCATTTGTTTTCTTGGTAACATTGTTTTCTATTACTTACATATTACAATTGTAACAATATCATCTTACATAGACGACACAAGCTTTTGTGTGCTTAAAAGTACATGTAACTGTGCCTAGTCCTTCTATTTAAAGAAATCTTTTTTAATCTATATCTTTGATTCTTTCTCCCGAAATGGAAATTGTCATTCCATTACTAGAATATTCCTGGTTATTAAAATGCTTTTAAATCATCATTTCGTTTTGAGAAAAATTAAACACCGAGTTTACCTCAATTCATATCATTAGCTAAGATGTACTTGTATTATTAAACCCGTCTTACGCAGTACTTTCGTGGTGTAATGCTAACCTACGATTGCTAATAAGTAAGTGTATGCCCAGTTTTAATTTTCAATTCGCATGTTTGTGTGTCAAAAATCAGAACGTTTCACAAGATACCTTCAACAGGTTAATTCCATGCTCAGCACAGAGAGCTTCTACCAACTTTACATACATAGGTTCATCACAGTTGTTGGCAAGAATGCACAAATGGGCTTGGCGTCTGCAATAAAAAAGTCAATTTGATAATTTTTTCCCCCAAGACTTGATCATTTTCACTTTCAGGGTATGCTCCGTTTGATTTTCTGATAACTGATATTTGTACAGACTACAGTCTTCAATTCTCGCCTTCATTGATTCTGTTCATTCAAAATTAAAATCATGTATTAACGACGATGGACCTAATTCATTTCTGCAATAGATTTTTTATTTAAATTTTAATACGAGATAAAGTGACTTTGGTGAGTTAAAATCAATTAAAAAATCATATGGACATCTATGTATATTTTTTATAAGGAGCGTTTCAAAAGTTGGTGATGGAAATTGATAATTACTATAGGAAGTGATGAGAAATTGCCAGTGTACATGTAGGGTATAAGAGTGATCATTCAAAAAAAATTCTGCAATAGAATTTTTATTCATATTAAAGGACAATGTTAACAAGATAATTTACCAGCAAATTATGCCAAAAAATAAATGGGTCTTCAGCTTAGATTTTTCAGGGGGACATGTCAAACTAAGGTGTAGGGCACATTTTGGGGGAAATTTTCAATGGAAACACCTTGGCCAAATAAATCATTTATTTATAAAATTAACAAATGAATATAAATCGAAATATTTACAATATTTTTGAATTGAGATGAAACGTCTGAATATCTTTAAAAGAATTAAAAATGTATATTTTTTATCTTTTGCCATACATAATTAATTTGATTCAAGGCATATGCACGGTTTTCTGCGCAGTGGCGTGAAATTTCGAATTAGGTCTGTCGTCCTTAATATTTAAGACTTCAGAGAGAGAGAGAGAGAGAGTTTCTTGCTCTCATTCCAATTTTAACAAATATTTTCGGTTGTTTCAAACAACTTATTATACTTGTCAAGAGCCTTTGCACATTCATGAAGTCCTTTGGCAAGACCATCGTGGATCATAGCTGTCTTGAGCACTTCCTGGACAGCTGTAAATACATCCATTGACCCTCCTGACACAGTGGGAACATCATCTCTGAAAAAGATTTCAAAACTACTTATCCCTCTCCAAACACTATGAATAGTAAACTTATTGGTAAAGGCAACGTGCATTTTTTGTTGAAAGCAACAATATTTTAAGTATTAAAAATGAAGCTCCTTGGTTCTGCTTATTTTACTTTCAGAAAGATCAACAATAAAGAACTTGTTTTAATACAGATTATATATTATTTAGTAAAAAGCAGGCTACGTACCCTTCCGCATCCGACATCTTGGAAAACGGACGTCCTTCTGTAAATCAAATGATAAAAACACATTTAACAATGATAAATCTTTTTTATTAAATATTTTCAAGTAATCAAAGTCCATTATTTTTGTCGATGAAGTGCGATTTTTGGCCATCGTTTACACTTACAATGATGTTCCAAAAATATACAACGTGAAAAGGAAGTCGCAAGCTATTTCCGGTCAGACTAAAAGGCCGTGTGAAAAGTACCGAATGATTTCCTTGAAATAAAACGTTTATTTTATTTGTCTTGTAAAATATTTTATTAAAATAATTTTTGACTAATGGAAATTTGAAAAAATTTTTTTTTTGAAAAGGCGACGAAGAGACAAGACGTTATCGTGCAGTCCTTTTATATTCGTATCACACTTCGTATCAAGGTGTATAAAAAAAAAACAAAAACAAAACAACAACTATGGCTATGGTTTTTATGCTTTAAATTTAATAAAAAATAGAAACTTCTCAATAACTAAGACAAATTCAATGCCTCAAAAGTCTCCTCATCATATATGAAAATCTTTTCTATTGACTGGAGACCTGCATATTGGCGTAGACTTAACTTTTCGGCAATTAGCTCAATTCTCAAAACGGAAGTTCTAGAATTTGAGATGTAAACATGAGAAAGAAAGGCATTAAATAGGTATGTACCACTGATAATTTTATATATAGATTTATATATTTCGTGTATTGTAAGTATAAAGTATCGATATACATCGTATTAAGTTTTCCTAAGTTTTTTATTGTCAATAATTCAAACACAAGGTTCAGGTAATCAATGTAATGATTCTATGTTCATTTTGGCCTTTCACAGGGATTGGGCATCGTTATGGAAAACTTTATTATTTATAAATTTTTGCATTGAATAATTTTGTTATGAATACTTTTAACATTTGTCTGGTCTGTGATGATTTATTTACAAGAACTTGTAGTGATAATTATTTTTTTGTATTTATACATATTACACATGATTCAGAAACAATCATCCGAACAGGTTGATATCCTAAGTATGTCAGGGTAATAAAAATGTAGGTATTATAGCTGTCATTCATACTGAAGGTATGAAAATATTTGAAACAGATTACATTAACATCTTTTAGTGGATTAGTTACAGAGTAAGTGAATTTTACATTCATTTGGGTCACATCGAATGGATTGACATTTCATATGAACATATTGTTGAAGTTCATGTTGAAGGACTTCAGTATAACCATTAAAAAAAACACAACTCATTATCAGCTCAGTACTTAAAAGTAAGTGATAATTGAATGTAAGTGATTTCAATTTATTAACTGATGTCTTGCTTCAAAGAAAATGAGAAACTGAGACTGGGAATTTACTTTTACTTCAAAATGAGCATGAAAATATCACTTTTGATATAAGTGGAGTAGGCTGTATTATGACCCTGAAGAGTTCACAGAGTTTAAATTGTCATAATCAGATTCTGAAGGCCTTGGAAATGTTGAATTCTCAATGACAGAAGTTCTTTGTATTGGAGGAACATCAGGTCATGCTTGGCACAAAGGTTGCTTGTGACCAGAGATCTGACATAACAAATTTGCAACTCTGCCATTAATGTGTTTACTGTAAATCACTTTTTATTCACGAGAACTTTATTTCGCGTAATTACGCGAGACTGCCTGCTCGCGAAACTTTCATTCTCACGTATATTTCTATTACTAAAGACAATATAGAACAATATCCAAAGTTCGTGAAAATTATATCTCGCTTATAAATACCAAATGGCCATCTCGCGAAAATAAGGTTTCGTGAAAATTTAATGATCTACAGTATTTACTAAAATATGTGATGATCCCAGCAATTACAACTTATTAATGGTTTATTTCAATTAAATTAATATTAATTGTATCATATATATAAGTATATGATTTTTAAAGTTTTAAAATTCCATATTGATTATTTATATATTAAAAGCAAACTAAATAAATTAAAGTGCTCAATGATTGGAAGTAGGCGAAATCGCTGAGATATGGCCTACCTAACAAATGGTCACACCTTGGTATTTTTGATTTCTCTTTAAAGCTTTTAAGTGATTTAAATGGTGCAAGATTTGAAAAAAGTAAGTTTTTTTGCATGATTGCAGAATTCTCTTTTAAGCTACCGTAAAAGCAGAAATATTGGTCGGGGATTAAATTTCGTTTATTTTGTTGTTAATAAATTATAATTATCAACAAAATTAAATCCCACCCGAAAATTTTATATGACTATAAATTGAATAGAGGTACTTTCAAAACAACAAAATTTAATGCCCATGAAACCTTTTTAAAGGACAAATCTGCGAACTTTTATCCCCACGAAAATATGTGCTTCTACAGGTTATTAAAATATGTTCTTTCTTAAGTTGTCCCACAATGCCCCATTAGGACAGTTCTAGTTTGCAAAATGAATGTTATGCATTTGCTGCTCTGATCTGAATGATCTGAAACAGATACACAGACTGGTATATACTACATGTGACATATATACGTTTAGGTTTGAGGTTTATATGTATATATGTATATGTATATATGTTTAGGTTTGTGTTTTATATATCAGTTGACATTCATCAATATGCTCTTGATTCCGTAAATTATGTGCTACAAGCCCCACCTACTTCTGTCTCTCTCTCTGTCCCACCCAGCACATGATTTCTTTAAACATGCTAATTGATGAATCTGTAGCAGAAATCAAGTATATTTTTACTATTTGTAGTTTTATCTTGGACAAAGTAAGAATGTTGATATTTTTGAATCAATTCTGTTACATTGCATTATGCAGTGTAATGGTTCCTATTTCAAAACCTCCCAGAGTACATATGCTTATAATCGATCACCTTTTGACTTGTCTAGTGAGAGTCTAGTTTTAAGGTTAGTCTTTTAAGAACTCTCTTTAAGGTTTTATCTACTGTGGAAGATTGTCTTAATTCAGTAAAAGTGTCACACATCATTTGTTTTGTGCTTGACTCAGATAATATAAATGGAAAACAAAAATATTGTTTATGACCTATACTGAGTTACAGAACTGCCTGATTTTCCCACGTTTATAACTTTATATACATTTAAATGCTGATTATGCAATATTAAGAAGAGATAAATAAATATTCAAACTTTACCTTAGAAGTAAATTTGTCTTCTTGTGTAGAACAAGTTGATAGTGTCAGGAATTGATTCAATTCAAAATAATGGAACTTTTTTCTCAGGTAGGTGCCAGGTTACTGGGTTTTTTTTCTGTTGGTATAATGAAGAGTCACACGCTGCATTTCATATCTGGAATTTTGCATTGCATTTCCAACATTTTTTTTTCATTTCCGACATTTTTTTTTCGTTTCTAACATTTATATTTTTTTTACATTTCTCGATTTTTTGGAGGATACCTTTCTGACAATTTAATGTCAAATAATATAGGTGGAATTAGAATTTTAACAGGATATACATGTGAATATTACTTTTATTTTAAACCACATTTTCCGAAGAAGAACATTACAATACACTGTATCTATATGCAGCATCAAGTCGAGTTAAAAGTAAACGTGATGAGTGAAAGTTCACAACACTTACATGTGCTCCTTGGTATTAAATCTTCAATTGTTTCTTTAAAAGCTAAGCAAAACTTATTATTTGGATATCAATGATTTATTCTAAATGTACATGTACTATATGATAAATGTTGGAGATGAAAACTTTAAAATGTTGGAAATGAAAACTACAAAATGTCGGAAATAAAAAGTTCAATATTATAAAAGAATCCGGAAATGAAATACGAATTGAAATACAAGATACAGATTTTCAAATCACAGAAGATTTGAAAATTAATCTGGATGGGCATAATGGGGGTGGGGTGGATGTTTAAATATTGAGAAATTTTAACTTCGGCCTGTAGAATCACATGTATGGACTATAATAACATTCAGAAAAAGGGAGGGGGTACATCATAAGACAGTTACAATGGTTAGTATACTATTTGAAGTGACTTCAGTTTCATTTCTCTTTAGTTTCAACAATTTAGACCTAAACATGCCTTTTGTGGAGAGAAAAAACAGGACCATAAAATAAATGACCTCCACTTTGTACAAATTATGGTCTGATAATTCACTATGAGTTATGGCTCTTAGATTTATAAAAATGTATGTGCTGATCATTGACAGCTCCAGTTTCTATAAACAATGATGTGTGGTTTACGTTAACATAGTCTAATCATGATTTTGTGATATGATGAAATAGATTTAAAAATGATAGTCAATCAAATTTAGGAAGGTTTACAAGAGCTATAGAGCTATGACCAAGAGCACTCTTTGTACAGAAATTGTGTTTATTAAAATTAAAAATTTGTAGTTATAATGACTATCTCAAAAACTACTCTGTTTTCAATTTGAAAAAAAAATTAGTTAAGCATATTTTTAAATAAGATTGTTCTATAGATTTTGTGTAAGATTATAGATGACACATTTCATAAGTTCTATGGTCGATACAATGACCTTGTCAGCAAATACAAATTATCATTAGGTCAAAGTCAAATGCTGACTTTTTCATACTAATTGTTAGGCCATTATTTACACACTGAATTGTTGACAGATTTTTTCCATTATAATTACCTGATCATGACAAGGAGCACACAGTGTGTGTGACAGGTCAGCAGGGGTTGCTCACTCCTCCATGGCACCTGATCCCACCTCTGATGTTTTGGAGGTCCGTGTTTGCTCTGATCCAAAATTAGTTAATGGACTTTTGAGCTTGAATACTGTTCGTTATCTCCATACATTTCATTTACATCTTGGTAGAGATGAATATACATGTAGTTTGCTGATGACTGTATTTCATAATTTGCATGGTCATTCTTAAAACATATCAGCCTTTGTATTAAAATTGTTACATGTAAAATATATGATTAAATCTAATATAAAAGTAAAACTGTACTGAGTGTATGCAAAAAAATGTCTTGTTCTTGTTTTGATAAACAATGAGGGCTGCTTCCTCCATATTCTAATTTTGCTTACATTACTTGGGCAGTGTTTTTGTTTCCTATATATTTATTTAACTCTCACAGATTGGATACCTGACTCCCCCAGCCTTCTTCTGACATGCAGAGTCACCTGGTCCTGGACTGGAAAGAAGATAATATCAAGGTAAGTGCTACATATAATCAAATATCATATCATCTGTTGCAATCTGTCTTCAGCCTTATTTTCTGGATCATTCTTAAATCTGAACATTTAAATGAAATGTTGCAATGTTTTGAAAATTTGATTCTCGCAAGATGTTTCATACACTGGGGGTACAATACAAAGTCTCTTAATTAAGTTATCTGCAAAATTCAAAGGCATACAGCACCATACCATCAGATTTAAAGGCATTTGCCCTTTGACATTAAAATACACCTTGAATACACAGATGCATGTATGTTCACATTTAAAATAATAGAATACACAATAAGAATTGTCTTTGAAGTCTAGATGAACATGTTTCATTACATATCAGTAGACAAGAACTGTGTGTCACTGCTCAGAAGACATAAAGTAGGAATTGTTCAGTAATACTGCACTTTTACCTCAATGACAAGCTGACATTGGAAGAGGTGATACCAAGTGTGATCTCTCTGAAAAAAAAGGAAAAAATTTAAAACACTACAAATAATCTGGGGTATCGCTTCCCTTTGCATGATCAGAATAGGGAATAAACATGTTACATGACCTTCTTAGTGGGTTTGAGTTACTGTAATAAAGACACAAAGATTAAGTTTTTCCACACACTGAAAGTGGAAATTACTGGCATAGCAAAGACAGGTTTTTATAAAGCTTACATCATTCCAAGTGAAAACTTTATTAGTCACTATTGTATATAAAATGAAACCAAATTGATGATGGTGGATTAAACATGTGGCTAAAGCCATAAAAGAAACAGATAAATCAGAGAAACTAACAAGGAAATGGCAATTGAACACAGAAGAAGGAAGAGAAGAATCAATGTCTCGTCAATATCACAGTAAGAAGAAATGAAGGAGTGATGAAATTCATCTCCTGTGGGGGAACAGTCTTTGTCAGGTAAGTGATGTAAGGGATGTGGAATTTATCTAAATGATAAAATGTATTTTTATTTGACTGTTTTCAAATTTCTTGGAAAATAATTCAATTTTCATGATTTAAAAAAAAAAAAATGACAGGATACATTACCCATTATATATGAGAATTTGGATGCTTTATTGGAGGTATATTGTACATTAACCTGCCAAATTATAGTGAGAATTCCATGTGTGTCCCAAACTTTCATTCATCATAATTTTTTTTATTTCTAGTTGAAAATAATGAGTTTTAGAATAAAAAAAAAATGAAATGAGATTTTGAAAAAACCTGCACCTTACAAGCCAATCTTAGAACTTTTTCTCTCAATAATTTGAGAAAATTGTATATATTATATATATGAGCTTGTTGCTATTTTTTCTTTGCAAGTCAAACATAATTGATAGATATAAATATAAAAAAAGAATAAGTATGAGAGAATAAGCTAAGTACATAAAACATTAATGGAGATGAAACATACTTAGCAATTCAAAATTGGGTGGTTGAGTCTTACGATGTCTGGTAAAGTAGATTACAATTGTCAGAAAAACATTCTTTTTATGGTCTTTCTCTCTGCTGGCTAGTTGACATTAAATCATAGTTGCAGAATCGTTTATTTGGTGTGATATCATTCCACAGAACAATATAACTGGGATGGATAACAGTCTGGTCACATCAATATTTCATGGAAAATATGATTCATCCAAAGGGCAACAAGTTGTTATCTTCATGTATTGTGACATTTGGCATTTTTAACACTTAAAGAAAAGATACAATATTTGTATATCCATCAGCAGAATTTTTCTTATACTGCTTTTTGTTTGAAATTGTGTGTTGTATTTTGAAATTATGACAAAGTTAGGATATAGACCAGTTAGAGAGGTGCACAGTAGTAAAGGGTAGTGAACAGATGAAACTTTTTAAAAGTTGTTACATGATGCTTACCAGAATTAAACCTCACAAAAGGCATCTTTAATTTTTCCTCTGTGATTTTAATAAAAATTTCTTGAGGAAACAAAATTTTCAAAGGACATTCATCGTCAACAGTATATCTGTTTGATGGGAAGTGTGGCATATTGTCATAATGAAAAACCACATGATGTGAAAAAAGAAAAAAAATTATTATATGATTGAATAACTCCTAGCTCTCTGATTGGCTGAGATTCATCATTGTTGAAATCATACAAAATTGTGTTCACCTGCAAGAGACCTTCCAGGTGAAAATAACATTTATTTTTTCTACATTAGTTTAACTTCCAGATTGATACAATTAGTTATGAAAAGTTATTTCACCTGACCTGTCCTCCCACAGGCATGGATCCAGAATTTTTTTCCACCCCAGTCAAAAAAATTTCCAACCCAGAAATTCAAAAGGGGGGGGGGGTCCGGACCCCCTTCTCGTCTAGATCCGGGCAGGCCCCAGGTGAACAAAATATTTATTTTTTCTACATTGGACCAAAAATAGATTGAGAACTTCTAAATTGATACAATGGTTATGAAAAGTTCAACTGCAGCCAACTTTCAGGTGAAGATATTTATTTTGTTGTTTTTACGTCATGAAAAGTAGATGAAGAAATTCCAAATTAATACAGCTGGTTATGTTTATTCTGTCTTGCCTCTCTCACTGTGTTGGGTTAGGACTTCAACAAAATGTATATAATCAAGAAAGATGGCAAGGCTTGCTTACCGAATTTGTATCTTTTAATCATTGAATCATATAATCAAACTATTATTGCTGTTTTTTTTTCAGTCAATATGATGATTTTATCACCCTCAATATACAATAATACACCTCGTCCTTTTGGGTCAGTAAATATTATATTCCTCATGAGGCTAAATCATTGTATTGACCTCAAAAACAGCAATAATTGTACAATGTATATTGTTGAGGTATTGTTGAGGTAGCATTGAAAATTTTCACCCTCAAAAACCACTGTCAACCTTGGCTTATAACTCCTTTGTTTACAATGGTTTTTTTCCTCAACTAAATGCAATTCTTATAAATATAATATCCATTACTTGGCATACCATGGATGGGGGGATAATTGATTTGTTTCAAGATTTATCAAATATAAAGATAAAGTGTAGTGTAAGTCCTTTTTCTCAATCAGGAAAAATAAAAATTGTCAAATGTGAGTACATCCCATAATTACATAACTGTTAAGTACATATTAAGGTTTAACATATCTTGGCAGTTGAAGACTATGTTCTTACATGACAAATAACAACTCATTCTTTCATAGACATATAATTGGTACTTATAAAGTTTCCTTTAAGCTAAGGGTTGTTAGAGACTTTTCCTTTATGTGAGTGTTACAGCTATAATTTATACTTATACTAAATGAACAAAGGATTTAACCCCACACCTTGGAGTCTATGATTTGGCTTCCTCTGCTGTTTCTAATTGGTAATATTTTTTTTTTAAAATATTGTTTACTTCATAGATGCATTGATTAACAATTTTTGAGCTTTATTACAAAATGTGTGACGTAGATGATTATGATCTCTCGTTGACAACACTTCAGTCATTACTCAGAAATTGAGCATCTTTTTTTTTTTTTTTTTTTTTCATTTTTCTAGGAAGAAAGTATCTGAAATTTTAATGTTGAATTGTGAGGTTGTGAATGAATCATTCATACATGTATGATGTCACCATAAAATCATAATGGGAAGCTCTGTAGTGAATGAAGTCACTGGCTCAATGTACGTGACACAATATAAATCATCCATAACTCTCAAATTTGGTCAAATAAGTACATATTGTGGTTGCTTGTTTATATTTATGAAATTTATGTGTTTTTTGAGGTGCATCACTGTTCATGATGAATCCAGTCAATCTTACCATTCTGCATCCTATTCTTATAAACAGAAATATGGCATGCAAATCTATTTTGATGTACCACTCGTGTCTCAGGCCTTTATCATTATTACATGTATTATAATGATGGAAGTTCTCAATGTACAAACTTTTAGGCCATCAAAGTAAAATGTTTCTATAACAGTTACATGTGATCTTCATGAATAAGATGATTTCCTTCCTTATCTACTGGGTATTACTATTCAACCTGAGAAAACAGCTGTGTCTTCTATAAAAGAATCTTTTCATATCAATGATAGTGTTTCCTGACTAATAATATCTTCCAAAAATATTACACCCAACAAATTCAGATCATGAACGATCATAATTATGAAATCCAAAAAAGATATGTTTTTTTTTAAATTATGTTTGTTTTTGTTTTTAATATATGATACAAGGAAGTACTTGAGTTGGGGAAATTTTACGAACTAATTTTAGGGTTTTAAAAGTGTTACATGCTCATGAGTATATCTATTTAGATGCGTATTTCTATTTACTTACTTCCCCTTTTTCTTTTTTATCTGTCATGTATGTTGTCATATGGTATATCTGTTAGACGTTGGGTGTTAGGATCAAATGTCACAGTAAAAGTAAGTAGTTCTTTATAGATAATGGTGAAGCTAATAAACACAGTTCTTTAATAATTATTTAGAAATGTATTTCCACCCAGATCAGGTGCATCTGAATGATGTATATATGATGTATATATTGTTTACATCATCTTGGAGGGAACACATATTATAAATATCATGGTACAATCAATCAAATGTGAAATTGTCATGACATGTGAGAGCCAATTAGTGCAGGTACAAAGACTTACAAATAGGATTTATTGGGAAGGAAAATTAAAGAAATGCTTAGTATATCATTTTCCCCCCTACATAAATCTTTTGATGTATGATAATTGCCTGTGCATTTATTCTAAAGAGAATTGACTTATCATATTTTTTTCAAAACTGCATTTTATCATCTCATATCTAATTAGTCTATTCATTCGGCATGAAGCCATTATCTCAACATTTTTATAACTGATCTAGAGATATCTTTGAAGTTTTTCCTTAATTGCTTTCATTCACGAGACCAAATATCATTGATGAAAAATCATATTCTTTAGCATCTCTGCGCATCAGCACATCGATCCGAGAAATCTTATATTTGAAAAAGGCTGGAGATCAAGAATGGAAGACCAACTGTTTTGCTTGGGACTCAGTAGAGATCACTGGTGTTTCTTTGTGGGGTATTTCTGCAATCTTTAATATCACTTGCTGTCAACAACACCTGAGTGCCCTGATTGGATTTTTTTCATCCTACTTCACATTGCCAGAAACATCTTACCCTCTAGATAGAGTCCTTATCTCTTTCTCCAATCTCTAATGAATGCATTTCCATATTAATTCTGTGAGTAACCCCCCATATGCAGTTAATTTTGTCTGGTAATGGTAGTTTTAACTTTGTGGGATGCTGAATTTAATTAGTTTTTGAAAAAAAACAATTAATTGTGACTACTGGTATTTTATTGCTAATGAAGGAAGATCAGATAACACAGTGACATGGGGTAATGCCAGGGGTGAGCTTTGAGTGTTATGTATAGCATAAATAGAATTTCAGCTTTATCTGTGTTACAGACTGCTCTTGCAGAAAACATTTTATGTAATTCTTATGCGCAACATTGCACATGTATATAATATATATGTCATTGCATGATGATGTTTCCGAAATGTCAAAGGATATATAAAATTCCATGATTGGATCATAAAATGTTACTGGGTTATATATCAACTTAAAAAAAAAAAGATTAATTCCCAGCACACTGCAATGGCTTGCAATTTTATATATAATGATTTAAAATGATGTGGTAGATTATATGGGAGAGTCAAAATGAAATTCTTGGGAAGCTCTGAACTTCATGATTTTCTGTCAAACACTGAAATGTGTTTGTTTTGTTTTCATAGGAATCATGCAATTTATTGCCTTGATTACAGTAAATCCATAAATGAAAGAGTCTTCAAAGTAGACACAAACATGATAAGACAACTGAGGAGAAGGGGGGTTTAATGGGTAATTTTGATCTGTTATCTGTTTAATTGCACAATCTTCCTCCTCAAATGAAGTACTGTTTTGATAAGTTGGCCAGTGCTCTGGGTATCACTGAGTCATTGTTGGGTGTATTTCACATGTGATATTTTTATTTATAGAACGGGGGAATCTGGAGCTTATTTTATCTACAATTTTCACTCCACTCTGTATCTTAGCTGGGTTTCTTCTTGAATGCATTTCTTTCGAGATAAGAATTTCTTTCTTGGAAGTGTGGGGAATGTGTTTTGTCAAACTGTGACATTGGAATACAAATATTTATATTTTTGTGGCATCTGAAAATTATTTAGATGTTGAAAGATGAAGACCTTGGAATAAAGGTTTGTATTGTTTTTTGAGTTAATATGAAGATATTGTATTAAACAAAATATTAGGGTTTTTTTTGTAATCTTTTGAAATCAAAAATTCAGCACTGTAATTGCTCCTATTCCCATGCATCCTTTTTATTTATATATTTTTTCCTTTGAGGTTAAAATATTTTTGATATAAGGTATTTAATGCGTACATTGCATATTTGAAAAGAGGGAGTTTTTACCAAAATTGGGTGTTGGATGGCACACTATTTCTGATAGACTGAGGTGCATATATAGTTGCATATATTAAAACTCTTAAAATATACACATACAGTCAAACCTTAGATATCTGGAACTTGACAGGAGCAAGATAAACTTCCAGATATCTGAGGATTCAAGATATTGAGGGATAAAAAAAATAAAGAAAAAGTGTTTGGGACTGCCAACACATTTCAACACATCCCTGGTATTCAAGATATCAGTGTTTAAGATAGCAAAGTTCAACCATATTTTAGATCATATTTTTGTATTTTAGATCATATTTTAGTTTTCAATGGATGAAATCTTATAAACTATTTGAAGACAGATTGAAAGTGTTTGTTACAAATTTTATAAATACAGGGCATATAAATAATGGTGAATAGTTTTCTAGGTGTCAGTTTTGGAAAAGAAAAATAATAAGTTGTAAAACTTATGCAATCAAACCTTTTTTAAGAAACTTAAAAATCCACTTTTGAGTATATTATGTACTTTGAAAAAGAAGGATGAAATTGCATTTAAAAAATATCATGATAAATATCCCCCACCTCTTTTTGCATATCAAAACAAACCACACTTTGAAGCTGAGATGTAATGAAAGATAGCAAGGGCACATATATATCTTGGAAATTTTAGGAGATGCATACCAGATGCTCTATAATGATGTGCTATTGAAGCTTTCCAGGGTTCAGAATGTTTCTAAGACCTTACCACAGGTTCATCAATAAATATTTATGTATGGTGTCCAAAGGGAACTATTTGCCTGCTTATAAAAGGATATTATTCATCCCTATTATTTCATTAAAATGGTTATGACTGTTAGGTGCCATATTTGACGTCTCTCAAGTGAACCTGGATTAGGCCTGCCTAGGTGTGACCACATGCAGATTTTTGACCATGAAGTCCACTCTGACCAAGTATCTTTAATCTGAGGAATACCTTTGTCTGCTGAATTCACATTGTGTTGGCAATCCTTTACCAAACAGTCAGCTGTAATTCTGATTAAAGGCTGATTTGTGTGAGCTATCTGGACTATTTCTTTCATCCTTTGATCGCTATGTTTATTGGTCCTGGTAGGTGTGGGGTATATCTGTCTTTGACTAAGGCAGCACCTGTGACATGATTGCTCGACATTTCTTGATTACTTTAGACATGATGAATACACAATTATAGCCTACACTGCTATTATCTGTATTAATAGCTAGCCCAGCTTTTAGTTTACTTTTCATATTTTTCATAAAGAAATCCTTGTTTGTTTTTGTTTTTTGCTTAAAGCATTGATGGTTTGAATCTTGTTGAAGTAAATGTATTTGCATTGAATCACAGCACCAGAATATTGCAGTTAGTATTTTCTCTTTCACAGACAGTTCTACATACCTTAATACAATAGTATAATAAGTAGTCTACACTAATAAAATCAGGCAATTGTCTGCATATATAACTTCAAGGATTCAATGTGGAATTCTATTTCCTTTATTGTTAGAAATGTGAAACATTACAAAATAAATATACAGTTATTAAATGTTAGATGTACAGCTGTATATACTCCTACTTTTACTTATTTGGAAGATTCTGTAGATTTTGGCAAATTGATAAATGGCATTTTGGGTGAAAGAATTCAAAATATATGAAATGTAAATACTAAACTGCTCTGTTCAGTAATGATTTTATGGTGTTCTCCTCAATATGTCAATAACTGAGTGACGGAGGATATCAATTTGTTAAATCAAGTTGATATGGGTTTCTATCTTTATAAACAGATATTGAACTTGGTAAACTCTATATTTCTTAATATGTCGTGTCAAAATGCACCAATATCAAACAGTGATGCCAATTTAGGGGCCAGGGTACCTTTTAGCAAATTTACAATGATTAGCTAGAGGTTGATCTGCAGTAAATGCTGCCATTGGAGATTGAATGGTGTAATCTGTGTGGTATTAGCTGCCTTATTTTTGCTTTATCTTCTACTTTGATGGTTGATGGTTTCTCAAATTTCAGGAACCGTATCAGGATGTATGCTACAGTTCTGTTGATTCTACAATCAATACATGCACAATATTCATCAAGTGCAGTTCAAAAACTGAATCATGTTCCTCCAATGGCAAAGCTCTTATCATTAGTAATAATCTTGAATTCCAATTAAAAATTGCATCCAGCTAAAAATATATACTATGTAGAATACAATGTATAGAATGGAGGAGGAGGGGTTCCAGTTAATTTGTCACTAGTTCTATTTACCATCAATATTTTCTTGCATGTACTAGCAATACTGTAGCTTTATGCAATGTCTTTGTTTAACTCATGCTTAGCAAACACAGATGTTTTAGAGTAACTAAGTATTTCACAAGGAATACAATGCATTACATCAAAATGGAGCCCCAATATTTGAATTACAGTCTGTTTAATTATTTGAATAACATTAGTTGTCATCTTTCTTTTATGGAGGTAATAATTGTTGGTGTTAGTAGGTGGACAATCATAATTTCTTTGCTCTATTTACAAATAATTTTCTGTTCTAAGGACTCTCAAATCTGCAGGAATATTAGCTATCAATATGGAAATCATGTTTTTGTAATACACAGCTTTAATATTGTCTGTTACTTCTTGGCTAATTGCTAAGTGGATGTTTGTTTAGATTGGCGTGATCACTTAGCATTGATCAAATGGCTAGTGGTCTTGCTTGCATGTTCCATTCTTTGACTTGTATCATGGTATGGAAATGATTTGCATGTGTTTTTCATTTCTTTAGTTTATTGATTTAAGCAGCCATGAGTTTTGTCCTAAGCTATATTTCCATGTTGGAAATGATCATGGTCATTTATTACCCACTGCATGGGTGTTCACTTAAATAGATACTCTGATGTAAATTTTGAAAGATATGACTATCTAACTGCCACTTCAAAAGTATTGCCCTTATGAGTTTAAGCTTGATGAATCAATTTCTTGAGGATAATGGTGGATAATTCCATTTTCCTAAATTGCATGTGTTTAAGTGAAATAAACCTTCTCAGTACAGTATAAAATGATATCTCTTGGATCTTGACATGAAACAGAACCCCAGATTGTCATTAGATGATGGAGAAAAGGTCTGGACCTATGGGAGGAGAGAATTTGGTCACCTGATCACTTATCTTCTGCTAGCCTTACCAAGACTGGTGTATTCTGGGTAATTGATACTTTGGTGCAAACAATGCCATTTCACAGGTCGGTAATTAATGACAATGTATGGTTACCTGTGAGATGAAGAATACTGATAAATTTTCCTTTCTTGCCATGAAAATGGAAGACCTGTAATAACATGGACAGGAGGTATTTTGGCAGGTTATTGGATAGAGAGGAATTGTTCAAGGGGGGTTTGAGTCTGGTCTTATCAGGTGTCCATCTTCTCATCAGTTCATCATAAATTTCTATAATGAATGCCTTCCTTGTCAATCCCTCTTGTTTATGTGATTTTTTGGGGGCTTTATTTAGGTAAATTCTCACAGAAAATATTTTACATTAAAAAAAAGGTAAAGTTGATTTCTGATATAAGATAGTATATGAATAAGGCCACCCACGACAATGTGCACTTTGAAGTGTTTTTAATATTTTGATTGTTATCTAGATTATTATGTATAAAGAAATCACTGGGATATATTAATTGTAATTTAAAGACATATAACATTATTTATACCATGATGAGAGAAAATATTTAATAGAATCTATGGTTATTTTGATTTATGAATGGAATTTCAAATAAGTTTTAGATGTTAGCAATGTATAGTTAATAGATTATTTTAATTATCATATGAACAATTTTAAATGATTTTTTAATGAACTTATCTTTTGAATTTAAACTTCTTCAGCTGCCCATAATATATTGATCTGTGAAAGTGGTAGTATATAGCATATAAATGTTGGGTGAAGAAGGAAAAAAAACCAAAAACAAAAACATGGTTGACATCCTTACAAGGAAAGATAAGTTATACATGCACTATCATCATCTACATGGATAATCTTTTGTATAGACATGTGTAACAGAATTAATCAGCTCTAGAGGTGACAATTCTTGTGCTAACAACAAACACATTGCCTTATCACCTGTTTTATCTGGAGTGTAATCTACCCAGTTTCTCACCAGACTCTTTTGTCACATTACCCAGGGGGGTCATCTTGACCCTTGACCAGTGTCCATCAAAATTTTATCACTGACCTGGAGGGCAGATTTCTCATCTATAACTTGCTTTGATCCAAATTGTTTTTATAACCATACAAAGATTTTTATGATCACCTCATAGAAAGCTATGAGATTCTATGATGCATGAAAAAATCATTAAATAAATCTCTCTTAATTTGATTTCTATGTGATACAACACAAGGCTTTATTAACCTGGTCCTATTCATTACTGTCAACTGTCTCTTTTCATATGCATTGGGGTTCAAGCTCTTTGATCAAAAAGGTGTGCTAACGCAGGACATAGTGGCAGCCGATAGTTGTGCAGAAAATGTCGTAAAAAAACACGAGGTGGATGAATTGTTGTTAGGTGAGTGGATGACCAAATTGTAAAAGCAGCTGACACCAGATTGAAAAATAAAAAAATTAAAGGCAAACAGGGTTACCTGGTATACTAGGGATAAAGACCCACTGGAGCACAAAGACAGAGACCTAATGTATGTGTGAGGGAGGATATATTTTATGTCCATATATTCTGTTTACGTTTTTGTCCATAGCAAATGTTGTGAATGGATGTCATGTCGGAGTATTTTTCTCAGGTAAAATTTTTTTTTAATTATTATTTCATAAAGGCCATAGTTTTATTTGAAATATTGCACCTTCTTTGAATAAGTAGAATTGCTCATTTGTTTTATTTCGGCCAATGTGCTTAGAAGAAAGTACTTATGACATTCAGAAGAAAAAAACACCGGTTTTCGTAGTCAGTGTACATAATTGTGTGTTATTTCTTTAGCTAGTATTTAACATACATCTTCAGTTTGTTATAAGTAGTAAAATTGACTTTGAATTCATTAACCTTTCCTCATGGTCTGTACTTTTGTAAATTAAGTGAACAGCCCAGGTTCTATATTTAATGTAGATTGATTTCCCGGTGTTTCTCATGAAAGGAGTTAAGAGGGCTTTATTTTGGAAGATTGGGAGATATTTGAATATTATGATAAAAAGGTTATATAATTCCTCAGGAACATATCAGTTTTGTAAGATACACTCCAAATGTGATACATGTGTATATATTAATGCTTATCAAAAGCATGTGTGCGATGGAAACAATAATTGCACCATTGACTTTTTTTGTCATATCAAAAGAACAATTTGGCTGTGGTTGAGTTGATCAGGAGATTGACTCTGCATTTATTTCTGATTGATGTCCTTAGCGAATATTTTAAATTCCCAGGCTGTACTGATTTCAACCTGTACATTGAAGTAGTAATGTGACATATGATACCATTTTTACAAGACAGATGATCAGAGGTAAGACTCAAAGTCAAAATATTTATCCAGTATGTTATTTCAGATGTGCAGTATCTGTAATACCTCTGAAGTTTAGGGACTTCAATTTATGACAAAGTGATTTTATTCTGGGATATTTGTAATATACTTAGAGCAGTCTAAAGTACCAGATTTTTTTTTTAAGTGTTTTGTGTCTTTGATTTATGAAATGCAGGATTTGATCTGTCCTGCTTTTCCTAGATTGTCTCTGAATTATCTGCTGTCCCAACACGAGAACACCAAGTTAAATGTAAAATTGATCAGTTCTGGTAACATTTCTTTTCTTGCCGTTTTAACTGTGATAAATGTTGGAATCACAGGCCAATTGATATCCTTAAAACAATTAAAGACATCTGAGTAGTCATTCATTGTCATTGCCTTTGCAAAAGAGGAATTTTGGTGTTTCTTAATAATTATCATGCACTTTTATTTGTGACAAAAATAGGTTTACTATTGGTCCATAAGGCTTTGAATGTTTCTGTTATCAAGATAAATATTCAGTTTAATGATCTTGTTTTTCTTAACAAGTCAGATTTCCTTGCATGTCAGAAATTTTCTTGTCTTCAACACAAGGTACACATGAAATAAGCTACATTTATGATTTATGAAAGTAAAAAGCAAAGCTCATCAATGCGATAAGTCGGTAATATAAGACGTACAGATTCGCTAATGAAGTCTTCGTATTTTATAAAGTCGGCTCTAGGATGTTTTCTTGACATGCAAGCTAGCAATGTGTCATAGCAACAAACGGCAAGAAAATAATGAATTTTAATAAAAACAGCTGGAAAATAAGGGTCACTTCTGACATTCAACTGATGTTACAATGATTTTGAGAAACTTTGGGCTGGTTAATTTACGACACTAGAGGAGGGAGAGCTCAGTGCTGGGTGTATGAGGCGCATGTGTATCCAATTTGTAGATAGTTTGTCCGCTATCAAAACAGCACTCGGTCTCCTGACTGTTGGAAAGAAAGGAAATGTTCACTTCAGCATCTTTGTAATGGTGTGAAATGGCTAGAGGATTTTTTTTTTTCTCATGAAGATGGAAGATGTTTTAGTGAATGTCTGGTGAGTTTTAAATCATATCTGTCCAGAGTCTGGGAAAAGCTTTTTTTTTAATGCTGTAATGATGTGCTTAAGGCAGGCAGTGAAATTTGAAATATTCACAAAGCTTTTCCATCTGCCATCATTCTTTTTGTAAACATTTATGAATCCATGCAAGAAAACTTTCATTAATTTTGTGGCCTTTGTGTCGGTCATATTGTTGTATTATACATGTTTTGTAAAGGTATGCTCCCTGAAAGCTTTGTTACACATTCACATTTCATGGATGGTTTGACTCCCTAATGGCTGTATTTTTGCCTACTTGATTCAGAGATGAGGAAAGAGGCAACTGCTTTGTTATAAGGTTTTATCTTTCATTTGTTTCTAAATCCTGAAAAAGGCCCCAAGAATTTTTTATTTTCAACATGATTTATTGCAAATGCCACTAAAAATCTGATTTGAATTTTTCGGTCAGGGATCGGCAACCTTTTTTCTCTTTAGATTTTTTTGACTGATAGAGTAAGTTTATAACCTCTGATTATGCTTTACTGAGTTATATACTTCTTAACATTTTTCTTTTAATGTATCTCTGGTTCATGACTCGGCACAATAAACATTTTGTATATTTTTTTATTGTGGGGTGTATTTTTTGCCTTTTGGCAGTTATAAGTTAATTAGTTGATATTTTTGTAGAATTGGTTGGTATGGTTTGATGTATGTTTTGTTTGAATTTTTTGTCATACTTTTGATGAGATGGCACCTGGTAAAATTGGCCTGTGTTTAATTTTCATTTACACCATTTAGGTATTGCCAACCCTTTGTAAACAGAGGGTTCCTCCAGTAAATTTAATTGGCTCAATGAAAAGCAGAAAAAGTTGACTTTCTCACGATATGACATCAGAGAAATATATTGGTTATAAGAAATTAAACATGCTTTATTATTAAAAATAAACTCCATTTATACTGGAATAGACAGTGCCTTAGATCTTTTCTTTACATGCAAGAGGAAGTAACAATGTCTTGTAGTAGAGCTAGTGCATAAAATGGAGAGAAGGATTGGAGTTAAAGTTTATCAGAGATTTTATCACAAGAGGAGAATATACGGAAGCCGTGGTAGGAAAAAACTTCAGAAATATGATCTCCTAAATGTTTATTTTACCAGTTGTTATCAACCTGATTCAGCCAGTTGTTGAAAAACAGGGAACAGAGGTGGTGAAGATGTATGTAGCAAATTACGGAGAATTCTTGTTTCTATTCTGTGAGGAATGAGATACATTTGAATGTTAGCTTCTGTGCTGTAAGTAAATTCTTATTAACTTTTCATTATCATCAGTCATCTATGAATTCTGATCAATGAGAGAGCAATATTTATTAATAAAGAGAATTTAGATTAATTTAGCACTAATGAATATTGCTTCTGGGAGACATTGGGATTTGGTGAAGAGGGAATTTAAATCCTTTATATGGACAATTTCCTGTTGAAAAATCTATTACATGTATCTTGTGCTACTAAGCATTGGTGTTGATAATTTTTCCTGAAAAGTTGTGTATTTGAAGGAAATTATCATCAGAAATATTCTGGTATATGCCAATTAAGAAAACAAGGCTTCTTTTTCAATCCATGATATAACTGATACTGAGCGATTAAAATTTAAAATGTACGTGTACCAGTACATGTATATGCAAAACCCTACCAAGGGCTCAAGTATATTTATGGACATGAAATGGATTAAATTATATATTTTGTAATCACTTTTGCATTATATCTGTAATCATTTCAGGACCCAGCCCTATTCTCTTTAGAGAAGTGGACAGGCTTTCGCCTACATTCACTTCTCTTCGCAAGCCTTCATGTTTTGATTCTGTAAATCTCGAACCGGTGACGGTCTACACTTCAACTGACATTTCATTTGGATGTAGGCGAAAGCCTGTCCACTTCTCTAAAGAGAATAGGCCCAGCCCAAGAACTGTTAAAATATTCTTGTTTCTGGAGTTTGAAAATCAGACACTGAATGACACGTCATAAGCAAAGGGTGATGTTGTTTATTAAATATAAATGATGTTTCACTTCTTATAGGTGATTTATTTATATGAGATTTTTTTTTAGCAAAATGTGGTTGCCTTGCGTCTGCAGCTGTCTATTTTCAATCTCAGGCCATAAGTTGGCTGCATTCTATCCATCATTCTGTCTTAAATCCATGATTTCAATTTTCTTCTTGTGCTTTTGGCCTCTCACTCATCTTTCAGTTTATGTTGTGTGGTCAACATTTTTTTTAAGGCAGACGACATAGTTAAAAAAGTTAGTGGTAATTGAATTTCAGCATGTCAGTGAGGAGTATAGGACAGAAATTGTGTGTGACAGGGAATTATTTTTCAACTCTCTTGTGACATAATTCTGTCCAGAGTTTCATTGAATTTTCCTTTCTTTATTTTTGCAATAGTTAAGTTGTATTAATAGAATGAGAGGCAATTGAGTAGATATTGCTTCTCAGGTTTGTTTAAACTTATCTTGAAGCAATCGCCCAGCTATTATACAAAATACCTCTCGGAAATTGAACTTTCTCCATAGAATTCATTTGAATTGATTTTGACTGCATGATTATGCCCTTAAATTAGATAGTGTATTAATTTGAAGCTTGTGCTTTTCTCACAGTATTCATGTATCCCCATGTTTTTTTTTTTTGTAAATGGCCGGTACATGATCCCTTCATTGTCCTCACAAAAGGAATGAGTCATTTTGTGTCCAAGTTTGTATTAACATGGAAATAGAAATGTTACAGACTTTTTCCAGTGCCTTTCATACAGGAAGAGAAGGCTTCATTTAATTGGAAACTGCATGTAATTATGCATAGAATCCTATTGAAGCAAAATTCATTCCACTTTGAAAAGACATTGATCAAATGGTTATTAGAAAAGGTTCAAACTGGTCAATATTGGACAAATTACACTTTTATCAATTGATGTATGTAAGTAAATATGAGGAACTGTTTGATGACAAATTGATCTCTTTTAATACCGAGTAGTTGGAAGTGAAAACAGTATAGAAAACTGTATTGATTTGGCAAGGTTTGGAAAGGAGCTGTTATTTCAGTAATCCAAGCAAACCTGACATGGAAAAATGAATCTGTGTGCAGCAGAATGACTGACTTGTTAACCTCTATCACCAGTCACCCATATCTGGTCATTCATTCATGAAGTATACCCTCCATTGGCAAGTGGGGGTTGAAGAAAGGTCTTGTAGCAAGGTCTAAGAAAGTCTTACCATAAGTATTACCAGATATTCACATCAGGAAAATTGTTTTTTCATGTTCTGGGGATGCATTTTGCTTGTTTTGGAGGGACAGAAAAAAGAAAGTGACAAATGGTTGATGAGAGATAATATTTAACAGAGTAAAATGGGGATATAATTTGCTTTGAAAAATACATTATGTAGAGGACAATACGTTAATGTACATTTATTGGATATTTGATTACTGAGTGAGTTTGGTATAGAGCATAGTGTTTAGACCTTTGGCATGGACTTTTTGATTGGATGTTTGCTAATTGAGAGACAGACAGAAGTTTTTGTGATAGGGTTGACATAGTGTATTGTGATTTTGTGCTGAACCAAGTTCCATCAGTTCCCAATAAAGACATTTACGAGAAATCAATCCACTAGACAGATGATCTTTATTGCTGCAAATGGCAGGTAAATTTAGCTTTTAGTTTTTCATTTGAATAGAATGGTGTAAGATTTATGAGACAATTTTATGCATTTCCCATGAAATGCACAGCAAAGTCATCCATTTAAAATCTTTTTAAAAAGTTTTTGCAGTTTCATTATCCACTTGAATGGAATAATATGAAAATCAAACCAGGTCTTGGATGAACTAGATGGCCTAAAGTTATAAGGGCAAACCCAACATGCTTGGGTAGTTTATATCTATTCAGATACAAGTATATCTTGATTAGATTTTTGGAAAGATATGCTATTGTTTTTCTGTTCATAGATTTAATATCAGGTTCGAGTTGCACACTGGTCATTATTAGCAATAGAATCGCCTGTGACCATTGACTGAGATCTAAATGCCAATTGCAAACAATCGATAAATTGAGACATTTTTAGCCCATATTTAAATACAGTTTACATTTATCAGAGAGAGATATAAGCTGCCTGTACTTTATTAGGGGACTGCTTCAAATTTATAAGCAAATATTAAATGACTAAAACATTTCATATAACAATAGGATTTACTTTGGACTGGCACTGATCGGGGGAAATTTTAATCAGGCCCAGGTAAGACCGGAGCTCTCGCTATTCTTATTCTGGGATTTACCTGTACTTAATAATAAAATTGTTTTATCGCTGGACAACGTTCACACCTGGACGCTAGGATGAAGTACTTTCTTTTCTGTTTTGTCACGTCCATCATGTCATTTAGAAACTTTGCCATCTATTGATGGTAGGATTTATTTTTTTCTTCTTAGTAATGTCAGTCTGAAGAACAGTGTAATCTTGGAATTACAGGGTATAGTATGGTCCTTTGGAGGTGCATTATGTTAACTGTTTTGCCAATTCACATTAATTTATTTTTCAAAGGAGAGGGTTTAAGTTTCCTCTAAGATCTGCCATAGAGAACATAGAGATTTCAGAGTTGCATTTGTGGCTTTGATTAAAAATGTATCATTTGTGTGGAATAAAAGATGGAGATTATAAAATTTGTCTGGTACTAATTTCCACATTGATTCAAGTAAGCATTATATATTATGGGGCTTAGGGAAAAAATTTGTATTTACTGAAGGTTGGATATGTCCAGAATTTCATCAAGATGAGAGTTGTATGTGAATTTTCAGTATTGCTAGCAATAAAACTACACCCTTTTCCAACAGCAGATAATATTTTTCAAGGGAAATTTCATCAAAGCTATATTTAAATGAAATTATTGTGGCCATTTTGGACCGTTTATTGTAGATCAATGGCTGGGTTTGAAGGAGAAAGTGGCAGTTTTATGGCCAGGGGACAGACAGCCACACTTATATTACTGGTTGAGTTTTGATAAGGAAATAATGATTAATATTGTAATTGTATTTTTCAGATGGAGCAGACCAAAAAATAAGAGCAGACATGGAAGAGACCTTCGGATATAAGTATGAGTAAATCTTAAGTGTTGACAAAGGAAATTACTATGAAGAGCAAGGGTCAGCGAGTCCTGTCCATTGCCATCATATTTTGTGTAACAGTATGTTTAACATACTACTCTAATGTTAAAGTTTGGAATGGTGGTCGTCTTAGTGAATTAGGGGAGGAATCCTTAACAGTGGGAAGTGTTCGAAAACTTCTGGAAGATGAGGATCTGGTAACAGAAAGAATTCACTTTCCAGGCCAACAGAAAAGACTACCTCAAAGTCTGATCATCGGTGCTCGAAAGTGTGGTACCAGGGCATTATTGGAGTTTCTGGGCCTTCATCCTTTGATTCAGCCAGCAGATCAGGAGGTACATTTCTTTGATAATGATACAAACTACAATCGAGGATATGAATGGTACAGGGACCACATGCCTTATTCCTATCCAGAGCAAATAACATTAGAAAAAAGTCCAAGGTACTTCATCACGGAGAAAGCACCAGAGAGAATACATCGGATGAACAGTTCAATTAAGTTAATTGTGTTACTCCGAAACCCAACAACTCGAGTCATTTCAGACTACACTCAGGTATATTACAACAAATTAGCCAAAGGAAAGGATATGGAGAAATTCGAAGATCTGGTGATTGACAGAAAGACAAATGAAGTCAATACGGGTTTCAGGGCCATTCAAATTAGTATTTACTACCATCATCTTTTAAGATGGCTGAAATACTTTAAACGAGAGCAAATTCATGTTGTGGATGGGGATAAATTAATTACAAACCCTCTTAGTGAGATTAAAAGAGTGGAGAGATTTCTAGGACTTCCTTCAAAAGTGACAGAAAACAATATTTATTTCAATACAACTAGGGGATTCTATTGCATGAGGACTCCAAAGACAGAGCAGAAGTGCTTAGGGTTAACAAAAGGCCGTAAACACCCTTACATTGAACACAGTGTTCTACAGAAACTCAATGACTTCTTTAGACCCCATAATAAAAAGCTTTTTTCCTTAATAAGCCATACATTTGACTGGGATTAATAGCAGATGAGTCAGAAATTGTTTTTCCTGCTCATTTTTAAAAAAAATATTTTTGTTTCTTCTCAAGGGAGTACTCATATTGCATTTTCTCACATTTAAAAGTCAAGATTATGAAACTTTAATGTGATTGAAGCTTATAAAATTAGCACAAAGAGGGATTAATCACTAATATTTAAAATAGAGAAAACACATGTGAAGAATATTTTTCACTTCCTAAATTACCAGATATATTTATAAAAAAAAATGTCTGGAATTAAAGATTCATTAATTAAAGTTTATTACTGCCATTCAGATTGATTTCCAGATATGGGTACTAAACTGGATAATTCTTCAAAATTGTCTAAATTCAATGTGCATTAAAGCACTTTTCTGTCCATTAATTATTACCAGTTCATAATGACTTGTTCCAAAAAACAATGGTTATAATGCTTGGGTTTTAAGTCAAAACAATTTAAGGTTGCTAAATGCATTTTTACTGCATGATTGAACATTTGTGGCAAAATCAATCTGTCCCCTAGCTGCAATACCTTCTACAATAAAAATTCTATATGTATCAGAAAAATACATATATAATTCCATGCATTCTGTGAATGCTTATAAACTTGCAGCTTGACTGGTCACTTCATTTATAAATGTGACCTGATTGGTCATTTCAGACATAAACTTGATTGGTCATTATTTCATTGTACATGTATGTCAGATGTTTTACATTTTGAAAAAAGTGCATGAAACATTTTGACAATGTTACCACTATGTCTCTTTCCAATCTAGTCAGTACAAATTATTTATATACATTGATATTTTATCATCATATAAACTTGTACCAGCATACAACAATTTGTATGGATTTCATTTTATCATGTTATGTTTTTGCTGCTTTGCAGCCTCTTGAATGAAGTAAAATATATCAAAGGATTATATGCTTGATTGTGTTACTTATTTAGTTTTGAATTGGCATTAATGGTACTACATGGATAGAGCCTTCAGAATTTGATTCAGAGGGTTATAGACTTGGGAAACTGGTTTTGATTCAAGATAGTTAATATGGGGTAATTTTCATAATAAATATCTATCATAATGTTAGAATTGTTGGGAGTGAGCTTAATGGCTAAAAAAGATGTAGACAGGCTGTGAAGAGGATCATTGTATTTCAAATAAGTATGTAACTGCCACTAACTTTTGATTTGAACCAAATAATTTTTTTTGGGTAACATCAGACATGTACAATCTTGCACCATAAATTTTTCAACCAAACAGTGGTAAACTCAAGACCCACAATGCTCACAGTCACCTAAGTCATCTTGGCCCTGCTGTCCTTCAAATGATGGTATTTAAAAGATTTTTTTCTTCTATATCCCCATGGTAATCTGCACTTTACTTGAATTTTAAGGTCATATGCAACGTACCTTACCTACTGATAATTTTTCAAGATATTCTTAATTTAAGATAATAGTGCCATCAGATGTTCACAGACAAAAAATCAGCATGCTTTACCAGGGGTTTTGAAAAGATATCATTTGATGAAAATTCTTGTATAATTCAAAGAAAAATATACAAAAATTACTAAACATATATTCTAGATGTTTTGTTTATCCAAACTTGTTTAGAAGAAGCGTACAGCAGCATATATAGACCATAAAATGTAACACACAGTTCCTTTAAGTATTGGAACTCTTCAACTCCAGGAGAAAAGACAATAAAGTTGCGTATGTCCTTTAAATATGATGCACTCCTTGGAGTCATTATCTGGTCCCTTATTGTGGCCTAAATCCAAGTGCCATGGTTTGAAGATGAATTTGAATGTACACTATTTGGGATAATTGCATAATATGATTTATTTGATGACCCTGTTTTTAGCTCACCTTAGCCGAGTGCTCAAGTGACCTTTTCTGATCAAATTTGTCAATTGTCTATCGACTCATTGTCATCATCGTCGTAATCTTTACAATTTCATCTTTTTTTCGAGAACCAAGGGGCCAATGTCAACCAAACTTGGCACAGAGTAATCCTTGGTTAAAAGAAATTTAAATTTGTTCAAATGAAGGGCCACACCCTGTTCCAAGGGGGGTATAGTTAAGAAAAAGTAAAAATTGGATGAGGTCATTTAAAAATCTTCTTAAGAACCACTGGGCAAGAAAAGGTAAAACATGTAAAATTTCCTGACAAAATGTAAATTCAAGTTTGTTCAAATTATGACCCCTGTGGGTAGGTAGGGCCACTATGGGTGATCAAAGTTTTACATAGGTATATATAGGACTCTTTAAAAATCTTCTCAAGAACAGCAAATCCATTATCAGTCATATTTATACTGATCAAAGCATACATAAGTAGTGTAGATTCAAGTTCGTTCAAATCATTGACCCTTGGGGGAAAGGTGGGCCCAATATGTGTGATGAAATTTTTACATGAGTATAAATAGGAAAAATCTGTAAAACTCTTCTTCTCAAGAACAGTAAAGCCATGATTAATCATATTTTTATGGAAGCATCTTCAAGCAATGTAGATTCAAGTTTGTTTAAATCATGACCCCTGGGGGTAGGATGGGACTACAACAGGCAATCAGTTTAACATGGGTATATATAGGGAAAATCTTACAAAATTATCTTCTCAAGAGCAGCGAAGCCATGATTAATCATATTTATACAGAAGCATCCTCAGATAGTGTATATTCAAATTTGTTAAAATCATTACCCCTGGGGTTGGGTGGGGCCACTATGGGCAATCAAAGTTTTACATGGGTATAAGTATGAAAAATATTTAAAAATCTTCTTCTCATGAATAGAAAAGCCATGATTAATCATATTTATATGGAAGCATCTTCAGATTGTGTAGATTCAAGTTTGCACCTAGGGGTAGGGTGGGCTACAATGGGGTTCAAAGTTTTCTAGAGGATTGCATAGGAGAAATCTTTTTCCCAGGAACAGAAAAGTCATGAGTAGTCATATTTATAAAGAAGCATCCTCAGATAGTGTAGATTTACATTTTGTCAAATAATGACCCAATTCTAGGCCCATGGGCCTCTTTGTCTTGAAAAGACTGAATATGTAAAACCCTTATCCCCTATTCTGTCCTTGCCCTACTCCTAAGGGCCATGATTTAAACAAACTTGAAACTGCACTATCTAAAGATGCTTGCAAATTATGGCACTGTTCTTGAAAAGAATTTTTTTCCCTTTACCCATGTAAAACATGGATCCCCTACTGTTGCACCCAACCTACCCCCCCCCCCCCCCAGTGCCATTATTTGAACAAGCCTGCATTTACTTTACCTGAGGATGCTTCCATATTGATATGGTTAATCATGACCTATCTGTTCTTGAGAAGAAAATTAAATACATTGTATATTCCCATATAAAACTTCGATCCCTTTTTACAACCCCAACCTACCCACAGAGGCCAGTGATGATTTGAACAAAGTTTACTCTGTCAGGAAGATTTCACTTGACTAAGTTTCTTCCTTTCTGGCCTAGTGATTATTGAGAAGATTTAATGATCCCATCTATTTTTTGCTTTTTCTTGATTATCTTCCCAGGGAAGGGAGGAAGGCCCTTCATATCAACAAACGTGATTCGATCCCCTTTTGGCCAAGAAAACTCAGGGCTAAGCCCAGTTGAAATTGGCCCAGTGGTTCTGGAGAAATAACAAATTGTAAAAAGTTAACAGACTGACAGACAAATGATGGACAGACTTAGATCGGTGATGCAGTAATATATGTCTGACTATTAACTATTTCGAAAATTCTGTGAATTTAAAAAAAATAAAAAGTATCATGTCAAATGGAATTTACTAATGCTCTTGACAAATCTTTTTCTAACAAACAACACTAATGCCATTCACAAGTCATACAAATTCCATTTAAATTTGTTGGGAATGGCAGCTGGTTAAGAATAAGTCTTTGGACACAGAATTCCCTGTAGCAAGATTTTAAGAGAATTTTAACTTATGTTGACTCTGAAATCAACAGCCACTCAAAACTGATTCTTCAATATTTATTGTCTGTTTTGTCTGAGAAACTTAGTTCTGGTATTATCATGCAATACATAAAACATTTTATACTTGATTGAAAGATGAAAATCCTAAGTTTAAACACAATTTCATGTTATTACATTGTCATTTAAAATATTATACTTCCAATATTTTTGAAACCCAAATTACATAATGCTATCATTAAGGAAATGTTTTTACATAATTTACAAGGTAATTTGAGACAGTATTGATAAATTTATGAAACATTTCTGATATGAATATTGAATGAGCATATAAAAATCTGATAATGTCAGAGAATTTTCCCCCCTTTTGAAGTTATCTAAGCATATTGCTCATTAATGTTTGATTATTGGACCATTCTTCCAAATGCAGGATGTATGAGCTTACTTATTTGAGGATGGTGACATAAAATTGGCTCATTTCTGTCAAGTCAGATAATTTGTATATTCATGTCTATTTTATTTTTGTTGCTTTACCCATAGACCACTAAAAACTCAGTAGATATCAGAAACTTATGTGAAAGCTTTATTACATAGTGTAGATTCAAGTTTGTTCAAATCATGGCCCCTGGGGGTAGGGCATCAGACTGTTTAGTGGCTCTTGAAATATCCTTGTTTGTCTCAGAGTTTGATATCAATTCACATTTAAATGTTCAGCTTGAAGCTTGAATATTAATTAGTTATAAACAGGTAGCAGTTGATTTGGTGCATATATCCAAATAAGGAAAGTTAGATTGCAACAGTTGAAGAATCATAGACTATTCTATAAATATAAGATTTTTTTTTTCTCTTGTTTCATGATAAACTGATCAATGCTGATTAAATTTATTTTGTTGAAACAAAAAAGATGTTCTTTCTTTGTTTTTCTGAATTAATGTTGCTTTAATTTTTTTTAGATTAACCCAGTTCAATAAAAAAGTTATTTTTTTTCCAGAGCATGATTTTTAATAAAAATAAATATACAGCTATACCTCTTGATGAAACAGAGAAGACGTCAACAAAGAACTCCTTTTGTGCCTATTTGTCTTCATACCTCACCAAAAAAAACATCAGTGCTGCTGTCTTTATTTTGATCTTGTCAATGGCTTTTGTCTTGGTTGCCTGCATTGGTGGAAACTTTCAGTCCAAGGTCTGCACAGATCACAGCACTGTACAGTTTACTGGGTCACTTCAGAATAGACTAGATCATCTTCAGAAGAACTTGAAGATTGCACATTCCAAAAGGAGGCTCCCACATTGCATCATCATTGGGGTACGAAAAGGTGGAACAAGGGCCTTGCTGCAGTTTTTGAAGATTCATCCAGATATACAAGTTGCTCCCGATGAAATCCATTTCTTTGATAATAATGAAAATTATAGCAAAGGAATAGACTGGTATCGTAGGAGAATGCCTCAGTCATTTGAAGAGCAGCTGACTATAGAAAAGTCCCCAAACTATTTTTTGGATTGGAACACACCTTATCGAGTCAAAATGATGAACTCATCCATCAAGTTGTTGTTGATTGTGCGAGATCCACTATATCGAGCTGTGTCTGATTATGCTCAGATCAAAGAAGTAAGAGATAGGAAAGGTATGGAAATGAAAGAGTTTGAGGACTTGGCTATAAACTCAGATACAGGAAAAGTGAAAATTCATTACAAAGCAATAAATCGCTCCCTGTATTACATACACACCAAAAGATGGTTAAAACAGTTTCCATTGAACCAGATTCACATTGTTGATGGTGACAATTTGGTGCTGCATCCATTTGAGGAAATGGAAAAAGTGGAGAGTTTTCTAGGTCTTAGGCATTATCTCCAAGAAGATCATTTTGTGTATGACAGAAAGAAAGGCTTTTACTGCATCAACAAAGAAAATGGTGATCATAAATGTCTTAACAGGACTAAGGGTCGGCCCCATCCTAAGATTGACCCTGAAGTTGAGGATCAGCTAAACAAGTTTTTTGAACCATACAACCAGCAATTCTTCCAGCTGGTTGGCAAAACATTTAAGTGGCCCAAACAAACAAGGAGAAGATCTTTAGGATGAATTTCCAAAACTAAAAGTTCTAATGGCATTCCTTTATTTTTATTGGTAAACAATCATAATACCAAGTAACAGGCATTTTTTCTGCAGTTTCAAATTTTTGCAGGAATATCCTTCTAAGGTAGCTTTCAAATTTCTGCATTGGGATTTTTTGAGATTCCATTTGATCTGTAGGCAATAATACCTAAAATATGCAATTTGATTTTTTGTTTTAATGCCATATGATATGTACCAGAATTCCTTGTTGAACTAGAGTAGCTCACTCCTAATCATATGCTCACATTTTTTCGATTTGGGTAATATAAAATACACATATATACGATAGATTTATATTCATTTGTTACCTCTGCATGTACATTCGATTTCAATTGGTAAAATTTTCCTCCAAGGTGAAAAGTTTTATGCTTGTCTGTGAATAACAGTGCCAATATTTGATAATGCCCAGTGCTAGAGAAGAAAATGATTGACATTGCTCATCTACCTGAACATACAAAAAACATGAAAACAATAATCCGTGTACTCTTGAAAATCTTGTCACCTGAAGATTATCTGTTTAGAATTTTTAACTTCATGAAGTTAATGTAGTTGAAACTTTCCCCAAAAAAATGGAAAGAGAGGAAAATATTGGGAAGGGGGGACACAATATACTAAAACTACAGTAGCAGATTTGAACTTCTGACTTTCAATTCTGCAGGCTGATGACAATGAGCTAAGAAAGTGAATAGATTTAAGATAAGCTTAAGCTGCAATTTTTCGAAGTAGATGTATAACAGAAAAAAGAAAATTGCTGGGTGTAGAGAAGTCAATCTTAAGGGGACCGACTGGGGTTTTCATTGCGCAAAATTTTGCGCAGCATAGTAAAATAAAGCGTATTTACTCTTTTAAAGCAACTATTTTTTCATAATTTATAAAAATTAACAAATTTAGGAAATTTCGGTAAAAAAATTTAATTACGTTTTTAAATAACTGATTTTTTAAACGATTTTTCAAATGATGGGTAGATAGACGTCGTAATAGTGTGTTTTTGACGTTATGAATAACCAGAGTTCTTTAAGTGGGGTCATTAATTCTGTCATAAAATAAAAAGTATAAAATAGATGCTCTTGAAATTTTAAACATAGGAAATTGAGAATCTCACAATCATCTTAATTATTTTTTATGTAAATCTGTGGTATCTGTCATGTTTTGTTGTACTCCATAAAAACAGGAAAATATCATGAATTTTGACATTTTGAGATGCCCCCTCTGGAAACCAGATGGTAGAATTTTGTGTTTCTTCAATTAAAATGTACAATATAGTATTACCCCTCAAATAATATAATTTGAACAAAAAGTCTATAGTAGTATTTGTATAATTTGCTCCGAAGTGTGAAAAAGTAGTGTTTTCCTATATAATCCTATAGTAAATGTACCTGTATTTTGAGATGGTCCCTACAAAATAACCAGACGGTAGATTTTCACTAAACTTGGCATGTATACTGAAGTCAATATAAGGTTCATATGGTATAAAATTAAAGAGTTTCTTTATAGTAGTTTTCACACAATAAAACCCCAGTCGGCTCCCTTAAGTTCATACAAATTACATGTATATGTTTTTTTTTTTTTATAAACCAGAAGCATTGGAGAAAATTAGAAGGGGGAAGGGTAATTCTGTTGAACATACTTTTTGTGAGAGGGAGGTGGCCTAGTCATTCATTAATGCTATACATCTTTGTCAAAAAAAGGGGGGGCTAAGCTAATCCCCCCCCCCCCCCCCCCCCCCCCCACCATTGATCATAATTTGTACAATATCAGATACCCATCAGTGATCTTGTCTTTTACTCATCACTTAATGAAATAAGTACCATTCTGGTACAAATTTGGTCACTATGATTGAGTAGTAAAAGTGACATACCTATATGGAACTAAGTTTAATCAGTCACTGAGATATTAAATTGGAGGATTTTAAGAATGGGTAAGTGATGTCAATCATCAAGCATGAAACTTTTCACCCAGAAGAAAAATATTACCACTTGTTTGAAATAGATTGTTACAAGACTTACATGGTTCAAACAAAATAATCTCAGCTTACTAACCATAATAACATTATTGAAAATAATTTCATTAAGGACAAGGATTTTTTATGCTCAAGTTCAAACAAAATCTAATGATACAAAGTGTTGTTTAACTTTTACAGTACCGGTATAACCCATATTGTAGGTTTGTGTTAAGAACTTTATTACCATTATTAAATGAGTACACATTGAGAGTTGGATCACCTTAGCCAAAGGTTTAGCTTCACTGTTGGAGTCCCTATAACTCTAAACCTCTACTGATGTGTGGGTGAATTAGTATCTGCTTTATATATGTTCTGTTCAGAGTTGAAAGACGTCAGACAGTTAGGGAGAAGGTGCATTAGTTTTTCTTAGAATGTTAACATAGGCAGCAGATTCTAAATCCGTTTTAAGGATTGATCAATATTCAATGTTGTGATGTTTACTCTGTCATATTATAAACTTTACGTGAAATATGTCAAGACTTCATATTGCCAAAATGTTAGGAGTTTTCAATTTTGTTTTTATTGTTCAGCTTTGATTGCACTTCAGGAAATGATATATCTACATTAATTTTCAGGTTATCTTTGTAATTTTGAACCTCTTGCAATCTTTGACATTTTACAAGTAATGTTGTCTTTTATATTTTTTTTGTCTGTATGCAGACAAAATTGAATTTGTTGAATTCAATATACATGTACTTAGTCTAATATTTGCATGTACAATTGGAAATTTTCTTATGGTATACACCTTGATGTTAAAAGTACACTCCATGTAATTAACCTTTAGTTTTTACATGTACCGGTATGTACAGAAGCTTGTTGAATACCTACCATTGGTTAATTGACATAACAAGTTAATGTGCTATTGGAACAGAAATTCTTACAGAATTTACTCTGGATATGTCAGTCTTTGTCATGTTTTGCCTGCAAACTGGAGCAGAAACTTTTATCAGTCTGTCTGTCAGGGGTGTGACTGTAGAAGGCAACCAAAACACTTTTTCAGGCCCTACCTTGTATCATGCAACCATCATAATTTTTTCATATACATTTCATATGTGAGGTATGTGGAATGTACATAAATAGATATTAATGGAATATACCAAGTCAATATTTATTTTAGACAGCTGATGAGAAGATATGATAAGGAAGATAACTCATGCATTTTTTGGCTATCTTTTATAATATACACTGTATATATAATTACAAGCGGATCATTTTTATATTTAACCCAAACATTCTGGTCCCACCTGCAAAATTTCCCCAAAAGTCTTGTCAATTGTCTTTCTCAAAGCCCACCCTAGATTAGAATTGTGAAAGAAATTGTACAGGGCTCTTGCTAAATCTTGGTTTTAATTACACAAAGTACTGCTTTTAATACATTTACTTAAAAGCATAATGTCTGTGGAGCAATTTTTAATTGAGTAAAGAATTTAAAAAAAAAATAAATTGATCAAAAAATGATAAAATAGAATTGGTGAATCATAAAGACTTAACCAATTCCTATAGTCTCTCATAAGAGGGGCGCAATATGAGACTTTGTCTATAAGTTTACTGTCAGTCATATGCTAAAACAAAATCTACACTATGAAATGAATGCAGATTTTGCTCACTACACTATGCTTTAAGGTTCCTCAAGTATAAATAAATCTAATACAGAATGAATCTAATATTTTGTTGCAATATTTCATTTCAATTTATAATTTTAAAAAAAAGTGAGTATCAAAACTGTATAAAAATCTACAACAGTTATGAAGTTTATAAAATCACGAACTTTATGAATTTAACCTTGTCTTTCAGTACTTTGATTTTTCAGATATTATCTATTATAGAAGATGAGATGAGAGAAAGTTTGCAACACTTACATATATGCCCCAGGGTAAATGGAAAAGTACTATATATATGATAAATGTCAGAGATGAAAACTTTAAAAATATGTCGTTTACAAATGAAATCTACAAAATGTTGGAAATGAAAAGTTCAATATTTTAGAAAGGTCCGGAAATGAAATTCAGCCCCTTTCAGAGCTCATTAACAATGCATGGATTTATTGGGGGGGGGGGGGGGGGGGTTATTTTATAGAACTTTTTATTGTCAATTTACTCTTGATTTCTTCTGTGTGACACTACATGTATTTTATTTTTATACTGTTACATGGAATGATTAGATTGTTGTATCATGGTTTATAAGTTCTGTTGATCTAGATTGTTATAATGGTTGTGAAATTTATATGTTTTACGATCACAGTTGTGTATTTCATGTAGCAACAAAACTACATTTTTTTCTTATGAATAAATCTATATTAGTATTTAAATTTCATAAATATGTATATATATATAGATGGTTGAAAGCATAGTTACTCAATACATTTAGATTTTGATATAGATTTTCAACAAGTAACTGTATAAACTTTATTATTTTTCTTGCCCACATTCAGGTAAAACAATCAAGGTATATGTGAAATATTGTTGATTTATATTGATAGGGTTTAAATGTGAATGCTGTGTTTTATAGGGTGAAAATGTATTTATTTACTTTGTTCCATTTGAAAATGTCAGGTTTTATTTTTTTCTATTTTAATTTGAAAAAATTGTGTATCTATTATATTTTTTTTCATAAGTGGCTCTTAAACCTCTCTTTAAAGATAACCATTGTAAAAACAGGATGCAATACCTTTGATCATTGAATATTGTAAACACAATTGTTTGATTTCAAAAAATTGCATATATTATAAGGGATATTTTTGTAGAGAAGTGTAGTAATATGCATTATGAAAGTAGTACCATATCAAGGTGTTGACTCAAGTACCTTATAATTTTCTTAACAAACATTCTTGAATTGGTAGTATATCAGTAGTTTCCATGTATTTTTTTTTTTAAATCGATTAAAATTCTTTTAATATTCTAATACCATGTATGAAAAATCATGGAATCCTTGGCAATCATAGTAATGACTGGCTGGCTTGTATTAAAGTTGAACAGTATGTATGATCGAAATTGATTTTTTTTTTTTTAATAGTCTTCTGCATGCTCTTCTTGGTATCCAAGAATTTTTTTTTTAAATTAAGGTACAATATTCAGTATGGATATTTATAGCATTGTATGTATGTATGCATATGTATTTATCATAGGCAAATGGTGTTTTTATACAATGCACATTATTATTTTATTCTATGATTCTGTTTTAAGAGTCTGTTTTTACTGCAAAAAATTCAAAAACGGGTTTGTGTGTAAATTATTCACACATGAGATTGTGCATTGTACACCATGTATACCAATAAAACAATATTTATTTATGTCATTATCAGTTTCATTTATAAGCACTATGGTATTGGTAATGAGGTGAGGGACTGCTGTTGGGGTGGCCAAAATGTTCTTCCTCCGTTGACCAGACAGGTTTTGGAGGACATCTGTCAAGAGTCCAGAAGGCCCCGGTGCAAATCGTGGTCTGATCTGAGCAATTTCCTCTCTACTTGTTACTTTTAGGTCACCTGTTCGGTGTCTGTCTGCCCATCCATCTATCTGTAAACTTTTCACATTTTGGACTTCTTCTCAAGAGCCACTTGGCCAACCTCTGACCATAGGGATGAGAAATTCACATTTTTGGAAGAGGCACTCTTGCTCATCCTAACCATGCACTAAGTATATTTGCTAAATACCTAGGGAATAGCAGCAGATTTTCAAAAATAAATAAATAAATAAATTTTCACTATACATACATTCAACAGACCCTAGCCCTAACACTAAAACCCCTGACCCAGGGGCTATGAATAAACACCACTGTTCATTATATCCATTCACTCAGTTTATCTGCTAAATACCCAGGACAGAAGATTTTCAAAGTATTAATGCATTTTCAATATATAATCCATAGAACCTTGTCTAACACCAGAACCCCTGACCCAGGGACCATGAAATTCACAATCTTGGAAAGTTGCACCCTTGCTCATCATAACTATGCATGTTAGGAATGTAGCTTAAGTAAAACACCTCTGTATCGTATAGTGGTTTATTTTGAACTCCTCTTGTTGTATACATAATGTCATAGCCACCTCTATGACGTCATAGCATTATGACGTCATAGTTCAGTAAAAGTCATTTAATTAAACATGCTAAATCAAGGTAAATTAAGAAAGTACTAATGTCCATATTTCACAACATTCTCCGGCCCACAAAAGTGTCCATATTTCACAACATTCTCCGGCCCACAAAAGTGTCCATATTTCACAACATTCTCCGGCCCACAAAAGTGTCCATATTTCACAACATTCTCCGGCCCACAAAAGTGTCCATATTTCACAACATTCTCTCATCATAAATTTGAACTATGTCCCCCACCTGAATGTTTTGTTTATTTTTTCCATGGATGCGATGATATTCTCTCAAGGACGTTAAATACTCCTTTCTCCAACGTTCCCAAAAGTGTTGAATAGTTTGCTGTTGAATATTGTACGCTTTGTTTGCAGATGAGTGGTTCAAATCAGTTGTTAGATGTACATCAATAGAACTCCCAGGATAAGGTAATGACCTGATTTTCCTACCATATAGTAGATGAGATGGTGTTAACGGGTCTTCATCCAATGGGTCGGCTGATGCATACGTTAGAGGACGGTCATTCAGAATGCATTCAATTTCTACAATGATTGTGTTTAGGGCATCTAAATTCACAAAGGATCGTCCCAGTACTTTCTTTAGGCAGTTCTTTGTGAGTCCTATTAGTCTTTCCCAGAATCCGCCATACCAGGGTGCTCTCTTAGGTATGAACTTCCATCTTGTACCATGGGTGTTTAAGGTTTCTTGTAGACTGTGTGAAGATGTTAACTTTTCAATTTCCTTAGAAGAAGCAACATAGGTGGTTGCATTGTCAGATATCATAAGTTTTGGAAGTGATTTCCTGCTGGAGAATCTTCTAAAGGCTAAAATGAATTGTTCTTCAGTGAGGTCCGTTACCAGTTCCAGGTGGACAGCTCTTGTACTAGCACATGTGAAAAGACATATGTATACTTTGCCTTCATGTCCATTCTTTTTTCGTACCTTCAGGGCACCAGTGAAGTCCACACCAGTTACAGTAAAAGGAGGTTCTTCTCTCAATCTGTCTTTAGGTAAAGGCGGCGCTTCTGGAATAGGATAAGGTTTTCCCATGATTTTTCTGCATGTAATGCATTTTCGCAATACAGATTTTACACTCTGGCGAATTCTTTGTATCCAGTAATTCTGTCTCAACAATGTGACTGTACTATTGACACCTGAGTGCAAATTTCTTCTATGTGCATCTAAAATAATCAATGTGGTCAGTTGATCATTTGGCGGTAGGAGTATTGGATGCTTTGCTGTTTTGCTGATTGGTGCATTTTGTATTCTCCCTCCACATTGGATCAGTTCCTCATTGTCTAGATATAATTTCAGTTGTTTTGATAGACAATTTTTAGATTTTCCATCTCTTTGTAATTCTCCAAAAATATCTGGATAGTTTTTCTGTTGAGCATTTATAATCCATATCAGTGAGCTTTGTTCAATTTCTGAGACTGTCAGTGGACCTGTAACTTTTTGTTTTTTGGAACAGTTTTGTATGAATCTTAGGACATAAGAGGTAACATTCAACAATTTTCTGTAATTGTTAAACTTTGAGATATCAATAATTTCTGAAATTTTTTGTTCTCTGGCGCCAAGCTTGACGTTTCTCTTTTCTTGTGAGTCTTCTTCCTGGTATCCACATTTCTCAGATTCTGTTATGTTTGCAAGAATATGACTTTCTGTTTTGTCATATATGGGCCACTTGTTTGTGTCAGTAATCCAAGTTGGTCCTTTTGACCACAATTCATTCTTCCTAAATCTGTCGAAGTCAGTACCGCGAGATAAAATATCAGCAGGATTTGAGGTTGTTGGACAGTATCTCCATTTGTACTGTTCAGTTAACTTCTTGATTTCTTGTATTCTGTTCCTCACAAATGTACCCAAAGTTTTTGTTGTTTCCAACCAGCTCAAGACAATTTGACTGTCTGTCCATAAGACTGCTTCTGAAAACTGGATGTTTTTCTTGATGAATTTTAATAATCTAGCTCCAAGTAATGCTCCCATTAATTCCAGTTTAGGTATTGTAAGTGTTTTTAATGGGGCAACTCTGTTTTTGGCCATAATTAGTGAACTTTGGTCTCCTGAAACAATGTATGCACATGCTCCGTAGGCCTTGATGCTTGCATCACTGAAAATGTGTACAGTCGTTTCTGGTGGGTTTTCATGAATACACATACGAGGTATTTCCAAGGAGGTAGCTTTTTCCGTGTTCTGTGCAATTTCAATCCACTTGTCAGCTAGTTCCTGTGGCAGTTTTTGATCCCAGTCTATTTTCTTTTTCCACAACTCTTGAATAAACATCTTTGCCTTGACTGTTATCGGGCTAATATATCCTAAAGGATCATATATTTTTGAAGATTGTTTCACCACTTCTCTTTTTGTTACAGTGTTTTTCTTTGTGTTGGCTATTTCTTGTTTAGCAAAGGTTAGAGTATCCTCTTTGACATTCCATTTCATTCCTAAAACTTTGACAACACTGTCCTTGTCTAACACTCCATCCTTCTTAGCATGCTCTTGTAGGATTTCACTGTTTGATCCCCATGATCGAAGGTTAAATCCAGCTTTGGCAAACAAAGTACGAGAGCAGTTGTAGAATGAAATTAATTCATTTTCTGTTGGAAAACTTGAAATTATGTTGTCAACATAAAGGTTTTCTGTTAACTTCTGTGTCCATGTAGATGCATTCTCCTTTAAATGCTTCATCAGAACAGCATTTAAAATGAATGGGGAACAAGTAGCTCCAAATAAGACAGATTTAAATCTGTAGTTCACTAACTGTCCATTAGGATTTGTGGGTTCATCAAACCAGAAGAATCTTGTAACATCTCTGTCTTCCTCTTCTAATCCTACATTTAAGAATGCTTTTTCGATGTCTGTTGTCACCGCGTATTTGTTGAGACGAAATCTTAGTAATATCGAAGCAATATCATTCAATTGTGGTGGGATGTTCATTAAACAATCATTCAGAGATGCAGTGTTAGGCGTTTCATGACAGCTACAATCATATACTATCCTTACAGGAGTTGTAACTGAATCCTTTTTTACTGGGAAATGCGGTATGAAGTGAACTTTACGATTTGTTGGAAGTTTGCTGTCTACCTTTTCTATGAAGCCGCGTCTCTCCTGTTCAGCAATTATTTCCCCATATTTGATTAGCATTTTGGGTTCCATTTTGAGGCGATTTATAACACTGACCGTTCTATGGTATGCTTTATCTTTATTTAAGGGCAATGTAGGATGGTCCTCTTTCCATGGGAGCCTTACATGGTAGCGATTGTCTTGAAATCGTATGGAATCCTTCTCATATGATAGGTGAAAATCCTGGTTACTTGATTCCTCATACTCTTTCTCAGATCCAATTGCCTCAATCTGCCAAAACTTCTCAATATTGTGTTCCTCCATTTTGTGTGACACCATAACATTCATCATTGATGTGTTGTATTCAACTACATGGAATTGTGATCCATATAATGGTCCGGAAAGTAAATATCCAAGTTTGGATTTGATGGCTGTTGGACCCTTTCCTCTAACTATCTCATCCTCCACCAAATTCCAGTACTGATCTGCTCCAATAAGTAATTCAATTTGGAATGCATCATCTTGGGCAACAGGATGTGCCAATCTCAAATTCCTTAAATGCGATAATTTTGCTGCAGTCTCTACATGCGTTTTAATTGGAGCTGCTATCTCCGGGACCACCAAGACTTTGACAGGTATTTCTTCTCTCTGTATAGTTTGGACCTTGATTAGAGCTGTCTGTAACTTTTGAACTCTTTTGTCTTTTCCTGAATCCCCAAATCCAAGAATGTTGATATCCTCGTATCCTGTTGGTGTTAATTCTATCTTGTCAGCCAAACTCCTAGAGATAAATGATCTTTGAGCTCCTTCATCAAACAGAATATTAGCATCAGTTGTTAGTTTTCCAAATGTGACAGGAGCAACTGCAGTTTGTAACAAAACATTTGGTTGATCTCTATGTGAAGATGAGTGCATCACTGATGTTTCAGTTCTTTCTGTAATCTTTGATTGAAATGAAGGGATACTCTCCTTAATGGGTTTGACTTCCTCGTGATTTGAGCACAAACTTGTGTGGTGACGTTTTTTGCAAGTTTTGCAATTGAATTTAGATTGACAATCTGCAACACGATGCCTGCCTAAACAGTTAAAACATAACTTGTCTCGTTTGACGATTCTCATGCGGTCATTGAAATTTTTGTATTTTGTACAATCATTTGAACGATGTGACTCCTTGCAAAATGCACAGGATACCTGAGGTTTCCTAGGACTAGAGTTACGTTGAAGTTGCTTGTTACTGGACTTTGAGTGGGTATAAAAGGTAGCTGTTGCGCTTGGTTCTGTTGCATCAATACTTGCTCCAGCTTCTAATATTTCAAGTTCCCTGTAAAGACTATTTCTCAAGTCACCTAATAACCAATTGGTGGATCCATGCTCACGAGCCAAATTTTTGCGTAATTCACTAGGTAATTTATTAAGAATCACAGGTACAAGAAGTGAACCATATGTCTCTTGAGCTTGACCATAGGATTCCAATCCTCTGACATATGTCTCCACTTGGTCATGAAAATGACGAAGGCTTGTGAGATTATTCTTGGGAGCAGGTAGTTCTAAAAGTGCTTGCATGTAGGACTGAATTATCTTGTGTTTTTGTCCAAACCTTTCGTGTAGAAGTTCAATCGCTCTGTTGTAATTGGAATGTGTGAGTGCAAATCCTGCAATGGTGTTTGATGCCTCTCCCTCTACTAACGACTTTAAATAGTTAAACTTCTGTACTTCAGTCAACGTGTTGTTGCTATGAATAGCTGAATCAAATGAATCCCAGAATGACTGCCACTCCAACACATTTCCCTCAAAAATAGGCAAGTTCAGTTTTGGTAATTTGTGAAAGTTAGAACTGTTACTGGAATTGGAATTAGAATGAAAGCTTATAGCTCTGGAATTTTCACTGAAATTATGTGATGACTGACCATTCTCTCCGAATTGCGAATTCTCATTGTGGTGTGAGTAACTGGTGGCAGTTGCATTTAAACTTGATTTCTGTACTAACAGTTGTTTTTTAAATTTCCGCATTTTAGAATTTAGATTCAAATTGTACTCATCTGTCTCCAGTATTTCTTTCTCAGTTTCCTCCTCTGCTGTTTCTGTTAAGATTTTTTCATCAAGATCTCTGAGAACTTCTTGCTTTTCTGTCAGTGTATCCAGAATTGTTTCAATATCCTCTGAATCTGTGTTTTCCTCATCCAGTCTTTTCAAAAGTCTAGTTACTGCACTTCTCTGTCCTGCTCGGACTGCTCTTAGTTTTGAAATCATAACTCCCCTTTGGTCACGGCACCAATGTTAGGAATGTAGCTTAAGTAAAACACCTCTGTATCGTATAGTGGTTTATTTTGAACTCCTCTTGTTGTATACATAATGTCATAGCCACCTCTATGACGTCATAGCATTATGACGTCATAGTTCAGTAAAAGTCATTTAATTAAACATGCTAAATCAAGGTAAATTAAGAAAGTACTAATGTCCATATTTCACAACATTCTCCGGCCCACAAAAGTGTCCATATTTCACAACATTCTCCGGCCCACAAAAGTGTCCATATTTCACAACATTCTCCGGCCCACAAAAGTGTCCATATTTCACAACATTCTCCGGCCCACAAAAGTGTCCATATTTCACAACAATGCATTTAGATTGTTTGCTTAATACCAAGAAGAAGAGAAGATCTTTCAAAGAAATTATGCATTTTCACCATAAAATCAATAGATCCCCCAATAACTGAATCCCTGCCCCTGGTGCCAGAAATTTCACAATCATTGGAAAAGGCACCCTTGATCATCATGACATGCACTTAGTTTATCTGTTAAATACAATGTACCCAGGAACAGAGAATATTTTGAAAGCAAAAATGCACTTTTACTGTTTGATCTTTAGAGCCCCACCCTTACTCCAGAACCCCTGACCCAGGGGCCACGAATTTCACAATTTTGGTAGAGGGCTCAATGCTTATTACAATCATGCCAACAGTTTGACTGTTCAATGTCCAGAAGCAAAGAAGATTTTCAAGATTGCAATAAATATGATGGTTTTAGCCCCACCCCTTAGGCCTCAAGGGGGCATGAACCATGATATTCAAAAGTTCTGTTCCCCTTTGCCCATAAATGGTGTATGTCAAAATTGATTGAAATTGGTTCAGTGGTTTTAGCTGAGAAGCTGAAAATGTATGAGTGTATTACCAACACATAGTTGATAGACAAAAACAGATAGCAGTAGGTAACGTGAGTGAGTTAGGTGGCCTAAAAATCATAGATGTGAAATTTTTGACTTACTCACATTTCATTGTTAACAGTGGTGGCTGGTGAGGGGTGTACAAATGGTGTACAAAAGTTTTATTCTTAAGCTTCAAGATACTAGTATTATGGTGGGGGTGTGGGGGGGGGGGGGGGGTGTCAAAATATAATGAAAGCAGAATATTCTCTTGATCCCTTTAAACTTGAAAGGTAAGATGATCCGATCCCAAGTCTCCAAATTATAGCTGTGAAATGTTGAAGATCCCATCCCCCTTTTCCCACAATATTTTCAATACTTACTGTATTGAAAATACAGTAAAACCTCGTTATTTTGAACTCAAAGGGACCGAGAAAATACTTCAAGATGACCAAGGATTCAAGATATCCAGGGTAAAATACTTAAGGAATAAGTAGTGGGACCTCAAAATGATTTTGACATATCCATGGTATTCCAGATACTGAAGTTCAACTGTATATTACAACTTAATAATGTATAGGTCCTTGTTGATCAGATCATTTGTGTTCTTGAGCAAATTGTCGATGTATACTACAATTAAATTTTCTTATCTCCCACATTAAAAGAGCTACATTGCTTTTTTTCAATACTTCTTTCAATGGAAACCTAATTAAAAAATGTTAATTGAGTAAAATATATTGTGTAAAAATAGACTCTTGAAAACTTCATACATTTCTAAAACTTTTCAAAAATTAGATTGAACTGTAAAGTTACATTTTCCCACTTTTCACCAAATTACCAGTATGTGGCTTGGTCAAGTATAAAGTTACACAGATATCACTTTTTTAGTGAATGAGGCACCTATTTAATTAAACAAAGATAACATATTTGAATTTTGGAAGAAAAAAAAATTGTGTTATCTTTAATGATGTGTCCAGATTATTGAAACATAATTAAATTAGTAGTTATGATTATAAATTGTTCCCTACAAATTTCACCTGGATGCTGAAGTGTCTGGATTATCAGAGTCCGTATTAACGAGCCTCCACTCTAGATACCTGTACTGTAACCACAAATAAAAGTTCATAAGGAACTCTTGTTATATGTTTCATATTTAATTGAATAAATCCCACAATACAGTAAAAAAATATATAAAAAGAAACATACTCAAATAAAATATTATAAATACATAGTGTTATAATTCAAGTGAAATAACTTTTTAAAATAAATACATAATATATTTTCAACATGACTAATTGCCTGGCAACTTTTGGTATTTCTCCTTATGACACACTAATACAGATTTGCTAAAGGTTCAGAAAATGTGTAGAAATTTAATAAACAAATCATTTCTTCACAAAAATCTAACATAGAAATGAAAATATGTGTACTAACCATGATATTATTTTTTTAAAAAAATATTTATACCTATGTATACAACAACTCTACATGAGATTGCTTACATGACCTGAGAAGTAGTACCAGACTTTTTGTTCCTTTGCAGGAATTTTTAAAATTTATAGAATGTATGACTTGAACAAAAGTCTACATGAAAATATTGGCATGTTGGGCTGCCTTATTACAGGCAAGCTGTTCTTGAGTTAAAGACTTTTTAAAGTTTAAATTAGGTTACTTCTTCAATGGCTCATTTACACTAAAAAAAAACATGATTGTTCTTATTAAGAAACAATTAAATCTTATTTAAGACTATGAACTGTAGTCCCACAGCAGGGATAATTAATGCTACAGGTATATATTTCACCTCATTTCAAAACTACTAGTATATGAGGATTATTGCAGATCAGTGCAAAAAAAAAAATACTCCATGCTAATTAGGAAGGCATAAAATTCGGGGGGTGGGGGGGGGGGTTAGAAAGAGGAAACTGATTGATTACCCACCCCACCCACCCCCCAAAAAAGTAATGATGGTTACATTTCTCCACAAATAAACACCATCACCTATTAAAACTGGAGGGATTGTGAGCACTAAGCTCACAAATTGACCCCTCCCACTTCCATACGAGTATAATGGCACCTTTTGTCATGGGAAACCCCAAATATCTGTCCGATCAAAATTTAAAATAGAAGGTGCGCAATGGCACTATGTAATAAAGATTCCCAGAAAGTCTTATAAAATTTTATTCAGTGGTATAGGAGAAGTTATGGATAAGAAAGGGGTACCCCAATATTATAGAAAGAATGACAGTGTCCATGTTTTACAATGGGAAACCCCAAATACAAGTCTGATAGAAAAGCAAAATAGAGGGTACACAATGACACTATGTAATAAAGATTCTGTGAAAGTCTCATTAAATTTTATTCTGTTGTATAGGAGGAGTTGCAGATAAGGGATGACTACCCCAAGCATAACAGATACATGTACAGATGCATGGACAGACACCCCAATCATTATATACACCCTCTTTTCAAGCTGGCGGAATGATAACATAAACACAATATTATAAAGATTGAATTGAGGAATCTTTGTCTTGTCAACAAACACAGAAAACCCTTACACCATTCCCAATAAAAATTAAGAAAAATGTTTATAATACCCACTTAGGTTTAATGTTTGCCTGGCTGCACAAGAAAATAGACAACAAATGACACCGATATAAAAATCCACATGTATATGCTTAACATATACAACATAACTATAGAAACATTTAAAAAATAACATAAACAAAGTATTTGAACATTGAAAATAAGAACCTTGTTAAACAGAAATTATAATAATATCACAAATGATAATCAATTTATAGGTTAATTAATAAGTATTTAAACTGTGTGTTTACATGTACTAATACATTGTACATGTTACTAAATTGGATACTGCAAATCACTCTTTATTCGTAAGATCTTTATTTTCATGAGAACATTACGTGAGACTATCTCCTTACAAAAATTTCATTCTCGCATATATTTGTACAATTAAAGATCATATATAACAATTAACAAAACCTGTGAAAATTTTTGTCTCACTTATGAATACCAAATAACTACTGTAGATTCCTAAATACAAATTATTTATTATTGAATTTATCACTTAATTTGAAGCACCACCCACAAAAAAAAAACTCTTCTCTTTTATTTTCATATTGTTAAAATACATGTAATGTCTTAATAAAAAGTCTACTCTCAAATTCATGTTCTTGCTTTTTGGTGACTATGAAACATTTCATGTTAAGTACTTGCGTAAAATAAGTAATGTACAGCATCTCATGAAAATAAGGTGTCGCCAAATTTTGGTGATCTGCAGTAGCCAGAATGACAGGCAAATTGTGTTAAAGTACTTGGCAAGTCGAATTAGCTACAATAACTTGTAGAAAAAATTGGATTTCAAAATAGAGACTCTTGTATAAATCATTTAAATATCTTACATATTAAGGAAGCAGTTGAATATTGGTATCTTGCATACTATGCATGTAAATCTTTCTCTACACATGTAGTTTTTATTATGATGCACTACTAATGTATATATAGTTTCAATGCAAAGCAATTTTACAAATCTTATAATTCCTTGAAAGCTAGAAATTATGATTTTACAGGCTTTGATAGTAATTGAATTTCTTAAGACTTTAAGTTAACAGGTGTATGCACGTGTATGCACATGTATATTACAGCTTGGATATTTTTTGTTATGGTTATCTACTTGTTAATATGAATTTCCTATTGTACACAAGATACGTAAACTATCAACCCTGCCTCCTCAGTGAACAGTTGTACAATGGCTGATCCAAAAGCAATGTCGTAACCTGCTATAAAATCTTAAATAGTTGAAAAATTTCAACAAAATTTTGTGTACGTGTACCTCTACTTATTTTGCCTGTTGCCTAAAAATTTCATTCAGATATATGGTCATACTTTTTAAAATATTCAGATAAACATAATGTCAGGTATTGATTATTGCTGCCTGACACATTACCAACATCTTTTAGATGTTACTTTTTGTCACTAAGTTTTGGTACATTTACAAATCTTTCAAATCTCTGTTACAAATGTTTCATTTAATCTACAACACCAACTTTCAAAACTAAGTGACGTTAGAAGTTATCAAATCCTTCTCCCTCCCATCCCTCTATATTTCTACGACTTCAATTTACAAAAGTATTTCATGCAACTTTTATATCTTTATAAAGTTATTCTCCTAATTTGTAGTAAAAGAGTCTGGCATCATGTCTCGATATTTACTCAGGTCATCAACTTTTTCAAAAATTGCAACAGAAGAAGAAAGTGAACGGATAATCAACCATCCTCTAATGTCATAGTCTCTTCAATCCTACTATATACGAAAACTACATGTACACACGATATGGATATGGAAATGAACTACGGACAGCTCAAATAATTAAAAACAATCAAGTGAGACACTCTATAGCAGGACAACAGAAAATTAATTAAAAAGGATGAAAATTAAGAAGCATGTAAAAGATTTACCAGTAATAGATTTGTGGATGAGCTGAAAATGAGTGCCGAAAAGTACCGGGGTAAAACGTTAAAAGACGTCAGTAATGTTATGATGACAGATGAAACTATTTTAAAAAGTATTAAATTATATCTAACTGAACGAAAAATTGAGGCAACATTTAAAATGGATAGAGGTATAAGTATGTAAAATTTTATTGATGACTTCCATTATCAAAGAATATATAGGGCTAGTGACATTGGATCAACCCTCACATAAATGCATTAGGTATACGTAAGAAATAGCCTCAAGCTACTATACTGTTTGTACAGGTTTTTCTGGTTTTTTGATTTCTATTGTTCCAGTGGGTGGTTTTCTGAAGGTCACATAACTGTATATCACACTCCCAGCCACACTAAAATTATAGCATACAAGAAATCATCATTTTTATATTACATGTAGCAGATTAATATTAACAAGAAAAGACTGAATCACTCCATAAAGATAGAAATACTTCTGACAAACTGCTGAAGAACTTTAATCTACAATCTTAGTTTTTTGTAAATGAAAAAAAAAAAGAAGTTAAAAATTACTACTTTTGTATGTTAATTTAAACTAGAGATGGCAAAGGATAACTGGTTACTCGGTTGGAATAATGGTAATTGGTTGCAAAATCTGTAATCTGTTAGTCAAAGAGAATTATAAATGTGTATATTTGAACAAATTTTCATAAAAAAAATATTTCAGATTCAATTGAAGAAAAAAAACCCTCCATGAACATTGATAAGTTAATCAGTTGGAACGTGTTGCAGCTAACCGATTGGCAATTTTATACTCAATTGCCATCCCTAATCTAAACATATACAAAGTGTTCATATGGAACTACTGATACATGTTTTGTAAAATATATCTATTATTTCAAAATCAGTATTAAAGGCACTGTTATAATTACCTTATATTTACACCAATGAAATTAATCCATCTAAAATGATAGTCTCCACCTAAAAACATTCCTATGTATGTGACCAAAAGGTTCTGAAAAAGTAAAGAAAATAAATGAATCCAGATATAGCATACTTTTATTTTTCACTGCCAGACATTTCTGATGAGACTGTAGCTCTACAAAATTAAACTATGAACTTTTTGTCTTGAGCTTCATATTTACAGAATCAGTCTTATATTCAACTTATTGAACTTGTATGTGGACAAAGAGTTACTGAAACAAGTTCAATGCTGAAGGGGGCTAACATTTAAACATAAACAACATAAAAAACCTCAAAAGACCAAGAAAGCATAAGGGTGAATTAAAAAAAAAATGACCACCAAACTGAATTTTTTTGGCAAAATTCAACTACTTATAACATATTTTTCACTTATATCATCATATTACAAATGCATTCTAGTTTAAAATCCTGAAGTGGCAATAGAATAGACAATTGGATTAAAAAGTTTCAGAATTTTTAATGGTAAAATTTCTTTTGAAAAAAGAAAATATCATTACACCTTAAAAGACTTTCTAAAATACATAATCACAAGAAATTATAGTTTTTTATGCTTCAAAATGGTAAAAGGGGTATAAATGATTAAATCTAGACCTTGAATGAGTATCTTCACTTGTACATGTGACAAAAAAGTGGCTTTTTGATTGTTATTTTACATTTTTTTTTTCAATTCTGGTTTGAAAAGTTTTAATATGAAAAAAATATGAAGCAATAAAATTCCCCAAAATTCACTTTTTTGTCCGTTCAAGTCAATTCTTTAAATCTAAGCCAAAAAAGAATTGTTATATACGAGTTCTCTTACAAAAAATACTAGATTTTGAAGTGACCCTATGTTACATTATTGTGTTGCACTGCTGACATCTGATATGTATTTTATTTAACATTGTTTTAAAAATTATAACACACAATAACCCATTCTTACTTTGTAAATCAATTTGTCATGTTGATATTTTTCATCTTTTACAGCAGTTTTTTCATATTTTGAAGACCTTAAAACATGATTATTTGCAAAGTGTAATATATATAAATTGTATTTAAAATATATGTGAAATGATGAAAACTATTCCCTGAATTGACTGTAAAATTTCTGTAATTTGTTGATAGACATAGTGTTTTGAACATCAAATAGTATCAAGCATTTTTTTCAACTTATTTTTTAGTAAAGATAGTTAAAAATCATTGGTAATTATGAAGCAGTTTTGTTGCACTCCTGACTGCAGTAAAGTTTAAAATAAAAACCATAGAACACAAAAATTCATAAAGTGTTGGCAACATCAAGTGGTAATGAAATTGTGCAATACTTATAGTCCAATACTTCATAATGAAAACAGATGAAAGTATTTAAAATTCACATTTTATCTGGAATTATACTCTATTCTATGCCAAAAAACTAGCTTAAATGTATATTTAGAAGATAAAATATATTTTAAAGCATATTTTCCTTTAGAAGACAAACACAGTAACCCACCAGAAAAATTCTACTCATCACTTTTTCTTTTTATTCTTATTGGATGATTTATAATTCTAACATATTTGTTGCACTCCTGACCAAAAGCATTGGGACCTTTAAAGTAGAATTGTGAAGTGAAAATTACATAAGAACTTGTTCTGTTGTTTCAGTGAAGTTGAGGAGGAATTACTTGAATTTTATGACAATGTTTTAGTGTGTTTATTTTTAACGTTCATTAAAAAAATCACAAAAAAGATAAAAACACATCTGAATTGACAAAATTGAAAAAGGAAGGATTTTAATAATAAAACTGTCAATAATTTAGCATTAAATTATACAAAAAGATCATTATTAATTAATGAGAATACTTCTAAGCATGAATAGAAGTCTTTTCGTCACACAACTTGAATCTTTAAAAAAATGTGTTGCACTCCTGACCATAGAAATATGGATCTGAAGCACAGACAGATCCTGTAATTGATAAATCTATTTGGTAAAAATGTTCTTTGTGTCTTTATTTTCCAAAATAAAAATCAGAAAATCATATAATCATGATAACAGTTTTTTCACGCTTGGGAGCAAAACATCAAATGTTGCACTCCTGAAATTTTTGGGTATGCACATATACTTGACTCTCATTAATGCTGCTTGTGATTTATATAACATTTTTAAGTTTTAAAATGTATATCAGTTATTATTTTACACTTCCAAAATTCTTTTTTGTCTTAATTTTCTATCAGAATTTTACAACTGATGTTTTTTTGGCAACACTACATTTTTTCTGTTGCACTCCTGACATGGTATAACATTTTTTTAAACATCAGCCATGACCACAACCTGATTAAACAAAAGTTATGACAGTCCACATTTAAAGCTCAATACTTTGAATATTATCAGGAAAGTCTTTATTTTCAACATGAAGCATTATTTTTTATTTCACAGATCTCCAAAAAATATTGAAATTTCAAAATGTCACAAAAAGATGTTGCACTCCTGACAATTTTAGCATCATTTTTGAGCATAACTTTTTTGTTAATTGAGATATCAATGAGATATTTGGCAGGTATTTAGACACTATCTAAAGACATATGCTGAGACATAGAAATCTATTTTCATTGCCTGTATTTTTAGTGTGGGTTGATAAATATGCATTTGGTCATTTTTTTTTTAATTCGACCATAAGCTTTTCTGGTGTTCAACAAGTAGAACTAATAATAAACAAACATGATTTTGATAGTTCTCTGTGAATTTTGTATGACTTGAGCATTAATTCTTTTGAAAAAAAAGAACAACTGAATTTTTAATTGTATACAAGGGTATATCAAAATTAATAATATGAGACAGAAGACAGTTTCTACTACATGTATTTTGGTCATACCTTTAAAACACCAACAATATTTGTGGTGAGTGCAGAATTGTGATGTGTGCAAAGAACAATGGCGTAGTTCAGGATAAACCCAAGAGTACAGGATAATAAGAACTGTAGCAGAAACCATGGATTCCCCCAGTCTTTATAAGCCAGACCCTGTCACAGAAAACAGAATATCACACAATTATTCATTACAGTCAGTACATAGGTAATCAAAAATTACAAAGCTTATACATGCCTCTATATATGAGGCAAAGACTCACACCAAATAAATGTTCTGGTAATTTGCATTTCTAGATGCATCCATGCAAGATTGATTTGGGTAGAATTTAATGGACCTGCTTCAAAACTTTAAATGTTTCATCAACCCTACTATTATAGGTCAGATGCACAATCCAAAGCATGTCTAGTAATGTGCATCCCTAGAAGCATCATCCCAGGGATTCCATGCAAGTTTGGTTCAAGTACGCTGGTACTAACCTGCAATTAAAACTTTAACTTGATCACTCACCCAGAAAATTTGGTCAGATCCAGCATCCAAAGCAAACCTGGCTGTGTGCATCCCTAGATGCATCATCCATGCAAGTTTGGTCCAGGTAAGACTGTTACTTGAGAATGGATTTGCTCTTAAAACTTAAACTGGCATAACGATGTTTATGCCAACACCAGGGTATAGCATAAGCTCATCTAGAATTTGTCGAGGTGAGCTAAAAAGTCATACCCGGTAGTTAATAGTTGCACACTTTACCTAGGCTGTTATTTTGTCACTATACATTCTTTGATTTAGACCATTTTTCTAATATCAACTTTAAATTCAGAAATTAGATGAGATATTCTAGAACTAGAGACATCTTGAGTGAATAAAGTTGAATGCACTTACTTTTTCAATTTCTCCATTATACAAAGCAAAAGCAAACACTGGTAAAATCATGAAGAGGGAATTATAGAATAATAATCCATACTTCCCAAGATCCTGAAATATGAAAGAAAAAATTTGTTAACATCAACCTATACAAAATATTTCAAATTTTATTTTTCTTATAATTTTGATGGGGCCTGGACACAGTTGCATTGCAGTTTTGTTTACAATTTTAAATTTCTATTTTTAATCACAAAATAACTTCAGTTAAATGAATTGAACTTACAGGTATATGAAAAGTTTTAAATTTCAATGACCACACTATTCTTAATAACATTACATCAAACATTTGTATTTGTAAACATGGGAACAAGCTCTGTTATTGTTAATGTTTTCAATTTAACTCTGCACTCATCACTGAACACAAACTGACAACACCAGTGTGTTGGTTTTGCTTTCTCACATTTCTAATTTTAGAGATTTTCTGGATTATAGTTTTATTTAATATCTTTTAATTAATACACAATCTTCCACTTTTCTTAAATATCAAGGATATACTGGTATTTTTCTTTGTGAAAGTGCAAGGATGTGTGTCAATAAAATGCATCCAGAAATTTTAAAAGAAGTTTCTACACAAGCTTTTATAATATATCAGTCTGAAATGCTCTAGTAGCACGTATGTCATGATATTATACCAAAATTTGAGAAAATATCAACTTCAAATTTGTGTTCAAGCATAGAAAAAATTTATTTGCATGCTCAGAAAACCTCAATTGAAGGAATGTTTGCCAGTGAGTAGATTGCAATTTATGTTATTTTTCTAAAGTACTAATTTGTTTATTAGTGGCTATTTTTGTTTACCTTTGCTTCCAGTTTTTTCTTGGTGTACACTCCATTGGCCGCTGTACAGACATCATTGAGTAAAATCATGATGTAACCAGTGAGGTCAAAGGTCAGGTCATCACTATAGCAAACATATATATATATATATATATATATATATATATATATATATATATATATATATATATCATATGATTATTCAAAAGGCATAGAAATGTATACACTCATATTAATGATAAATAACACAAACATTTTTTTTACCTTCTTGTGAAGAGTTCTAATCTATACATCTATACATTTTTACATATTTTGGACAAATTTAGGATATTTTAGAAAACATCCATAGAGAATAGTATCCAGTAATACCTATTCAACAACAGGATGTTCTCAAAGCAATGTTTAATTGATGTCTCAGAAGAGTTCAAGGCACTGAAAACAATTCTCCAGCAAACACAACTTGATGTAATTGTTTCTTCTCATTTTAACATATCTTGCATATTTCCATATATTAAAATTCTCATCAATATTCAAAAACAAAGAAGTGAAATAATGTTTGTGTTAGTTATCCTTAAATGTCTTTTATACTAAGTAAACACTTTTTATAGATTTTAATGATCATACTGTTACAAGATTTAATAAATAATCATCATGTGATTTCTTTGTTATATATCATTATCATGCGATTTCTTTGTTATATATCATTATCATGTGATTTCTTTGTTATATATCATTATTATATCATGTGATTTCTTTACCTTATATCATTAATATTACATTAATTTTACCTGGCAGCAACTATTGCACCAAATATCATCAGAAAAACTGTAAACTGTACCACTCTTGGTGCCTTTACACTGATAAAAAAAATACAAAACATCATGCTCAAGCATGCAGACAGGAAATAAGACAAATGTAAGACAAAATAACTCTCAGTGACTCGTAAATCAACAGACTAAGATATATAATTATAAAAATTGTAGAACTCCAGTATTTTCTTTTCTTCTTCCAACTTAAGAAAATAGAAATAAATTGTCCAAATATATTTTAGTCTTTGTATAATAAAACAGTTAATTCTTTCAGTTAAAAAATTAGTAATATCTTGAAAAAACTAAAGAAAATTTTTTTTTCAACATTTTACCAGTAAATGAAATCTATACATATCTTGAATTAACAAACAAGAATTGTCCAATCATAAATCCTATTAAAATAGCACAAACTTGCTTTGCATTATCTGAATTCTCTCTCTCTCTCTCTCATGTTTGACCAAGATGAGCTACTTACTTTAACACATAATATTCTGCAATCATTGTAAAGAGAATGGCAAATCTTCTTAGAATTGTAAACATTGGTAAACTGTAAAAGATAATAATACATTAATATAATGTAATTTTTGAAGAATTTCTCACCCACATGAATAGTTCATAAATTGCTCATAATTCATAAATAGGGACTTATTTTACAGACCTCTGCTTATGAAGTTTTTTCATCAAGCCAGCTAGCCGTTTTCACACATGGCTATATATGTCTTTTTGATGAGACAGGTAACTACTACTCATTAATACTGAATTTTATTATATGATTGATTAATTCCCATCTCTCTGATAGGCTGAGATCCAACAATGTTAGAAAAATACTACGTTATATTGTCCTGCACATGACCTTCCAGGTCAATATAAGGAATTATTTCCAGGTCAATGTAAGGAATTATTTCCAGGTCAATATAAGGAATTATTTATTCTACATTGGACCAAAAATAGATAATCGGTGAATATTGTACTCTTCAGGTGTCTAAATCATCGTATTGACCTCAAAAAACAGCAATAATTGTATATTGTATTCCTCAGGTAGTTAAATCATCGTATCAATTAATACCTCAGATTTTTAACAGCAATGCTAGTAATTTATATATTATTCAAAAAATGATTTCTTACTAACTTTAGTTTCTTGGTTCCACCTAAACCAAACAATAAGTTGCCAATAAAAATTATAGGTAATGGCCATATCTGTAAAAGAAAATAGAGGTGTTTTAATAAGTTTTGGTAAATACATGTGAATGTCAACAAATCAACATAACTGTTCAGCATTATACACAATTGTTTAGGACTGGTATAAAAATATTCATTAAGGAAATGCATATTAGAATCATATAGCTTTAGATCAAATTTATCAGGACAAAATGCTAATATCCTAGAAGGTCAAACATATGAATACTGACAATAGGAAAATATTTTAGGGGGCTTTTATAGGGGCAAGAATGCTTAAAGGAATAATACAGTTCATAACTATACTGATGATTTATATCAATTTTGTAAATCAAAGCCCTCTTGTTATACAAGTTCCTATTGTGTAAATCTGTTGTTCTTCATCATTTGAAGAAAAAAAAAGAAGCTATAAAATGACCCTATATTAATACATCGAAATGTACTAGTAGATGCATATCATGGAATATTTTAAATATTTTCTGTCTATATATCCATGTATATAACTTGAACAGGATCAACATGAATAGCAATGGTTGAATATAAATTTGACTAACTGTAGCAAGTCTTCCATTTGAAGAGCCTTTGTCAATTAAAAAATGAGCAAACATATTGTTATATTGCAAGCACAAAAATGTACCTGCATATTAGTATATGCTGAATCAATGTTACCATTTACAATATAGGCCTATTTTGTGATTCCCTGTATTAATTATAATGGGAATCAGAATCTAACAACAAACAATTTGTAAGAAACACCTCAAAAGCATTACACACACTCATACGACCATTACCAAGAACAAGTACCAGTTGAACTTCGGTATCTTGAACATGGATATATCGAATACAACGCATATTCGAAGTGATTGGAAAGTCCCAAGCCCTTTATCTTCAAGTATTATACCCTCAATATCTCGAACCCACAGATATCTTGAAGTTTTTTCTTGGTCTCACCGAGTTCGAGATTACAAGGTTTGACTGTACATATCAATAATATTATTATTTTGTATTTATAGTTAAAATTAACATACTTTAACAAATATTCCAAAAGAAAATCCAGGAAATTCCACTAAACCAAGTAGTTTTGCTAAGAGTAGAATCACAATGCCAGTGGTCATCTGAAATAGATGATAGATTCAGCTCAAGTTAAATCTATAAACCCTGCATACCATTAATTGTAATATATGTATAAGAATTCAATCATTATGTCACTTCAAACATCAATACATTTTCTTTTCACAGAAATAAGAAAATCATCTTGGAATGTCAACCTTCTGAAACACTTACCTGACCAAGAGCCAAGAACTGGAAAGATGGAAAGCTGCAAAGATCAATACATTCACATATTAATTTATATCAACCCAGGCATATTAAAAGCATGCATGCAATTTTCTGTACCATCAAACACTTCACAATATACTGTACATGTACATAAATTGGCATATTCAGAATTTAGCACAATCACTGGGTATGGAGTTGTTGGCGAAATTATGAATTAGCGCTATACATGCCCATGCCATATATTGCATTTGTAAATGATTTCTTAGCGGTATTCATGAATTAGCGCATCCTTGTCTGCTCCAAAGCCTCTAAAAGATGAAGCCCGCTTTTTTAAGTACACATACAGTATGCAGCTGGAAATAAAAGGTCTGATATTGATAAAATTTACTACATTGTGCAAATATAACTAAGCAGATATGTATTTTAGGTCTATAAGCAAAAATAAGGCATGATGTTTGTTGCCATAGAAACTAATTCTCTTTCTCCTGCCACGCCCCCTTTCAAAAGTTTCCATACATCACATGACATAATATCAATTATCAAACTAAATTAGATTTCCCCAATTTTAATTATTGCCCCCATTCTAAATTGGTAACTATTATAATGGATAAATTTCTTTACTTAATTGTATCATTTTATTTACAAGAGGCCCATGGGCCACAATGCTCACTTGAGTAATTTTAGCCCTATCTGCTCTTTAGATTTTCCAAAAGATTTTTATATTTCCATGAAAAATTGTGACCCCATGTTTAAAGCCCACTCAAACTCTAAGGGTCTCTGAATCCACACAACATGATTATCTTGGCCTTGTAGAAATAGAGATGAAAATTCTTTTCTTGTATATGTGCATTATTTTACTGATCCCTATTTTAGCTACCTCTAACCCATGGTACATAATTTGGTAGGGAAAAAAGAATCCATTCAACTTGGCAATGTTTGCATATGAATGGTGCAATTGTGGTTCTTGACAAGAAGATTTTCAAAAAGTATTTCCTATAAAGTCCCATGTAAAACTTTAATCCCCTATTGTGACCCCACCCTATCCCTGGGGGGCCATGATTTGATCAATCTAGAATCTACACTACCTCAGGAAGCTTTCACATTTCATCTCTTCTGGTCCAGTGGTGCTTGAGAAGATTTATAAAGATTTTTTCCTATTTTGATGTAAAACATTAATCCCCTCTTGTAATACCACCCTACCCCTGGAAGCCATGATTTGTACAATTTAGAATTAATGGTACCTCAGACAGTTTTCATATAACTTTCATCTCTTTTGATCCAACAGTTTCTGAGAAGAAGATTTTTAAATCATTTTCCCTATTACATATTTCAATGTAAAAATTTTATTCCTTATTGTGGCCCCATCCTACCTCTGGGGACCATGTTTTTAATAATTTAGAACCTACTTTACCTCAGAAAGCTTTCACATAAGTTTCATCTCTTCTGACCCAATGGTTCTTGAGAACAAGATTTTTTAATGACTTCATCCTATTTTTGCCTCTTCTTGATTATCTCCCTTTGGAATAGTACTTGTCCCTTCGATTGAAAATTTTAAAATTTCCTTCACCCAAGGATGCTTTGTACCATTTGTGGTTAAAATTGGCCTTGTGGTTCTTGAGAAGAAGTCGAAAATGTGAAAAATTTACAGATTGATGGACAAACAGACCGGCAGATGGACAACAGTTGATCAGAAAAGCTCATTTGAGCTTTCAGCTCAGATGAGGTAATAAGCATTGTAGATTCCTAAATATATGTGAGGAATCAACTATCTTGTAATTTTGCAAGAAGCACCGATCGCAAATTAAAAATACTAATGCTTTTAACTTAATATTGCTAAATTGCACATAAAAACATCAGATCAACAGTCCAATCCCTAATTCATATTCTGGTGATTTGACTACTTTAGTCATTTTACATTATGAAAAACTTGTGTAGAAAAAAGAATGTACACTTTAGTTTTGAATACAAGTTGACTCCTTGTTTACGATTCGGGGAGTTATGTCCAAGACACGATGTAGTTACGATATCGACAGATTACTTTTTTATAGTTTGCTATAATATTTCTCTATTCTTGTGTGTATAACAGAATACTTTCTGTTTTAAGAAGTTTTCCTTACTGTCAATATCCACGATGTATCAATATCGAATCATGATTGTTCAAAGGATTATGGTTTCCACCCTTAATATTGTGTTTTTTAACATGTGAGTTACTTGAACATGTTGAAAACTATCACTTATAAAACTTTCCATGTAGTGTCAATATCATCGATATCGCTGCGATATCGAATAATATTTGCTCAACCCTTGGAAAGTGCCGTCCCTGTTAATGTGTATGTGTGTCTATATTTAAATACTTTACCTTTAGAAGATTGTACTTGCCATCGATATCGTCGATATCGACGATATCGTATTGATATCAAATCATGTTTATTAAAAACATAATCTTTACCAACTTTCACCCTAACACAAAACCTTACTTTTAACCCAACCCAAGACAATAACTTCTGTATTTCTTAATGCAATACTTGTGCATATGTACTTTCTGGTTAATAAGTTGACCCTACTGTCGATATCGTATCGATATCGAATCATGATTGTTAAAAACATATTTACTAACTTTCATTCTAACCCAACACCTTACTTTAAACCTAACCCAAGGCAATAACAACCCCTAACCCTTTGTCATCCTTATTTATTTTCATATTCATGCCAATAATGAATCAATATCGACATCGCTTGTGGCCTTGTAAAATTATGTTATACCTCATTTTGAAAATGAATTGTACAAATAGGATCCATATCGATACGATATCGTCATGGTATTGTCAATATTGAGGACATCGACATAGCACCAAATCTCATATATGAATATTTCCAATTAGTAATACTGATCAGGATCGATATCGATACGATATCGAGATAATATTGTCGATATTGTCGATATCGACATCGAATTCGTTCTTGGACATGTATGGATTCGGGTTGTCTACAAGTTGACTGTAAATCTCTATTAATATTACTAATCATGGCCTTGCTGTTCTTGAGAAAGCTTTTAAAGATTTCCCTATAATTTCCAATTAAAGAATTTGATTGTCCATTGTGGCTCCATCCTTCCCCCAGGGAGTCATGATTTGAACAAACTTGATACTGCTGTAATGGTTTGGGCTGTGGATATCTGCCTGGGTGGTTCAGTCGAAAGAGCACCTGACTAGTGATGCAGGGGTCCCCAGTTTGATTCCCTGTCCAGTCATACATTTTCTCCTTTCCTGTTACAGATTTGGTGCCTTTGACCACCCCTGGACTTGCAGGTTAAAGTCCTGCCAGGGGCTAATAAGAACTTGGGTTGTGTTTTCGAGGGCAAAGACAATTTAAGGAGGGAGGAATGTAATGGTTTGGGCTGTGGATATTGGCCTGGGTAGCTCAGTTGGTAGAGCACCTGACTAGTGATGCAGAGGTCCCAGGTTCAATTCCCAGGCTAGCCATACATTTTCTCCTTTCCTGTTACACTACACTACCTGGTGATGCTTCCATATAAATATGACAAATCATGGCTTTGTTGTTCTTGAGAAGATTTAAAAGATTTTATCTATGTATTCCTAATGTAAAACTTTGATTGCCCATTGTGGCCCCACACTACCCCCCAGGGTCATGATTTAAAAAAAACTTGAAATCTAAATTACCTGAGAATGCTTTTATATAAATATGACAAATCATGGCCTTGCTGCTCTCGAGAAGATTTTTAGAGATTAGTACAATACTATTTGAGCAAAGCATATCTATCACAGTATACACAAATTCATTGTAAAGTCACAAACTGTTGATATGATAATTTCTCAGTGATGTTATAAAATGTTGATGTTTTCAACAGATTAACTTATACTGTACCATATCATGATTTGATCGAGTTCTAAATAAAACATTTTCATGGTTTAAGATTATATGTGCAAATATTTGCAATAAGACAGTTATAAGTAATAAAGTTTCATTTTTATACATCTTTCGGGATAAAGATATGTGCAGGATGGTATGTGATCAAATCTACCATATAGCCCGAAGGGTTTAACGGTAGATTTGAGCATATAGTTGTATACCGATCTGTATCACATGTTTGAAAATTATACTCCGTGTTTTAGATAACTCCATATAGTAGCAAATGTATATCTTTTTTAACTCATATAGCAGCTATATGGATATCCAATGTAAATACATTTGCAATATTATAGGACACAGAATAGGATGCAGATAATCAATGCAAGCAATCCTCTATGCCAAGTCAACAAATTTTTGAAGCTTGAATCATCATTTCTCAGCATTTTGATATTCCGACATGCATGTAACAGGATAAATAATTACACTGAACGACCCTTTTTCCATACACTGGTTATTATATTTCTCTTATTTTAGCAAGAAAGCAATTTATTACACAAGGCATGATACATAGACAATAATAAAGAAGAAATATTACATACCCGTAAGATGTCAGCGTTAATTTGTTGGCAACAATTATCATAAAGGATGCCACGCCATAGAATATAGCAGAGGCAATTCTGGAGAAAAATGAGCCAACGTCTTCCTCCATCTTTCGTGTTTACACTGGAAGTTTGTGTAAAATTTGAATGTGATACGAATAACTTATTCCGGAAATGAATTTATTCGTATACAAATTGTCATTTATGCATAGTAAAAACACAGTGTTTTCAGAACTTAGTGTACACTACAGGCTATAAAATTGATTTTATGTCAATTTAATAAATGTTTCATAAGTAACATTGTTTCAACTCAATCAAGCGAACCGCGCGAATCCGCACACAGGATCAGGAAGTGCGCGAACAAAAGCCAATCAACGCGTTGCAAAAACATGGAATCTCAGACACAGCCGTCAGCGTTTACATTTGATAGGCCTCATTCAGCTGGATCTGACAGGTAAAGTGTTCATTCATTACACTAAATAATTGAAGACTAATTAGTTACCTGTAAATTATTTCATTTCTTTTTTGATTAATGAGGTAGAAGGCATACATTTGTTACCACGTGTTTATTCATTTTCTCCGAACTATTGGTAACATGCCAAGATGCAATATGCAATCCATGTGCAATATTTTATAGTGAACACTATGTAATGGTGTTTCAAACCACACATTTGTCATGCAGTATTAAGTCAACTAGTGTGTCATTTTTTTAATTTATATTTATAACCTTAGACCATGGACAGGTTTGTTGTTTTACCATTTTGATTCTGTTTACATTTATTCCAGAAATTAAAAAAAATAAATTTGCCTGAAAGCTTGACAATCAGCAGTGCTTTGAGGTCTTTAAGTAAATGCTATTTAACTTATAAAGTCACTATGTTGTTTAAAAAATTAAACACTTCATGTCAATTAATATTATGATTTTTCATAAAAATTTAAGTATATCGTATTTTAGACAGTAGAATATATTCTTGTCAAAGGAACTGATATTTGGTATTAAAGGTCAATTATCAAAGATATGACTAAACCATGTCAATAATTTTATCAATAAGTAACATTATATTCCCTGAAAATGTCTGAAATTTCGAAACTATTTTACATAAATTTTCATGTCTTTATCAATTAAATATAATCATTATTTGGACCTATAAATCAAACTGAAAATGTAATAGCTATCATTTGCCTGTTGTGTGAGTATTTCTGGTATTTTTTATCCATTATGTACTAAAAATATATAAATATTAAACCCAAACTGGCTATTCTTTAGCTAGATGATCTAAAGAGCTGTATATCTTGCTTGTTATTAACTCACAGTTTAAATAATTTTTTTTCTATAAAGAAATTGAAATTTTATTGTGAGGCTTTCATCCAGTATATAGAATTTGTGCTCCATATTCAATGCCTATTCAAGAAAATCTGGCAAAATAAAAAAAATTAGTGTTACCTTGAATTGTTGCATTCATTTTGATTGTAAAAAAAAAAAAAACGTAATTGAGAGTAGGCAAATTTAGTCCTTACAGACACCTTAATAACTTCTCACAGTATTGATTTATTATAATTATGATTTTTTTTTTTTCAAATATTATATTAATTATGTACTCTTATCTTGTCAACTTTCTTTAGTGGGAGTGGGAGTGGTGAGGAACATGAAACATGCATTGTCAATTCTCCACTAAAGGCTCCAAAGAGTCCTGTAAAACCCACATTGGCACGCCTCAAGTCTCGCACAGGAGCATCAGCTAGCAGTGCAAAGTATTTCCATGCAGGGGGGAGAACTGTGTACACCTCAGGAAGACCCCCATGGTATGATTCCCATGGTCTTCTGAAGGAGGCATTTGTCATAGGTACAAACTAGTAATACATGCCCTGAAAATGTGCTCTTTGATATCATTTATGTAATGTGCAGGGATGTTTAATTTTTCAACACTCTGCTTTTGTATTTTAAGATTTTGAATTAGTTACAGTCTCTCTTTGAAACATGATATTGATAGGTTCAAATTAGTTAATTCACATTCTTAATAAAAAGATTGTTCTACATAAATTACAGACCAACAGTTCATTATTATGATTGTAAACTTAACTTGAATGAAATATCAGTTTTATGAGTGCACTAAAGTCTGAATTTCTAAACATCTCTAGGGCTATGTGGGGGAAGTGCTTCAGGAAAGACAACTGTGGCAAGAAAAATCATTGAGGCTCTGGATGTTCCTTGGGTCAGCTTGCTAAGCATGGATTCCTTTTACAAGGTAAGATCACCAAGTGCTTATTACGAATCTTCAAAGATTGTCCCAGAAACTTTTATCACTTTTAGGTTTATATATCGACAAAAATAATTTTTGTGATCAGCCAATTAAAAATCAGTGTATTAAAGAAATCAGGTACATTTAAAATGTTTGTCCATGGAAATATTGTTGAATAATATGTAGTAATGTACACATCACAGATATAAGAGCACATCTAACCTAGGAAGTGTTTAAATCTTTCTGTCAGTCCACAACAATGAAAGGGTACCTATACTATAAATGACTTTATCTGTTATCTATAACCACTAGAGTAACTGTCTGCTACTTTGCAAATTTATTTATTTTTTTTTGCAGAATTTTTTTAAGATGTGCACCTCTGTTTTGAGACAGATTTGCATGACAATTAAAATTAGTCAATGTTTGTGGCAACACACGTTTAGAACCACAAATTTTGTTGCTCTCTGAAGAATATGTACAAAAGTTTAAAAAAAAAAGAATCAAAATGCAGTCCTTAATTTTGGCATTGAAAGTTGCTAAGGTACTCAAGTTTGACTTTTAATACACCTTCTGTGGATTGTTTATGTCTCTACAGGTTCTTGGGCCAAAAGAACATGAGCGAGCAGAACAAAATGAATACAACTTTGACCATCCTGATGCTTTTGACTTTGATCTGTTGATTAAAACATTGCGTCGCCTCAAGGAGGGAAAGAAAGTAGAAGTCCCCATCTACAACTTTGTGACTCACAGCAGAGAAAAACACAGCGTAAATACCTTGAATTCAAAAGACTTCTATAAATATATCAAAACTGAAAAAATCCATCAATTAATTTTTCCATTGAGTTTGAACCTCAGAAACTTTCTAAGTGGAACCTATTTTAAAACAGTTGAACAGAATAAGCAATGAATGTCATTTTTGTCTATTTCAGAAAACAATATATGGGGCCAATGTTGTGATATTTGAGGGCATTATGTCATTTGTCAACAAAGATTTATTAAATGTGGGTATCATGCTTCTTTTCATGTAGAAACTGTTAAAACAATATTGGAACAGAATTTAGTTGACCATTTTGTTTTCATTACTGTACTCCTTTTCATTGGATTCTCCATGTATATGACCAAAAAAAAAAAATGATTAAAAATCGTTTTACATCATTTTTATAGGGTAAAAATTGTATAAAGAACAAGTCTCAATAAGGCTTATCTGTGGTCCCCGGTTACTCGTCAAATTTCGAACATTTATTAGAATTTTTAAAAATTAAATTTTATTATTAACTAATGTCTTTATTATTTGAATCATCATCTAAGAATGTCAAACAATAGATATAGGCAGCATACAAAGCTGCGCGTTGAAGGTAGGGTCCTTTGATTTTCATGAATATCAAAAGAAATCAGTGACAAGTACACACTTCAAAGCTTTCGTAAACACCGAGCACAGGTTTGTTCAGAGTCGAGTTTGAAATATAATGTGTATATTATATCTGTAAAGGTTGAGTGAAAATATCTTTGTTGAACAACCTTGTGCTCTATGTTTTCTAATTAAAAGTATTATGATTTTGAATCTCTTCTTTGACTTCATTTAAATGCGATTAACCTCTTTATGACCTGTTTAGAATCATAGCAAGCCACGTGGATTTGTATCGTTACGGGTAAATGCCCCCAGTAAACGTGCTAGTTCTCACTTGAAACGTACTCAGTTTTATATCGATCAGCATGGACTTGTTTGGTTCATCTTGTTACAGCTTTTATTGCCAAAGTTTTGTAAATAGAAAATTGTATTTGTAGTTGATTGTGAATCTTGAATATATAATTCGTCTTTGAACGAAAAATATAATTCCAAGATCTTCTTTTTATAGTATCTAATCTAAATGTCTCCGCCCATTTCCGTGTAATAGAGAAACCGTAGTCTGATCGGGGGAAAATGTTCCGGGATTTTTTAGTGCGATAGGTGTTAAAAATAGGCTTGTATTTTTTGATATGTTTAATTATTCATTATAAATACACAATGTTTTAATTAGAAATACTTCGTTATACACAATGAAAACAATCAAAAAACCGTACGCTAATATTTAACCGGTAAACCAAGGGTGTAAAAAGGGACCACACTACTATACTTAAGTAGAATACTCCTTTACTTACAAATGAATTATTTTTGTATGATAATTATGAGATACGTTACCATATTTATAGCTATTAGATATGAAGATTTTTGTGGAAACTGACTCAGACATTCGACTGGCCAGACGACTAAAAAGAGACATAGCAGAGAGGGGACGGGAACTAGAGGGTGTGCTGAAACAGTACAGCAAATTTGTAAAGCCTGCCTTTGACCACTATATAGAGCCCACCATGTCACATGCAGACATCATTGTACCCAGAGGTCAGAAAGTTTAAACTTTGATTTTTATAACTTTAATTAATAAAGTATGCCTAAAAATAATGTGAAGAAGAACTACCAGGTAATCTTGAAATATTACACTGTACAAGTGAAAGTGTCTCAAAATTGATTTTATGTGAATCAGACTTTCAAAATTATACCCCCTTGCCTTACCCCACTTCATGGTTTACTTAAACATTCAGAATTTTGTTGAAGGTTTGCACTACAGTGAAAAATTTTAAAGCATTGTTCACCTTTTGGGCATTGATTCCCCATTTTAAAGAACAAACATGGCAAAGAATACAATTACATGTCATTTTCTCTGTTGTTAAATCCCTCATCAGCATCACAATCTTATCTTTCAACAGATTCAGGAATTGAGCAATTGAAATATGCTATCTTTCTTTATCAAAATTTTAACCAAAAATAAATAATTTACTTTATCAAGTACTTTTCTGAATCTGTTCTTATCTTCTTGAAAAAATGAGCTAGTAGATACATTTTTAAGGCATTAATTCATCACACCTTAATTTCTTCTCAAAGTTGTTTTTTATCTTCAGTATGCAGACTCCCCCCCCCCCCCCCCCCCACACACACACACACACCCCACCACCACACACAAAAAATGGCTGTTCAAGTTTTGTTTATCACATGAAAAAAGAATACAGGGACTGAATTCAATTCTTAGTTGCAATGCACCAATAAATGCCTGATAATAAAAGTTGAAATAAAATTTAAATTTAATTTCAATTTTAGGGGGAGAAAACCAAGTGGCCATTGATCTCATTGTCCTTCATGTCCACACACAGCTTAAAAAGGTAATTGTTGATTTAGATTAATCTTAATTAAAAATTGTAATTGTTGTCTTGGATTAATATTAACTTAAAACAGGGGCTGACAAATCCCATTGCCCGATGCCCAGGGCTAGTGAATTTTAAGGGTGGGCAAGTGAAATTTTATCAACCACTACTTGCCCATGGGCAAGTGACTTGAAAAAAATAAAATCCATATGTAAAGTCATAGATCTAAAGCTTTGTACAGGGGTTTGCATGATCTTCTCGGTATTTGTCTTCCATTTTTTTAGATTTATATTTTGAAATATGATAATAGTTTATGGTGGGACAAGCAAATATTCAGGTAGGGCAAGTGAATTTTGACCATGCACTTGCCCTTGGACAAGTGCCTAAAAATTTATTTGTCAGCCCCTGTTAAAAGGTAACTGTTGACTTGGTTAGATCAGTCTTCACATGAAAAGGTAAATGTTGGCTTAGAAAAATCTTAACTTAAAAAGGTAACTATTTTAACTTTAAAAAACTCCAGTTGACTTAGATCAATCTTAACTGAAAAGGTAACTGTTGACTTACTGTAAACCAACTTTTATTCGCGTGCGAGAAATATTCACGTGTTTTGCGACCTACTTTAACTCACGAATATTTTCCGCTGCGAACCATTTATTTTGCTTTTTATTGGTAGAGAATGTTTCCTCAGTCGCAAAAATTAATCGTCGCGGATTGATTTCAAACCAACGAATCACAAATAAAAGTTGACGCGAATAATAGTTGGTTTACAGTAGATTAATATTAACAAATTATTTTCAGAGGTGAGAGTCTGAAATTCTTTAATGAAATTTTTTTTGCCCAGTACTATTTTGCTTATTGACAAATAGATATACATGTAGATGTATCTTTCAGAATTTGTTATATCCTACAATACATTATGAATAAGTACATATACTTTACATGTATTCTTTAGGCAGCTGATTTTGCCAGCAACTCTGAGTTGGCGGCATTCTTTGTAAGGATCGAGTGAAGTGTGCTCACATTTTTTTTATATTTTTGTTTGATCAACATAACATTATTGCCGTGTATTAGAATAGCAGTTCACAACTTCTATTGCAGATGGCTTTTTAGATTTACAAGTCCCTGTTACACCTTAAAAAGTTTTTCTTTTTTATTGTGAATGAAAAATTCAACAATGTAACATTGTTTTAAAAAAAAGCAGTACATATTAGTTCTCTTCCTCATACTGTAGTTTTCCATTAGATGAATGCTAGTAGTACACAAGAGCATTGTGAAATGACATTTTTATAACTGAATGAAAAGCTATGAATTGTTATGAAAGTGTTTTCTTTTGACATAAATCATTGGATCATTTTTTATTTTGTTTTCAACAGAGAGGATTTAAATTACGAAAAGAACTTGCACACTCTGCCATGAATGGTACAAAAATGCCAAACAGTCTATATGTTTTAGAACAGACTCCACAAGTACAGGGACTTCACACATTTATAAGGTGAGCTTAATGGTCACAGAAATTTTTGAATTGCATAGTGTAGTCTATCTGCTTTTATACATTTTTAGGCTCACTTGATCTGAAAACTGAATCACATTGTGTCTAGTCCTTCTGTCCGTCCATCCGTCTGTTAACTTTTCACATTTTCAACTTCTTATCTAGAACCACTGGGCTAATTTCAACCAAACTTTCCACAAAGCATCCTTGGGTGAAGAAGATTCAAATTTGTTCAAATGAAGGGCCACACACTCATTCAAGGAGAGATAATTCAGAAATAGTGAAAATTTTGTGGCATGTTTTAAAAATCTTCATTGATCCAAGTTTCTAAATAAAAGGTCAATGTCAAAATCGGTTTCTAAGAAAAATTCTTTTCTGGAGCATATTTTCTCTTCCTTTGGTCTTATCAGGCCAATGCCACTAAGTGCCAATGGTTAAAGTGTGTACAATTACCTTAAACCAAATTCCTAGGTCAGAAGTTAAGGTTGTAGTAGTTTTTTGTGTTAATTCCTTGTGAAATTTGTGTATTTTATGCTTTGGTCCAATTCTGCTCATACTCCACAGTGACTTGATCAAAGGTCAAGGACAGATCAAGTTTCTATGTAAAGTCTTTGTCTAGAACATATTTTCTCTCCCCTTAACTCAGTCTGGCTTTAACTTCACCTAAAAAGTGGCCTTTGGTATAGTTTTTTTTTTTTTTTAAGATCAGAGGTCAGGTCAAAGCAGATGTTGTCATAAATCTTTCTCTGGAGATCTGCTTTGACCTTGACCTCAACTTCTAGGTTTGATATCAAACATGAAATACATTGTCATATTATTTACTTCAATAATAAAAATTGTACCTAATACAGTGCATGTGAAATTTCTTTATGATTGACAAAAAAAGGAATTTCCAATGTGTCTAGAACCTTCTCTAACAGTCCTCATATGTTTCATGGTTCTTTATCTTTTCTTCTTGCAGAAATCGTGAAACCCCAAGGGATGAATTTATTTTCTACTCCAAGAGGCTCATGAGGTTGCTGTTTGAGTATGCACTATCAATGTTACCACACAAGGTAAGAAAATGCTTGGCTCCATCAAGATAGTTTTAATTTTTGTGGGGGGGGGGGGGATTAAATGTGTCTTGTCACAGAATTGAAATTGAGTTTTAATAATTGTCATATTTACTTCTCATTGGGCGCCTGTCTCTGCTCAACTTCATCCTTGGTCAAAGATTCACAACTATGTAACATTTGGTTACTATGAATTAAGGTTTGATTGAACTTTGAGAGCTTTGTGATGATAGTGAAACCATGAAAGTGTGTCGCCTTGAACAAGTTAATCACGTACATGTAATGGAAGAAAGAGAAGATAACTTTGGACCTAAATTGCGAAAAAAAAATTGTCACTTGTATCTTCAAATAGCAAGCTCTCATTAGAATGTAGCCACAAAGTAAAGTTGATTTCCAGTAAGAATTTAAGCCAAGTTACAATTACTACCCCGGGGAACATTTTGTTTCACAATCTCATAATTTTGTTTAATTTACAGGCTGTTGTTATAGACACACCTCAAGGGGTTCAATACCATGGAAAAAGACTGGATGCCAGCAAGGTATAATTTTTTACATATAAATTCTATTCCCAAAAATTCTGATAGCTGACTAATTTTATGCTGTCTTTATAAACACCTGACAGATTGCTTTAATGACTTTGATTTCTTCCACCATCAGGGCGATGGAGGAATGGTAAGCATGTGACTGCCTGATTGTGCAGCTTTTATTGTATGACTATGTGTAAATTTATATCTCAGATTTTTAGAATTGTGCCTGCTACTGATTTCATCTTGATTTAACTATACATCAACTTCATTTGACTTTTCCTATTATTTCATGTAAACTTTACTTTTACATGCATTAATTATCATGCAAAAAGGTCCAACGACTTTGTTGGCTAACAGATATTAACTGTGGTCATACCTTTAAGCTGATTTGATTATCATGATATTAATAGAATCCTTAATGTTAGTGCATTTTTTCTCTCTTTAAGATTGAATCTTCATCTTTTTCCTGTCACTGTGAGATTTTGAATTTCCCAAATTTGTTTACATAATGTACTAGTATGTATTTTAATTGAGAGCGATATCAATTTCATGTTTAAGAATGCTGTCACAAAGTAATATAGTACATTTCAAAATATTTTCTTAAATAATCAAACCTATTCCTTTTTCACATTAGAAAATTTTGTTTTTTGGTCAAATGTTTTCCTCTTTATTTTCTTTGAAATATTTTTTTTTTAATAAGTGTGTGTTCAATATATTATATGTAGAATAAACACTGGAAAATACAATACATACATATTTGATGTGGTTTTTTACTGGTACATGTAATTAATTTTTTTTTATTAGTAAATAATATAAGCACTACAGTTGGTTTTCACCCTTTCAGTCAGTGTGTCTCTCTATCCTGAACACCTTTCCCTCTTAAAAAACATGCTAAGCATCAGCACAAGCCTTATAGGACTTGACAGGTTTTGATTTAAAAAAAGGATTTTGTTATTCCATGTAGTACATGTATAATCACTGATGCTGTTGAAGGCTTAAATGCTTTATTTTCACATTCTTTGCAAGTTGTGTTATGAATTGATTTAAAATATTATAATTAAGAAAAAATAGCAAGTCAGCTAAACAAAGTAAAAAAGAAGCTCGAATTTATTATTGATAAACTTTTAAAACTGTTATTACTTTCTTTTGACTTGATTGAACTATAGTACAATTATTTTTAATTTCCTGTATTAAAGAAATGAGGATCTATACAATTCCTTTGTCCCTAGAGATTTGTTTTGAAAAAAATAAACAATTGCAAAATAAAATTGATACAAAATTGCAATGCAAATTAATTTTCAGAAAATTTGAAGTCACTACACATTTTGTTTTTACAACAGCATCTAGAAAAGATGTACATTTATAATTGTGCATTAAGATTGGATTGAATAATACCCAATATTTCACCGTTTTGTTTCTAGATTTGTGGAGTTTCTATTTTGAGAGCTGGAGAGACAATGGAACAGGCTCTTTGTGAAGTGTGCAAGGACATCAGACTGGGCAAAATTTTAATTCAGACCAATTTAGATACTGGTGAACCAGAGGTAAGGATCAAATTTACTTGATATAGCCATACTGTATGAGATTCCATCAGTATACTAAGATGTCTTCCTTTTTCTTTAGTAGAGGAGGACTCAATCAAAACTGATAAACATTCTGCAACTAATTAAAAATGTGTAAAGAAGTAAGAAAGTATTCTTGTCCTTAGGTAATAAGTGGTTGATTCATTATATATAAAGACTGCCATGTGTTACTGAAGCATATTTACCTGTACTATATATATACTTGACACCCCTTGGTTCTTTTGTAATGCATTGTTTCACAGCTGAATTCCTAACCTTTATATTCGTTTCTCATTACAGTTACACTACCTCCGTCTGCCAAAAGACATTAAAGAATCTCATGTTATGTTGATGGATGCTACTGTGGCAACAGGAGCAGCGGCCATGATGGCGATCCGAGTCTTGTTAGATCATGACGTTCCTGAAGAAAACATCACTCTTCTGTCCTTACTGATGGCAGAAACAGGTCAGTATTGATTACGTTGATACAGAGTCTGATTTTTTAAGACTGATTCTAAATTTCGGTTTTTTTTCTCCTTGTGATTATACAGACCTGGAATAAAGCCCCCAACTTGAAAGATTTACCATATATACTCACCTATAAGTCAGATTTTGGGGAAGTAAATTTTGGTCCAAAACTGTAAGTCCAACTTACAAGGAAGTCCTAAATACGTCGGCATTTTTTCTTGAAGACAAAATAGTACAGTATACAGTATTTATACAGTATTTATGTAATCTCCAATAATTACCTTTGACAAAGATGGGGACATGTGGGAAAGGTAGATCTAAGGTTATAATATGCATCACGTGCAAGTCTTCACAGGTTTTAATGATCTTATTTTTGTTTAAATTGTTAATAAAAGATTAAATATCGATATCATACCCAAAACATACTGAAACACAGGTAAATACAATAAAATATTGATCTGAAATTGGAAAAAATTCTAGCAGAAAACCATTCTGACTTATAAGTGGGTCATTGGCAAATTCCTCTAAAATTACTTCCAAAAAAATACAACTGACTTACAGGCGAGTATATACAATAATAGTTCTTCCCCTGAAAAAATATCTCTTTGTTAATAATCTTATGATTTTATTTTCAAAATACTTTTGAATATGTACCGGGTACATGTACCAATAGACAAATTGTAAGTTTCCGACAAGAAACAAAATTTTAGGGTGTCACCGGACCACAAACTTCCATGCTTTTGATTTGCTTGGTACACTTAAAAGTTAACAGAAGTATACTAGCATATAAAAGATATCACAACTGTAGATATTTATTTTTACAGGTGTCCACTCAGTTGCTTATGCATTCCCCAAAGTAAAAATTTTCACAACTGCAGTAGATAAGGAAGTGAATGAACAATTCCACATTATGCCAGGCATAGGTTAGTACTGTTGATCAATAAATATTCATGAGACCTTATTTTCGCGAAATTGTCATTTGGTTTTTGTAATCGGAACATAATTTTTGCGAATTTAATTTTTATGTTATATGATCTTTACTTATACAAATAAATGCCAGAATTAAATTTTCACGAGAAAATGGTCTCGTAATTACGCGAAAATAAAGTTCTCGCAAATAAAACAGGATTTACAGTATCTTGTCAATTATACCCTCTCAACCTCTTTTTCAAGAAGAACTTAAAATATGTGAAGTTTGAGTTGGAAATTATTTTAAGAGGTTCTAGACATGGTTTATTAATAACAACCCATGCTTTGGATCTTTTCAGGTAACTTTGGAGATCGCTACTTTGGCACAGATTTTTCATAAGGGAGCTGAAGAATTTGGCTCTTTTCTGTTCTTTTGTCTACAATGCTCAAACTTGCTTCCAAATGTTAACAGTTTCACATGCTAGAAATGGGTGAAATTCTAATTTTATTATGTGTGTATCATAAAGTTGCTGTGTGAGGTTTTGATTAAAAGCCATTTTTTGTCCAGTTCATTCTACTTTTTCATTGTCAAGACTGAAAACATATTTTTTTTTTGATTTTTTTCTCATTGCAGTTTTAATCCTAGTATTCTATGAATAAGCTTGTATGTTTCAATATTGATCAAAGGAAGCTGTGCCTTTCGTTTACTCTTATTATTATATGGGAGAAACAAATACGTTAGATTGTTTGAATGTGAAGATATGATTTGCTTTATATACATGTACATGTCAAGATAATTGAAATATTTGATATTCAAAGAGTTTACTGGTCGTACACTTTTAATATTATTTAGAAATATCAAAAGAACCTTTTTCTTGTATTTTACTGACTGTGAATTATATTTTATTTGATTATTGATCAAACAACTTTGTGTTCGACATTTTTTGAGCAAGTTCCTTCATGTCTACCTCAGACTGTTTTTTAAAATTTGGTTGTTTTAATGTTCAATCACATGTAAATTTACCATTATAATCTTATAACTTCAAACTTCCTTTTGAGAAGTTTTTCATCTAAAAAGTCTACTTTTATTATTGCTAATGGGGATGTTCTCGTCGACAATATTAACTTTCATCATACAAATAATTCCCGAGAGCAATACTTAAAACAGAGTATTAGTCACTACAGCTTATATACATATGTAGTGGACAAAGAATAAAACAATAGAAATTGTGCACAACTTTATACTTACAACTATTCCAGAGCATGAAACTGTTGTCCTCATTTATTTATAAGTTTACTATTGTAATGCCGTCCTTTTATGATTATTTTTTCCCCTGTACACCAACAAAAAATATGTGTCAAAACAACTATTATAACAAAAAAGCTAATCATTGCCAGTGTTTGTTTTGCTGTTTTAGGATATATACATGATAATTAGTGACATTTGATCTTATATCAAGTCTGTGTTCTTTTCTGCCTTTATAGATATAAAAGTGTGCAAACTGCCAGATATTATTGTACCGTGTTGATTATTATTATTTTGTGGGTATTAGATACTGAAGTTGAATACATGTAGATAGGCCTGCTTTATTATGTTGTACGGCTGTTGTTTATTTTCACAGAAGTTTACCAAGTTTTGTTGGATAAAATACAAATGTGAACTTATATTTAAAAACATGGACTTTTAGAGAGATTTAAGACAAGGAATACAATTAAATAGTCAGGGTTCTGATAGAAATGTAATATAATGTTGTCTCAGTACATACCTTGATGGATGTGCCTTAATAATTGAATTCTGTATATGGATTATTTATGAATCTTATGTGGACTAATTTGTGAAAATGTTTATGTACGCTCTGTTTTAAGAGAAGATGTTTACGTTGTTAATGATGATATGTTGCAGGTGACAGATAAATCTGCTTTCCTTCTCAGAATAGTTGATTAAATGTTGAACTTGTTCTGGGACCATAATATTGTACAAATATTTTGCCATTTGTGCAAAATTAATACATGTATATGCCAAAAAAAAAATTAAAAGAAGTTTGAAATTGAGTTTTTATTACTTCCTCCAAAGGAGTTTATGGTGTGTTTTTATGCCCCTGTAATCAAAGATTCGGGGGCATATAATTTTTGCCCTGTCTGTCTGTTTGTCCGCAAAAACTTTACCATTGCCCATAACTTTTGATTGGTTGGAGCTATGACTTTCATGTTTCAATGCGTATGAAATCCTTGTGACAAGACCTTTCTTTGGGTACCATCAAATTTGACCTTTTGACCTTGACCTAGGAGTTTGACCTAGTTTTGCAAAATTTTATCCAACTTTAACCTTGGCCATAACTTTTGAATGGTTGGTGCGAGGGCTTTCATCCTTCACATAGGTACTTGTAATCCTTGTGAGAAGACCTTCTTTGGATACCAACAATTTTAGCCCATTGTCCTTGATCTTGGTGTTTGACCTACTTTTGGAAAACTTTAACCTTGGCCACTACTTTTGAATAGTTGGTGCTAGGGCTTTCATACTTCACATATGTAATACTTGTGACAAGACCTTCCTTTTTGATACCAACAACTTTGACCTTGACCTTTGAGTTTGACGTACTTTTGAAAAACTTTTAACCTTGGCAATAATTTTTTAACGGTTAGTGCTAGGGCTTTCATACTTCAAATGTGTATTTCTTTTGAGAAGGCCTTGGGCACCATTAATTTTGACCTTGACGTTGATGTTTTACTTACTTTTGAAGAACTTTAACCTCTTCCATATCTATTCAATGGTTGCTGCTTGGGCTTTCACATTTCACAGGTATATTCCTCGAGACAAGACCTTACTTTGGGTACCAACATTTTTGATTTGCAAATGTACATACGGGGGCATCAGTGTTTCACAAGCACATCTTGTTATCCCAAAGTTACAAGGAGATACATAGATGTATAATAACATGTCCATATGTTTGTAAGGCTATCTTTAAAAAAAATGTTTGGTTGCCTTCTCCCAACCAACTGGCTGAAAATGATTCGACTCAAAACTTTTTTATCTCCAGAATTTTTTTTTAATGCATTTCTTAAAATAAATTTTGAAAATTCAGCATTGATGTTGACATTTTCTTGCAAAAAAATATTTCCCACATACCTACCGACCCATTTTATTCATCCAGAGTCGGGGAGAGGGCAAACAAACATTTTAAAGTTGGCCTAACAATGGAGTTTTCTATGACCTTTCTGTATCAAACATGATATAGAGCTGCTATTTTGAAATAGGGGATCAGGGAAACACCAATCCATTCATTTGAGAATCAAATCGTCAAGTGAAAATTACAGGGAGTCTTATTCAATGTTGTGGACACATGTAGATTACAATTTATCTTTCTTATAAGTCCCAAAGTGAAATTAACTTGTTAAATAGATGGGTAATTGTGTCATATTATTTTGAGAGTCAGAAGGTTAAAGTAAAAATTGTTGTGCACTGTGATGAAATGTTGAGTCCATCTCACCTTCCAAAGCTGGTACAAAGTTGGGATATGACCAGAAAAAATTCAAATGTTTGAGGGTCCAAGGTAAAGACTACAACTATTCAAACTAAGTTTTAAAGAGAATCATTTGACTCTGATGCATGCAGATGGTCATTAAGGAAGAAGTAACTAATGTTGATCATACATCAATATTTAAAGCAGTTATATGTACGTGTAATCTAATTAAGTTGTGGAGATGATAAGTCTTAAGTAGATTAATTCATAAATCTGAGTGTTCATTTATAAGGAGAGGTTAAGATTCTGGAGCATATGATATAATTATTATTCAGGCCCGTAGGAAGCAAATTCACTTTGAGGGGGCACAACCATACATTTTCAGTTGGGGGGGGGGCACTATCAACTACCAAAATTATTTGTACGCAAAAAAAAGTCATCAGACGTTATTATATTATTGAAGGGACACCAGCATATAGTAGCTATGTTTTCTATAGTATTCTATATATCGGCAAAATTATTACCCCCCCTTCCCTCCCCCCCCCCGGTTCCTACGGTCATGTTATTAAGGTGAGATTGATCCAGTTCATATATATTGATTCAGATTTGCAACAAAGGTCAAGATAACTGTACCGGATTGAGAATGAAGAGAGTATTAACTACATTAAAGAAGAATATGAGCAATATATGACATGCAGTATTCAGTGTAAGAGCAGGGAACCTATATATACATATATATAGGTTCCTGGTAAGAGTAGTGTTTAAGGTGAATGTATTGTAATCTACCCACCCGGGATCTAATTAATTGCTTATTTCGGATACAGTTTGTTTATTTCTATTTCTTAAAATATCATGTAAGTTTCAATCATGGAATTACTCATAGATTACTTTAATGTTTAAGGATGTATTATCACAATCGGGTTCGACATTCGAATAAATATATACTCCGCCCCTCAAATTCTTAGATCCATTTGAAAATAATAAAAAATAATAAATGAAAGAATTCTGAAGAACTGTAAAGTGTTTGTTTAGTGTTTTGGCTCCCAACGATATCAAAGCATTTCTAAAGAATTTATTTATTTTCTTGAGTAAATTTTGTATATTTAAATAATAGTTTTACGGATCTGCGGATAAGTATCGAAAACGAGGCCTTCCTTAGCATTCCACAAACAAATCGGCTTCGACAAGGCTGACACCAAACTATTTTAACTATAATTTCAGAAGGTTGAGGAATTTAAAACTGCAAGCATGCAGTTGAAACATTTGAAAAATTTGCTACCACCACAGGTACGTTGTGTCAAAAATAAAAGACTTAGAATCTACAAGAAATCTTTATTTCAAGCGTATTCAAATCAACAGGTCCAGTACAATCAGTACATTTAGCTACGTAGCTAAAATTACCTACCGTAGCTTTATTTACCTACCTCAGGTAGATTTATTTAGCTATTTCAAGGCAACTTTTCACAATTTTGCCTTTTATTTTAAAAAGACAAAAAATCGCAAAAAAATGACTACTAATATTTATACTAGGGAAAAAGCAATCCAAAGCAGAGATAGTTTCAACATTGCTGCGTTTGAACACTTTTAAGGAAAGGATGTATTTCCATTGTTTGAGTAACTGTACACTACCTTGTGTGCGATGAGGCATGGATAAGTATGATTGCTTCTCATTGTGCTCATGTTAACCAGAACTGGTTTTCTTTGTCATTTCATTCAAGAAGTAGGCCCCTAACTGTTTTTTTCACAAATTAACTGCTGTATATAGCCCCAAAACTTTTAGAACTTTGATTGAAATTGCGCAGAAAAAGACACATCTCCAAGAGTGATTTTTCATGAATTGTTTTCAGATGAGTTCAAAGTTGAAAATGATTACTGCATCAAAGTGCAATTTTCTGCACTTTTTGGAAAAAAATCTAATTCAAGAAATAAGTTTGATTTAGTAGCTAAATAAAGCTACTTCAGGTAGGTAAATAAAGCTATGTAGGTAATTCAAGCTACGTAGCTAAATCTAGTGATTGTACCAGACCTGATCAACATGTCCCTAGATCATCCGTATTTCTGAGAATTTGCCAAATTTTGAGGTTGTTTACTTTATATTTAATTTTGTTAAACAATGTAAGCTCTAAAATTCATTAAAAGTCTGTTCCAATTAACAAAAAAGATTTCATTTATCATGTTCAGATCTCTTGATTTAGCTATATAGCTTTATTAAGCTATTCAAAATGGCTTGATAAAGCTATTTTTATGCAGTTGTTCACAAATATGTTTTTCGTAAGGAATAGACGAAAAGTTGCAAGTACTATTCATATATACATGCTGAAAAAATAACACATTTAAGAAAAAAGTGTGATAAAATAGCTAAATCAAGCTTATCTTAATAAAGTTATATAGCTAAATCAGGCTATATAGCTAAATCAAAAGATTATGCCAGACCTGATGTTTATAAAAAAAAAAAACAAACTTTTTTCTTAAAAAAAACTTGTAGTGCTGTGTGTGACGTTTTGGGTAAATAAACATGGCGTTGAAGGGGTTGCCTATCCCAGTGTATACACCCGTGTTATAATGAAAACATATAGTTAGCAAGATAAATGACTGGTGGTAAATAGATCATCAGTATGAAGTTATCATAATGATCGACCTGTGCTTCAACAATATCATAATGACCTGTGCTTCAACAATTAAGATGATATGCAGCTAGTCCTCTTTTTTTTTGGGGGGGGGGGGGGGGGTTAAAGCATATGTTATTAAAAGCAGCAAATCAGTGATAAATTACAGATTGCATTTGTGAAATCGTCATGCTTGATTAGTATGTTGGACTTATGGCATAATTTCTTTTGATTGTAAGGATGGGGCAGCAAAGATATGTTGCATTGCTTGGGCTCCAAACAACCAAAAGATGGCAGTTTGCACATCAGACCGTGTTATCTTATTATTTGATGAACAAGGAGAAAAAAGAGATAAATTTTCCACAAAACCAGCAGATGCCAAGGTAAAATTGCCAATATATCATGAAAATCTCATTTTGTAATATAAATTCATATTGGTTTTAATCATTGCCTTAAGCATGTTAAGTACTAATGAGGATTGCATTGAGACTTCAAGTTTAACCAAGGGAAAATAAGAAATGAAAAACATAATGTTGCCATAAAAATCTTGCATTATGACACTCAGCCACTCGAGCCAACAGGTCTCTTGTTATATATTTTTTTTTTCACTTTTAAGCTTCTTAAAATACTGGTACGTAAAAGCTTGATACATTTATTTTTTTGTAATTGTCATTAAAGTATGGAAAAAGAAGCTACACTGTGAAAGGACTAGCCTTCTCTGGAGACTCTTCCAAAATTGCTGTGGGACAGACTGACAATATTATTTATGTCTACAAAATTGGAGAAGATTGGTAAGAACAGTGTAATCTATGTTTTTTTTCGGAAATATTCTAGTAAAAGTCAAAATTCCACATATTATTTAATATATTCTGACACGATACCTAAATTCTCACCACACTAATCAAAGTAATAGATTTATTGTTTTTATAACCAACATTTTTACCACACATCTTTCTGAAGTATTGATATCCACCACTGAAATTGCTTTAAGTTGAACATCTTTAAAACTGATAAGAAAGATCAAAATTATGGAACATAATGGATAAAAATTAAGCTAAATTAAAGAAATAAATTGTGTTTATGCTTAAATTTTACATGATCTTGCACATATATGTTTACTCATATAGATATCAAAATTAGATACAGGAGTATTGATATATATTACAGTATTTTTCACTCATAAACATTTGATTTCTTTTAAATTTGTGTTTTAACATACCGGTATTCCAATTCTCATTATCAGGGGAGAGAAGAAGGTAATCTGTAACAAGTTTGTACAACAGAGTGCTGTAACTTGCCTTATCTGGCCCCCTGATCAACCCATTGTGTTTGGACTGGCAGACGGCAAGGTAAAATGTACTCTATTTGTAATATAGCACGTATTGTAAATCAACATATATACGTAAATATTCCTACCTTTGTTTTAACAATTATTTATTTGATAATATTTATTGACTTGTATGAACTTAAACTGTTTTTAGGTTAGAGCTGCCAACACAAAGACGAACAAATCTTCTACCATTTATGGTACAGAATCTTATGTGGTTTCACTAGCTTCAAAGTAAGTCAGACATATGTTAAGAAATCCTCCCTGTATTGATGATATACAGTGTTTCCATTTTTTGTTATAACTGTAATATTTCCCCATTATTGATTAAAGTTCAGAAGATCTCATGAACTTTTTAGTTTTCTGTCCATCTTCCAGGGAATTATTTTGACAACTTAGCATTTCTGAAATTTCAAATGGAAGAATTTCTTCCAGAAATGATTATTTTAAAAATTCATAGAGCTGTAATTTACTAATAAATGGAATGAATTGTTTTCAGTCCCTCTGGTAAGGGTTTTTTGTCTGGCCATGCTGATGGTGCCATTGTGAGGTATTTCTTTGATGATGAAGGTTCTGGAGATTCTCAGGTACAGTGCAATTAAATAATATTATTTTTTTTAAAAATAGTTTTGCTTTTTTTCCCCATACATGCCTATCTGATTAAAAATTATCATTGAGTGTGTACATGTATGCAAATCTGAGTGTGTACATGTATGCAAATTGCATCTTTATACAGCTTTAGTGTTGATAATGAATAGTCGTGTCATCTTTGTTTTTCAGGGTAAGATAAGCACACACCCATGTCCTCCATATGCATTGGCCTTTTCCCAGAATTCAATAGTGGCTGCTGGATGCGACAAGAGAATCATTGCTTATGGACGTGAAGGTCGTAGTTTCCAGCACTTTGATTACAGTCGAGAGGAAGATGAACATGAATTTACATGTGCTGTGTCCAGTCCAAGTGGACAGTCAATAGTTATTGGAAGTTTTGACAAGTAAGAGAAAAATAGAGAACTGCCAACATTACACGAAAAATTTGCATATTTAATGAGAATGGTTTGAGTAAATGCATATTAGTCAGCTAATCTAAAAATGTTAAATGCAAGAAGACCGTCAAAAATTTCATTCAACAAAAACCTTAATAAAGAATTTAACACTATTTTATCTTTACTAGTGTACTAGTTGTTACTGCTGGTGGCATTGATGAAAATAAATTGTTAATTTAACATCCACTGATCATTTCTCTGTAAAGGTTAAGGGTCCTGAATTGGAGCCCAAGGAGACAGATGTGGGATGAACCAAAGCTAAAGGAGATCCGTAATCTGTATACCATCACTGCCTTAGCATGGAAGAAAGATGGCTCCAGGGTTACTTGTGTAAGTAGTGTATATATACTTGATGGTTCATGTAGTTCAGTTTCATATCAGTCATTTATATGTCCAAAGTTTTATACAGTTCATACTAGGTGAATCTTTAAAAGCATACTTGCTGTAAATTCCTAAGTATAATTATATCCCCTGCTTGAAAAGCAGGGGGAGTATAATGATGGGGTGTCCATCTATCTTTACGTCTGTCTGTTATGCTTTGGGGTACCCTTCTCTTATCTTCCTTTACCACTGAATAAAGTTTAATGAGACTTTCACAGAATCTTTATTACATAATGCCATTGTGTACCTGGTTTTTTTACTTTTTTATTGGACACATATTTCAGGTTTCCCATAGAAAATCATGGACATTGCCATTATTTCTATGATATTGGGAAGTACCCATCTCTTATCTGCAGCTCCTCCCATCCCAATGAATGAAATATAATGATATGTTGACAGAATCTTTATTACATAGTGCCTGGCATTGTCCGCCTTGTACTTTACTTCATGATTGGACACATATTTTAAGTTTCTCACGACAAATCATGGACTCTGCCATTCTTTCTACATTATCGGGGGTACCCATTTCTTATCTGGGTACACATTTTCTCCTCCTATACTGCCAAATAAAATTTAATGATAATTTCACAGAATCTTTATTACACAGTGCTATTGTGCACCTCCTACTTTATATTTTGATAGGACAAATATTTGGGCTTACCCATAGCAAAAAATGGACTTTGCCATCATACTCGTATGGGAGCAGGGGTATCTTGCTCATGGTACCTCTAGTAGATAAATAATTTTGTTTTGTAAACAGGGCACCTTGTGTGGAGGAGTTGAAATTTTTGATTGTTGTCTGAAGAGAACCATCTACAAGAACAAGTTTGAAATGACCCATGTTGGACTCAGTCAGGTAAGATTAAGAGTTAATCCCCTTGAGAATATTTTAGCTTATTAAAAAAGTGTTCAAGGTTCAACTTGCTTAACTAGCATAAATTATATCAATGGAATGCAGTAATCATCAGAGCAAAAAGTTTCTATGCTTCCTTGAAGGTATGGTTAATACTGAATTGTAATGAATGGTTTCTTTCAAGGTGATTGTGAAAAATTTGTCCAGCGGTCAGAGAGTGGTGCTGAAATCTCACTATGGATACGAGATTGATGAAGTCCGTATCATGGGGAAGGATCGATACTTGGTGGCTCACACCTCAGACACTATCTTACTGGGAGACCTTGAGCAAAACAAGCTGAGTGAGGTATACTGAAACTGTGGCCTTATCTGCATCTCTTTTACTCTATTCTCTCACAATGAAGTTGGAGGGGAGATAGTGTTGTAGATGGTTGAGTGTGTGTGTAACAGCTATGTTAATTTATATTGGGATTGATGTGCTCTTTTGGGAGGGAATGTTCTTATTTGTGGTGCCCCTGTTTATTTTTAAGAACCATTTGAAATAGAATGAGTTGATTCTAGCTTTTAAGTGAAATATAAGTAAAGGGATTTGTTAATGTATTTACAAGGAAGAAGCAAATATTTTATTTCTCATTTCATGTTATTATTTTCAGATTCCATGGCAAGGCTCAGGAGGAAATGAGAAGTATTACTTTGACAATGAAAGTGTAAGTATATTTTTGATTATATGACTTTTTTCCCTTAAATTTTGTTATAATTAAATTACAGTACAATTAATTCTCAGTTAACCACTGCCTTTTGTAATTTAGAAATCTTGGCAGTATAACAATATTTTTATGGTAAAAGAATTGAGAGTACCTTTGTTTATATGCAAAATTGGAATGCATTTATATTTGAAGGTTTGCATGATCTTTAATGCGGGAGAGCTGGCCCTAATTGAGTACGGAGCCAATGAGGTGTTGGGGTGTGTGAGGACAGAGTTCATGAACCCCCACCTGATCAGTGTGAGGCTGAATGAGAGGAAACAGAGGGGTGTGGAGGATAACAAGAAGATTGCCTACTTACTGGATCTGAAGACCATCGCTATCAGTAATAATGTGTTCCTTTGTTGAAATTGAAACTGTCCAGTGAAATACTGTGGAATCATCATTGTTTGTGGATTTTGTGGGTCACTCTTACCACGAATTTACATTTTCATGAATGATAAATTTGTCAGCATGTTGGTTAATCAAATCTTCTGTACAATTTAGTTACCCACGAAATTATTTCCAGAAAATCAGTAAAATTTTGATTGTCAACAAACATTAACTTCCAAAACTAAAGTGATTCCACAGTATTTTATGTCTTTGATACACCTCAGATTTTAATTCCTCTATTACAAAAGATATGTCAGGGATGTACCTGCAAAGAAGAAAAATTAGTAGCAGATCTATTGGTTTCATTCTGTATTTTGAAAGACCATTGTACATGTACATGTTAAGATTTCTGTCATCTTTATTCTATCTACAGTGGACTTGGTAACAGGGATGACCCTTGGCCAGGTGAACCATGAGTCCAAGATTGACTGGTTAGAGGTAAGAATATGTGAAATTTACATAAATCTCTACTTTTAAAAGTAAATTGCTTAATGTTACTGATTATTAAGTACTGAAATTTTCAATCTGTTGAATTTTTTTTTTTCAATTTTATTTCAGTTGAATGAAACTGGTAGAAAGATCTTATTTAGAGACAAGAGAATGAGGGTTTGTATCAGATTCAGAAATTATTTAAGAAAATTGAAAAACAGTAAAATACTTAATTAATTACTTGTTAAATTAATTATATTCATCTGTAAATTTACAGTTGAACCTGTATGACATTGAGACACAACAAAGGACAACTATATTGAATTACTGTTCATATGTACAGGTGAGTGGGCCTTTTTTTTCCTTTCAAAAATTTGAAGATACCTACAAAAATATTTGAAAATTAATTTTATCCCCAATTTTGCTTCATTAACAGTGGGTACCAGGAAGTGATGTGGTTGTGGCCCAAAACAGAGGAAACCTGTGCATCTGGTACAATATTGATGCTCCAGAGAGAGTCACCATGTTTGCCATTAAGGTAAAAATAATTTTAAAAAGATGATAGTTTTACAATCCTGGGTAATGTTTAGACCTTACACTGCATCAGATAACAAAAAAAGAAAATGAGAGTTGAAATATTTGCTGATATCATTTTCATTTTATAAACAGGGAGACATTGTAGACCTGGAAAAGGCTGACGGTAAGACAGAGGTGGTGGTACAAGAGGGGGTACAGACCATCTCCTACACACTTGATGAGGGACTTATTGAGTTTGGGACAGCTATCGATGATGGGGATTATGAAAGGTGAGGGACAGGGTTTACTACAGATAAAACCCTGTCTGAATCTTTAAAAAGATGTATTATTTTATGAATAAATGCAATTGCTTACTGAATATGCATGTATGAGTCTAAGGGGTGCAACGATACACCAACCTCACGATACAATATGTATCACGGTATTCAGTTCACGATACGATACGTATCACGATACATGACAAGGTTAAGGAGTTTGTCATCATATTTTTTGAAACTTGACAGGGTTTTATCAAATGTTAATATTTTTTGATAATAATTAAAATATAAATTTTGTTAACTTGATTTGGATTGATAGGTAAATCTTTGAGTTGTGACAATATTCTAAACCAATGAAAACATTTACATGGAACTATGGTAGCCTGGATTCAAACTTGAGATATGACTTACAAAATGTATTTTTCCTCATAATATACCTTTTAAATTGGAATAAGTAAGGAAGACATTCATTCTCTTGTTCCTTTTATTTTCGTAAAAAACCATTTGTCATATTTCTCATGTTAACACATTCTAGTCAACAAAACAGCGAATTTTCATCGAAATAGATGTGTGATGAAATATTGTGTGCTACCATAGAATACTGTTAGATCTAAAGAGTTTATCACTTCTCTTAACATCTATAACTTTTAATTACATTAGGAATGAGATAAAACCCTTCACCCTGTTAAATATGAGGTCTCTGAAATGCAGGAGATGAGTTTGAGTGCGTTATCGTCGACCTCATGTTTTGCGTGGACACCATTTGAAATTGTAAATAAGGAAACAAAAGGGACAATTTGGAAAATTCTGGACCGATTGAACCGAACCGTGATATCAGTTTAGAGTATTGTGAATTGAACCATGGAAAAATATACCGCGATATACCGTCAAACGGTTTATCGTTGCACTCTTAATGAGTCTACATATAAACAATGCTATAAAATTTAAGAAATATGATGATTGATGCCTGTTTTGTTTTTTGGACAGAGCTGTGTCATTTTTGGAGACACTGGAGATGTCACCAGAGACTGAGGCCATGTGGAAAACTCTGAGCAAACTGGCCATGGAGGACAGAAGACTTCATATAGCAGAAAGGTGTCAATATATAGCATTACCTATGTAACTTCATATTTTTTCATCTAGAAATGATATTCAGTTACATTAATTCTTTTCAATATTTTTTCAGATGCTTTTCTGCTCTGGGTGACATTGCTAAAGCCCGCTACATGAAAGAGACCTTTAGACTTGCTGAGGAAATATCCAGGACAAAGGTAAGTGTACATTGAAGTTATAGTAATTTAAGATATTTGTTGCTGTCAGCCTCTGGATATAGAGAAACATTTGTGTGTTTGTGTTGTAGGGTGGGGATGGCTTCAACCATTACAGAGTTAGGGCAAGACTGGCCATAATGGACAAGAGGTTTAAAGAAGCAGAGAGTATATTTCTTGAACAGGTATGAAAATTAACAACCAGAAATCCTGCATGACTGTTCAAGTAACATATGTACATGTATGTACAAGTAGTGTAGATACCACTGACGACTTTATTTTTTTCCCTTGTATTTTCAGAATCATGTAGATGAAGCTATGGAAATGTACCAAGAGATGCACATGTGGGATGAAGCCATTGAAGTTGCTGAAGCCAAAGTCAGTTTCCAAATTAAGTTTTATGAATTGAATTGATAAGCAAAGACATTCTGGATTTTGCATGTTTTGGAAATAACTTGTTTATCTTATACAGGTTGTGAACAATTTTGAAATGTGATATTATTTTAATAGATGCATCCGGAGCTAGAGAATCTACAGAGGAGTTATTATCAGTGGTTGATAAACACAGGACAGGAGGAGGCCGCTGGAGAGGTCAGGGGTCATATATTTTATTGTGAACTGGTGTAAAGAAATGACGGATGACTCTTTGTAGTAGTGTTTTCATTTTTGAAGATTATATGAAATGGTTGTAGAATGTAGCAAGCTAATTTAAAAGGAAGGTGTCACCTTTATGAAATAGTTAACCTGTGTTTCTTGCTTTACAGCTTAAAGAAAGAGAAGAAGATTACCTGGCAGCCATTAACCTGTATATGAAGGCTGGTCTGCCTGCCAGGGCTGCACGGCTAGCCACAAGTAGAGAAGTCAGTGAAAACGTTACAGTGTATTCAAGATAAACAAGCGTGTATTCTGTTGAATTTACTGTTTGTCATAAATTTCTTCATGTCTTGTTTTTTTTTTGGCAGGAGCTTATGTCAAATTCAGAGTTGATTTCAAGAATTGCCTCAGCTTTAATCAAAGGAGAGCTGTATGAAAGGGTAGGTACAGGTACTAAGTGAAAATGAAAAAGAAATTAATGATAATTGTGTGACCATCAAGCTCATGGGCTTTTTTTTTGTTTTGTTCAAATAGGCTGGTGACATGTATGAAAAAATCAAGGACACAGCCAGGGCTATGGAGTGCTTCAAAAAAGGGCATGCCTTCCGCAGAGGTAAAATTTGATATTTTTTTTGGTGCATTTGATACTTACATATCAGAAAAATTGCATCCAAAACTCTGTATCTTGTATACTTATGATGTTGTTTTGACTTAAAGCTGTGGATTTGGCTCGCTATGCTTTCCCAGCAGAAGTTGTTAAGCTTGAAGAACAATGGGGAGACTATTTGTCCTCCCAGAAACAGCTGGATGCTGCCATCAATCACTATATAGAAGCCGGGTAAGCTAAATAGTCCTGTGATCCAGAAAATCCAAATCTTTTATGTCAAATTAAATATTATGCTATATGCCATGTGTGCAAGCCAATGACTTTGGTCAGCTATGAAAGAGAAGCAAGATTCTTTATAGCTGAAAGTGTTCTTTTGTACCTGATTCTTTAAATACATGTAATCAAAATCAGCACTTCTAATAAATCAGATATAAAGTATATATTGAAATGTTTCTCTCAGGGCAACAACTAAAGCTGTAGAAGCTGCCATTCATTCTCGACAATGGCTTAAGGCTGTACAGATTCTGGAAATACAGGACTCCTCCATGTCTGCCAAATACTACAAACAGATCGCAGATCACTATGCCTCCATTGGTGAATATGAGGTATGTGTTTAAATACTTTTCACTTTGTCATGTTTGATTTTATAGCATAAAGGTTTTAATAATCTACCAATGCTTTAAAAAATGTCTAGTTTTGGTTATTAAGCTTGGAACATAGTTAATAACAGTTGACTTAAATTCCAAATTAAGAATTTATAGAAATCTCAAGGCTTGTGTTTTAATCATTAGAAAGCAGAGCAGTACTATGTAGAGGCTGGCTGTACTAGGGAAGCTGTGGATATGTATAACAATGCTGGAAAATGGGAAATGGCACACAAGGTAAAGGACTTAAAATTAATGAGTCTTAGTAAAAAAAAAAACAAAACAAAAAAAAAACTAGCATTGCTTTTAAAACCAGCTGATGTGATTCTTTTGAATTTTATTTTATTTTTGCAGCAGTTTTAGTAGTGGGTACTTAAAATCTATGTTTATGATATTTTAATGTAGTTGGCGTCTACCTACATGAAATCAGATGATGTCTCCACACTGTACATTTCACAAGCACGTCAACTGGAAAGCCAGGCCAAGTTCAAAGAGGCTGAAAGGTTTGATTAATATGCAGAGATCTGAGGCACTGAGCTGCAAAACATTTCAGTAACACTGTGCAGTACACACAACCATACTGTTATTTAAAGTAGTATTTTGAGTTATAAATATTGCATGAAGGAGATATTAGCATGATAAAATCAAATTTATTGTGTATTCATCAAATGACACATATTGAATCTAGAAGCATCAATTGACTATCTGTAATGCTGATTGTCCTAATTTCAGGTTGTATGTAGCAGTTCAAGAGCCTGACCTTGCTATCACTATGTATAAGAAACATAAGATGTATGGGGACATGATCAGACTGGTGAAGGTCCATCACCCAGACCTTGTCCAGGACACACACTTGCATCTGGCCAGGGTAAGGATATAGGGATCAAAAGTCAAGAATATAGGAAAATCGGAGATTATAATAAAATGAAAGCAATGACCAAAGAGTGGTTTATTATCAAAATAAGTTGTTATAATGTGTAGATACATGTAAACTTCTAAAAATTTGTATTGTCTTATTAAAAAAATAAGAATTTACAATGTTCCTGATTGACAAACATTTACATGTATATGCAACATAAAATGTTTTTTTTTCTCTTAATATGTGCATTCGTAATATATTTCCATAAATACATGTTATAAAACTGGTATTACTATAACCAACAGGAGCTGGAATCGGAGGGAAATCTACGACAGGCAGAGCATCACTTCCTAGAGGCTGGGGATTGGAAGGCCGCTGTTAACATGTACCGGTCACAGGATATGTGGGAGGAGGCACATAGGGTGAGGGGATATCCTGCTACCTTGTACATTTATACTGTATACAGGGTCATTTTTGCCCTGTGTTATTTTTGCCTTTTCACACTTAAATTAGCCTACATGCAACGAAGGTGAAAGACACGGAAATGAAATTTCCCTGTATACAGTATTTTAACTGGAAGTTGCCTCAGTATTAAAGAGTATGAAATAGGAATAAGAGTACCTCATATCTGAACTGGAGTATGTTGCAATTTGCAAATATGTTGCAATTACAAAGAGTATGGAAAATGTTGTAATTGCAAGTAGTATGAAATAGGGACACCAATGAGACCTCTTATCTGTACTGGAAGATGTCTCAATTTCAAAGAGTATGAAACTGAAAAATTGGGTAAATGATACTTTTTTATAATTAGGTTGCTAAGAATAGTGGAGGAGCCACTGCAGCCAAACAAGTTGCCTATTTGTGGGCTAAGAGTCTGGGTGGAGATTCTGCTGTCAAACTTCTGGCTAAATTTGGTCTGGTAGATGCTGCCATTGAGTATGCCTCCGAGAACTGGTGAGTGTACAATACTTTGAGAATTCAAATGAAATGTCATTGGCTTGTCAATTAATCCTTAAATTATATGTTGCCTAAACAAATTTCTTACATAGTTTCACTTAAAATTTTTCATTAGTTTACTATGGTTTCTATGGTTTTGCTTCAATTTTTTTCTTTTATAAGTTTTATTGTAAAATTTTTATGATTTTACTGTAAATTTCACCCGAACATTTATTTTAAATTTTGAATGGTTTACCTTAAACTTTTAAATGATTTTGCTCAAAAATTTCACCCTATTAATCTTTAGAAAGTTATTGTGTATTTCAATGTTTAAATGTTAATCTCTGAAATATTGTATAGTCATGTGAAGTTGTTTAAATGCTGCCTGTTTTTATTTCAGTGCCTTTGACTTTGCTTTTGAGCTGGCACGTTTGGCTAACAAGAACAAACTCCCAGAGATCCATCTGAAGCATGCCATGTACCTGGAGGATGAAGGAAGGTTCCATGAGGCAGAGGCAGAATTCATCAAGGCAGGAAAACCAAAGGAGGCAGTTCTTATGTAAGATCATTCAAAGAAGGTTCATAGATAAATGTATACATGTTTATGCATATTCTTCAAGTCAGATATGCCTGCTGAAGATCAATCCTTGTAAATTCAATTCCTGTAAGGCTCACATATGCACTTAAAAAGAAATTAAATTTTTATGTTGGAAGGTGAGATATATCTAAATGTTTGCTGTACTGTAATTTTTACCTATCCAGGTATGTCCATAACCAGGACTGGGACTCAGCCCAGCGAGTTGCTGAGCAGAGTGACCCAGACTCGGTGGCTGATGTCCTCGTAGGACAGGCTCGATTTGCCTTTGAGGAGAAGGAGTATGCTAAGGCTGAATCTTATCTGCTGCGTGCCCAGAGACCAGAGCTGGCAGTCAAATACTATAAGGTACTGTTTATTTCCTTCAAGCAGAAATTCTGCAGGAATATTTATGTACATGTAAATGCATTCTATAGATTTTTATGTTTGAAAAAATATTGCATAAAAACAGCCATTTTCTATATTTACAATTTTAACTTTTCATATGATTTAAACCATGCAGGAAAGGAACTTTTTATTTGTCAGGTATACTCTGCTAATGAAGCAGATGTTATGATTTTGAAATCTAGGTCAATCATGGAATTAGCTGCAACCTAAAGGAAAGAGTTTCACAACTTTAATACTTTAATATCTAATGTTGCAGGAATCTGGCATGTGGCAAGATGCTCTAAGAGTATGCAAAGAATATATTCCCCACAAATTACAACACTTACAAGATGAATATGAACGAGAAATGGCTGACAAAGGAGGTCAGAGGTAAGACTATCCTCTCTCAGCACTTCATTAAGGAGTTGTCTAAACTTGAGGTTTTAGTGTATAGATGTTCAGATAACTGGGACATTTTGTAATCATTTCAGTGGAATTGAGGCTATGGTACGACAGGCCCGGGAATGGGAATCATCAGGGGAATATGCCAGGGCAGTAGAATGCTACCTTAAAGTAACCACAAATCTGACAGATGATAGGAATGTTTTAGAGAAGTGCTGGATGAAGGTAAATCAAATTGACTGGAATTAACTAAGAAACATTAAAATTAAAAAAGAGGTTGGCAATTGGTTGATACATTGTTCCCTGGTTGGATACATAAATACTTGTTTTGACAACAGGCTGGAGATTTAGCTGTCAAGTTCCTGGGTCAGGAGAAAGCTCAGACTGTGGCAGAAATAGCGGGACCAAGACTAGCTGAGATCAGGAAGTTTGAACCAGTTAGTGTTTAATCATTGTTAAAAAAGATTGAAACAAAATGTACATGTACCTCCAAGATATAATAAATGCCCAGTTATTTTCCAGTAGATTTTTGAATTTTTCATCCTACAAATAAGTTCTCTGTAGAATTGAGCAGCAAGAGCAAATTCCAATATTTTGACTTAATTAAGTTTTACTGTGTTGTGAATTTAGGCTGCAGAGCTATACCTGAATGTGGACTTGATTAAAGATGCCATTGACATGTTTATTGCTGCAGAAGAATGGAATAAAGCTAAGAGGGTGGCCAAGGAGTTGGAACCAAGGTTTGTCTCTGTGGTCAGTTATGTAATCTATAAAAGAACAATGCAAAATTGATTATTTTAAATATTGGTATGTCGGCATGCAGGAAAGTTTTTTTTTGAGAAAGAAACATACATGTACATCAGTATACTGAAATTTTGAAATATTCAGTAGTTTTTTTTTTTGTTTTTTGTTTGCTCAAGATAAATGTATTTGTTTAACTCTTTGAACTGCCATTTTTCAGATTGGAAGCTTATGTTGATGAACGCTATAAAGACAGTCTCAAAAACCAAGGAAAGGCTGAACAGGTACATGTATATTATATATTATTGGTATTAAATTTTCCAACATGAAATAAAATTAACTGCAGCTTTGGATCTATACAAGTTGCCCTCAATGCTGATTTTAACTTCATTCTAGCTTGCTAGTGTGGATGTGGTGGGTGCTTTGGATATGTATATTGAGAAAGGAGAATGGGAGAAATGTCTGGAAACTGCAGCACAACAGGTAGATTTGTGAAATAGTAAAAAATTCCACTGTAATCTTTTTTTTTTAAGTCTATGAGAAAAAGCTTTGTATATGGATGTCATAAAGTTTCTATTCTCATGCAGTGTCTAATTTTTTTTTTTATTCAGAATACAAAAGTTCTGCATAAGTATGCTGCACTGTATGCCACACATCTGATTAAAAATAATGACAGTCGTAAAGCTCTGGAAGTTTATGCCAAGTATGGGGCACCTGCTAATGCTCAGGTATGTCTTTGACAATTATCAGCATCATAAGAAACATTCAGGGTAATATAAATTGAATAAAAATGTATAGATGTATTATGCTTAGAGCATACATTTTTAAGTAAAAGAAATCCATAAATATATGAAAGGAAACTTGTCAAAAAGATGAAACAAAAAACAAAACAGATAAACTAATCTGATGATTGAACTTGAGATTTTGACCAAAATCCTTTATGCATGTTAGTGGAAGATAATCACATGGACTTGTAATAATATTCAGTTGGTTTTCTTCATTTCTGTTATAGAATTTTAACATTTACAAGAGGATATTTAGTGACCTTGTAAGCATGAGAGGATTAAACAAACCCGATGCCTACCACACTTGGGGAGAACTGAGAGATGTTTTGTATGACTTGGTAAGAACCCAGAGTTCTATCAAATTTACTAAAATCTTATGGATTACATAAAATGAATTTGTCTAATTTCAATAGCTGATACAGATCTTTTCCTCAAATGTTTTATTTCTTTCTTTCCTTCAATAATATCTATTTAAATGCGTAGTAGTTTTATTTCGAAGAATTAAATGTTTTTTTTTTGGTTTAAAAAAGAAAATAGTAAAAGAGAAAATGTTTTGATCTTTGTCTCTTCATTTTTCTGTAATTTGACTTTTTTTCTGCAGTGTGATAACATAAGTAAGGGGTCAGATGCTAATTCCCCACAACATGCCGAGTTTGAATCCCTGTTGCTGATTGCTCATTACTATGCCAACCGTTCAGCATTCCAGCCACACAAATCTCTGGAAGAGTTGGCAACAAAGCTGGCAATCAGTTTACTGAGGCACACTGATATAATCCCAGCTGACAAAGCTTTCTATGAGGCCGGAATGATGTGCAGGGTATTAATTACAAGTTATCATTTTTTAGGATTGCCCAAAATACTGCACATAAAACAAAATAAAAGTTATGTCAGCCTTCCAAATAATTCCTGCAAGTACTTTTGCATTTAAATATCTTTGAAGTTTTGACAATGCTTATTATAAATTACCGGGTATTTGCAAAAATTCACTTCCAGATAAGCATACAGTATTCATCTTTTTTGAATGTTTGCTTTTGTAGAGTGTGGGTTGGGAGAATGCAGCCTTTGTTTTCTTGAATAGATACTTGGACATTTCAGAGGTAAGCAGTTTTCAAGCCTAGTTATTGAAAGGAATTTGGCAATCATCTATGTATATATTCATGTACATGTACAAAATAACGGAATGGGAAATATGAATAGTAATGTTTCAGTTGAATTCATATTCTTATTTCTCTAGGCTATAGAGGAAGGTTCTCTAGACATGTTAGATCACAGTGACTTCCAGGACACTGACATTCCATTTGAAATCCCACTTCCAGAAAAGCCGTATTTAACTGTAAGTCATGGTTAATTTTTAGAAAATCTGCAGTTTATCTCTTTTTCTAGATATCTAACTCAGCATACCATCTGTCAGAAATGATTTCTGTCTGCATAGAAAAAAAATTATATATATATATATATATAGAGAGAGAGAGAGAGAGAGAGAGAGAGTAGAAATAATAATTACACACTCACTCCATAGATTATAGAAATAAAAAAGAAAATGACATGAATACATATAAACCACTCAAACAGTGTGGAGTTGCTCTGTCAAGTGTATTAAAGCACCATGTAAAATGTTTTCAGAGCCAGCAACATGAGGAGGTAAAAGAGTGGGTGTTAGCTGTCTCCATGGACCAGAAGGTGGAACAAGTCTTACCCAGAGATGAACGTAACTGCTACGAGGCATCCTTGATTGCTCCAGACACAGGAATTCGCTCCCCACCATGTGTTGTCACAGGTGAGAACCACACATCCACCCGACCCCTCAAAATTTTCTCTCCACCATGTGTTATCATAAATTACATGTAGGAGAATACATACAGTTTTTATAAATGTTGTGTATAGGAATACATGTACCATTAAAAAAAAATTCAATTGCATTGTAGAAGAAATCACTACATCCACACTGATATTCCATTGTTAAGAAAAAAGTTATCTGCATGCTCTGGCTGCATGAGCAATTGTAGAATTAAGACATCGGGTATATTTAGAATTACATAATTAAAATGTGTCTCCCTTATCAATTTGTGCTTTGCATTGTAGAATCATTTACAATGTTCATTTATTAGAGCTAATTTTTCTCAGATTGTTAAAATTTTACAATTTCAATATTTCAGTACCTAATCACATATACATGTATAAATGTTTTAAAAAGAGAATTTTTGTCAGGAAATTTTCTTTTTTTCTTTATTTGCTCAGGTTTTAGGATCATTGGACAGGATCACTCCAAGATTTGCTTCTTATTCATCCATTAAATGCTAAGGACAAAAGAGACAATTGTGTCATTGATAAAGACTGAATTTCATCAACATTTTTCATACATTTTTGCAGGGTATCCAGTATTGAAAACTCCAATGGAATTCAAACGACCAGGCAAGGTAGCCAACAAGGATGATTGGAACAAAATTATAATGGCTGCAAAGGTATTTTAATCTTCTGGTGTTCTTCTGAGTTCCTTCATTTTTATACCCCTACCAAATCAAAGTTGTGGGGGGAATATAGGAGTCATCTGTCCAGCAGTATATCTGTAGATGATTTGCATATTGTATTATCCTGTGTCCAGTTCTGAATTAAATAATAAACCTAAGCAATGTTATTACCAAGATGGCTTCTAGAGCAATGTAATAATTCAGGTATGTGCAGATCACATGAGATGTATTGATCATCAAAGGTTCACAAATTGTATTGTGTGTAATTTACAGACTTACTGTATTAGCATAGTGTGATTAATGCTTTGGATGCTGCATCTGACCTACGGTACATTTTTAGCTTTAATAACTTTCATTAGATTAAGCTTTATAGTCTGTTCTCAGCTTATCATAAGTGACATCTAAATAAAACTTGAAAATACACATCTATTGTGCATAGGTGGATGTTTAGTCTTAAGCTTGCATGAGATGCTATATCTGACCTACACTTGACTGTATCCTCCTAGAGTCAGAATTTAAGTATGTTTCTGGCTCATTACAAGTGGTATCCAAAGTAAACTCGCAAGTATTGTGCATTTGTGGATGTTTACTCTTTTTCCCTACATGAGATGCTGTATCTAAGCTACATTTTACATTGACAGAATCCTTTAATATCATATGGTATTCAAGCCAAACTTTAAGCATTGTGAATCAATGGATGCTTTATTTAGGCATGCATGTTAACTTCATTCCGTACTTGAGTGACTTGCTAAGTATAGCGTTTTGGCCTCTCTTTGCTTGTTATAGGAGATAACACAAACTTGACATGCACACATAATATGTATAGATATAATTTGTCTTAAATTTAGATGTTATATCTGATATAAAATTTCTGCTCGAGTTACTTTTGTTAAGGATTAAGGAAAAGTGTTTAGGTGGGTTATAATAATGACAAACGAATTGCAAACCAAACTCGCACCCAGTGTAATTTTAAAATCTTTGATTGGATGCCACATCTGATTAATAATTTACTCTTCTTCACCACAGGGTATGTTTCAAATGTACCGACTTTAATTAATTGCATTACAAACTTAATGAGTTTGATCATGAATGAGTTTTCATCTTTACATTATTTGAGATGCATCATGTTTTACTTCTGCTCCAGCTGGGATGTCGGTCTCATAAGAACTCCTCCAGTTTAATACATTTCTTCTTTTATTTTGAAATGGGGATAGAGATGGTTACATTTTTATGACAATGTAAATTAAATTGTATGTTGCTTTAAATAAGTTTTCTGTATTTTTCAGGTTTCTCACAGTCCGGAGTTGAATGACATTTTGAAGTTTATTGGAGTCTGGTGTGGCTCCACTCCCAATCCAAGCTATTCATTCCAGTAAACTACTGGATCCACTCCCAAACCAAACCACTTGTAGTGCTGTTTTAGATCTGATATTTGTTATTGTTGAGACAATTGTTCATTTGACTGTGATGTTTACTGTATCCGTCCTTAAGAAATAACTTTCTCTATTCAGAATTCAGTGTTATTTATTGTAATAAGTGTAGAGGCTGAATAAAAATTTGAAATATAGAAGAATAGCTGTTGTCAATCTTTGTCTTGATCAGCTATTTTTAGAGAAATGTCCCTCTCATAAAAAAAAGTCCAAAATGTTTGAAATAATTTCATGAATTCTTAATTATTTAAAGATATTCCTATAAATCATATTACAACTCAGGTTTATTTTGATTATCACAACATGAACATCTGCTAGGGGCAGAAGACATTTTAGTGGAATTGCAAAAGGTGTGAATGGACATTTTAGAAGATCTATAGGACCTTTTTAAGTGGAAGAAAAAAAATGGATACCTGTAAAAATTCAATGGGCATTTAGTGATTTTTTTTTCACAAGTAAATTTAATTCATTTTAAAGATTCAATGTAAAATCAGCAAATATTGACCAATTAATTACTAAGTTATCAATTCTAACGAAGACTTCAATGGCACAGGTAAAATCAAAACTCAACTCATAAATATGAACAGGAAAGTGCACGAGAACACACAATTTACATTAATTACAATTGAGCAACTGATATAATAAATGTTGTACATGTAATAGACAAGAAACTTATTAAAATTATGATAAAATCTCTCTGTACAATAGTAATGTAAAACTTTTATTTGATATTTCACGGATTCGTATTTAATAGATGTTAAAATATACTCAGACCTGTCATTTAGTAAACACATACTGCTTCACGGAAAAAAAAGCCTTTAAATTTTCATAGAGCAAGATTGCCAGGAACAAAATAAACTAAAAATATTCAAAAAATCAAACGGAGAGTAAAACAAGGTAAGATTTTAGAATTCGATACAACATGACGAAATCTTTACAAACTCCAGTATACCAGGCTGTAATCATGAAACAATTCAAGTCAAAATCTCTATCCTGTCCTGAAATGTTACAGATGTCAGTTTGAAATAAAAAGCATTTCAAGATGGAATTATCAAAGTGTAATCTCTTAAATGTTCATTCGCAGATCTAAGGAGGGAAGGGGGGGTTCAGACCCCTCCCCCCGGAATTTGCAGAGTTACCAAAAGTATATACTGAAGCAAATAAAAAAAATGACTTTGCCCCCCCCCCCCCCCCCCCTTTAGAAAATGTGGACTCCCCACCACCACATATAGTTTTTTTTTTTCATGTTTGGGAAAGGACTTTATTATTTTTTTTATTGTTTTTGTTGTTGTATTTTTTTTTTTGGTTTGTCTAGAAATTTCTGGATTGGAAATTTTTTTTGACTGGGTTGGACTTCTCCCTGTAAAAATTCCATTATCTGCGCCTGAATGTAAGACATCTTTCAGATGATTGAACTCATGCGCGGATCCACTTTGCCTCTAAACTTGATTGACTTTGAAGGGTATGATAAAAAAAGCCAGTCTTTTCATTACTTAATTAAAGAAAATTCTCAATATCTTTGTTACAAATGTAGAAGTAATGTTCAATAAGAAATGTATAGAAGTACAGGTATATACTAATAAAACACTTTTATTTACAAATTAAAATGGTAGTGTCTGGCTTGTGCATATAAAAGAAACACTCAACACATTAAAGTCTGTTACAAAAGTGTAAACTATTTTAGAAGTAATATGTAGTATAGATTTATGGAGGATCACAATTAAAAAGTAAAGGATAAGAGTTCTCACACAGGGGTTGATTTGACTTTCATTTCACGTAAATGTCAGCTGTCACCAAGCCTCTCGTCTAGTCCCTCAGAATCCACTATACAGCCTTGTCTATGGTAATGTTTTAGCAGTTCTTTCCATACAACGTCACATTTTAGCAATTGTTGATTTCCTAAAATAGAAAATCAAAATTCTACACATAAAATGGCAAAAAAATACCTTCGAGAAAGTAATATAGTCTAAGGCCTTTCAGAAAAAATGACAATACGGAAAAAAATGACACTGGGATGTCCATTTAATGTATTACTGAATAATTTAATGTCCAAAGCATCAAAGTCTGGAAATCTCTCGGTCTAATATTTCGATGTAATCAAGGATCTATCACACACAGAATAACTCTTCATATGCCACATCATATAAGGTTACAGGTTGTAGTGTCACTGCAGGAACTTCGACCAGAGAGGCTTTTTTCTGGTTCAAATCCCGTTGGAACAATGTTTCTCTTCCTTATTATTCTCACATCTTTATAACTAATATTTGATATTTAAAACCCGAGAACTTAAGAAATTTGTTTCTTATACATGTAACTTGAGTTGCACATTTATTGATGGAAAAAGTATGTCACATTCATTCAACCGAAACGCATATCTCAGGGACAATAGCCGTATCATATGTGTCGATTGATAAAGATAAAAATGCCGTGCAAAAACAATTCACTCTTGCCTTTTAACTGTTTTATCAATTGTACAGTTTGATAATTTTTTGGGGGGACGTTGAGAAAATTTTATCATATAAAGAAGTACACACTAAAATGATCTATGATGCCATGTTTTCTCCAGGAAGTCTTCAAAGACAGTAAATTTTTAAGTGCACAAAATCACTGTTAACTTGCATTGGGAGAATACATGCGAAAAATGTTTTCAATTATTTGTAATGTTCAGAATACTTAATCTATTTTAAATTATATCATTTACTGTAGATTTCCATTTATTCAATATTACATCAAAGGGTACATCACTCTTACTGCATAAAACTACTTGTACCGTAGATCAATACAAAGTTTAGAGCTAGAATAAACTGAAATTTACATACTAGAGTAATTCACAGTCCGTAATCAATTTTCCAAAGTATTCTGAACATATTAAACATAATTGAAGTAATTGAATACTTTATTTGCATGTTTTCCCTATTTAAGTCAGAAGCAATGATTTTTGTTCATCAATTCTTTTTTCCCTGAGGGAGAATGGCCCTATGTAATAGATCAGCTCAATAGTTTCTCCTTCTTCCGATATAATTTTCTCGTATTAAAGTCCACAACACTTTCTTCCCCAGTAATATGTTTAAAGGGTACTTAAAGAAGCTATTCTATAGCCTGAAATTACAGCCCAAAAGGGTTATCGGTAACATTTTCTAAAAGAAAAATTCATGCGCGGACCTACATTGTCTTTGACTATTGCCCCCCCCCCCCTCCCCCTACAGTTTGTAACATTCTTACTCGAATCCTAACAGATAAAAAAAACTGAAATGAACAGCTACATTCTATTCTGGTTTGCTGGCTGAACGGGATGACAACAATTTATCCCCGATGAAGTTGAACTTTACTATCTTTTACGTAAACATACTGAATATTTGCTATTTCTGAGAATGAATCAATGCATTTTAATATTAAAATGCAGTTTATCTACCGTGCTTCCTGCAGAACAGTTATCCCCCTTTGTAGGAGGTTTCCGCGATCCACATTTTGAAATACATGTATATTATATTTTTATCATTGTCTTGATTACTTAGGCAATAACCTGTACATGAACTTTCTTTCCAGCTGTTAAATTTATCAAATCAATATCTTCTACCGTACCTATTATAATGAGTCCTTTCCTTGCCCTAGTAAGAGCCACGTTGATTTGATGTTGGTCAGTAATAAAGCCCAGGTTCTGCATGCACCATCCCAATGTTGGGTGTTCCTCTATTCTGTAGTCGGGGAGAGATCGCACAGTACTAAATATCACGTAATCCCATTCTCCACCTACAGATCAAAACCATTTAGGCAAATGTAGATCTGGGAACCTTTTCATTATGGAAGCCACGTGAAAATTGCTTCAATTCAGTTTCATCCGAAAAGTAGAGGATTATAAAGTCAGATATCCATGAAGATGTAGAGGATTTAAAAACTAGAAAACTTAAGTTTTCATTTTCCTTAAAAAGAAACTCCAACTTTTGACTAATTAAGTATTTTCCACATTAATAAACAAATAAACATAGGTACTGCACGCCGAAGTCCTCACAAAAATAAGTAGAACACGTTCTTATTGATACACTATAGCTTTATTTTAGCTTTAATTAACGATTTGTTGAGTTAATTTTCAGTCAAGAAACTATAAATCAAAGTTTATAAAAGCTGAAACTTAAACATGCCGTGAAATCACCACAAATCACTTATCAAAATAAATAATTTTATATATTCTCGTTTCTAAATTGTAATCAACACTAATTAATTAATTATTGTTACTGTTTACATGTAACATACACATTACTATCGTGTAACTACTCCTATAACAAAACATGAAGACGTATGACAACAACCACCCCTCATGATAAATTAAAGACCATGATTTCTGGAATTATAGACAATTACTTCTTCAATTAAAAATGGAACTTGGAAATTTTCGTATCTTGTGATATGTCATCATTCTCATTCTAGACGAGTACTAAAAGACTACATAGATATTGTCAATGAGGAACTCCAGAATCTTTTGAATATCGACTTCAGGCTCCGGGGCCATAAAACTTAGATGAACTCACTTTTGATCTCAGTCTCACTTTTCCACTATAAATTCCTTTTGTAAAAGTGAGACTGAGATCAAAAGTGACCTCATCTAAGTTTTATGGCCCCCGAACCAGGTCTTCCAACAATCTGTTAGAATTTCAATGGGGTTTAATTGTGTTCCTTTATAAGTCGACATCTTTTATATATGTATATCTTTTATAAAACAGAATTTATTTTTAAAAATATATATACATAAGAGGAATTCTCTTGCTGTAAACTTCAATTCGAGATTTAGATATATCGACGACCTTTTCTCAATGAACAATAGTTACTTTCACTAATGAGTCGACTAGATATATCGAAGTTAACTTGAAATTAAAGAACCACAGAGTCTACAACGTCTGTTTCATATCTGGCTGTTATACTGACTATATAAGTTACTTACAAACTAACAAATAAACAATGCAACGGACAGGATTTCACATTTTCATTGTCAACTTCCCCTACTTATGTAGAATAATTCCACTATGACCTGCATATGGTGCTTATATCTTCCATCTGATTCGGTACACAAGTGCATGTGCTGAGTAAAATCAGTTTTAGCCGAGGCAAGCTACTAACAAATACATTGATGTTACAGGGTTTTCTACAATCTCGTTTAAAGTCTGCACTTCGCAAATGCTTTGGTCGCTATAATGACATTTGTAAATACACGTCTTTGGGTCATATTTTGACTCCAATTGTCAGTTTCCCTGAACAATACGAAGAGATCACGGCGGTCGACAGGGGATGCTTGCTCCACTTAGACACCTGATCCAACATCTGTGCTTGCAGGCTGCAGAGGTCTATATTTTTGCCATTTTCAGGTTTGCACTGTTTACAGGATTTATGAGATTAACCATAGTCTTTTATCTTCACCTTTATCTTATAACCGATAGAGTATATATACATGTATTTTTCACATTTCTGATTTTTAGTTTTGGGTCGCTATACTGGTAATTAACAACTGGAGCTGCTCTAACTCGATTATTAATACCCCCATTTGGACACAATTCTAAAGCAAAAAAGAAAAATCTAGGTCAGATGTCAATTTACATGCAATCAAAATTGCACATATTGCAGGTTTGCTTTGTATCACAAGTAGAAACCGCCAAAAACACTGCCCTTAGAGTCTGTTAAGATTTTCTTCCTTGTCAACATCATTTACAAATTGGTACTTCATATGTACTAGTATATGTGTTAGCATTGTTCATAAGTAAATATGACTAGTATTTAACTTTACTTAAAAAGACAGGCGGTATTTTTTCCCCTCTAGAAATAATTATGGTGAGAAATTATCCGGTTTTATCACACCTAGTAAAATAAGATAAAAAAAACTACCAGAAGTAAAATTAGTAGGATTGCCTTAAATCGTCAAATTTTTAATTTTTTCTTCTCAAAAGCCTAAAAATAAGTTTTTCAAGGCGAAATTGAGAAATATGCTCTATAATTTTAATAAGGCTATAGTGTCCATCGTATTATGTATTCATACGTCTAGTTTGATTTAAAATCGAGATTTATTTGTCCTATTGCAAGTAAATTTACACGCAGTTTCCTGATGCTTTTTTTTTGGGGGGGGGGGTGGTTGGGGGGTTGGGGTTGGCAGATACCTTGTCTTATGTGCAAATTTACAGTAATTTTCATACATTGCTCTAGACATCCATAAACGAAAATCGTCCACTCCCTTTTACATTTTTTCATGTAAAAAAGAACCAGAATCATACGAATGTACATACCTTGACTGGATACCACTGTATTTACTTCAGCATTGTCGAAACCTTTCTTCTGAAGTGCTTCGTTTATTGCATGGCGCTGTGCATTGTATTGCGTCAGAACTCTAACTGTTGGTGTTGCCAACTTTTCTTGCTTTACCAGAAAAGTATACACTTTAACCTACAATAGAAAAGAAAAGAGAGATTTAATTAAGTGTCTTTGTTTATTCTAAAATAACTTCATTTGTAAATCAAGGGTTATTGTCTGGCAATAAGAAAAGCAAACAACTAGATTGTTTGCTTGGATAAAAGAACTTTACCACATGTTCCACTTCCGCCATATTGCTACGTGACTGCTGATTTCCTTCCTCCGTGGCCACTGCCAGACATTTTTCTTCTCCCTGTACATGACAAAACAGCAGAGGTATATCCGACCTCTTCCACAATGAAAGTTGTTTCTCAGTGTGCCATTTTTTTGAGCTTTCAGTGTTTAGCCTGTCTTTGTAAAATTGTTTTGATGGGAATTCGCAAATTTTCGGATTCTGAAATAAAATGATATTCTCTGAAAGGTAATCAATAGAACAAGAGTAATAAAACTGGGTTTGTTTAGATATAAGAATCAACTTTCTAGGACCTTGCGAACATACCATACGGTACTGGGACTTTCAGAACACTGCATTGTCAGAATACCGTTCAAATAAAGTTTTGGAAAGCCCCAGTCTACCAGCCTCGGGACAAATGATGATTGGTTGAAGTTGTTTGTGATCTCCAATATGAACTACTTGTTCTGCTTCCGTTGCAATAATTGGAGCGATTGTTTCTGGTTCAGTGCACATTCCTGCTTCGTCAATAATCAATTGAAAGACCTTTCCTTTTGTAGCTTTAAGAAGTTTCGGATTTGTTGCAACGGAAGTTGTGCAGAAAATGACGTCATAATGCTTGAGCTCTTCCTGAGTAGCTTTGCTGAGTATCTTCATATACTCAATAATCTTTTCAGGATCAACTTCTTCTGGATTTTTTTGAAAGAGTTTATCTAGCTGCTTTAATTCTGATGCAAATGGTTTACCGTCTTTTCTTACCAAGTTATGGAGTGAAACATCTGCTAAGTCCGGGTCGGGTCGGTTGTCTCTACAAGACGTCCGATTGATGTAGTCCCTGCCTGGTATCGGATAGACCGTATTTTCTATGGAACTCCCGTACATTCTCACCATATTTGGACAAAGGTTTTTTGATCTCAGCTCCAGATGAAGTTGTCCTAAATTTTGACAGAAATGGTAAATGACTTTACAAGAATATATTAAAAATGCCTGAAATTAAATATAATAAAAGAAGTTCGAAAGCAAAAACATGAAGTTTAACAAGTCAGAAACAAATCAAACACATACGCGCTACTAAATCAACAGACTTGTTGGATGGCCCGCAGTATACGACTTGTTTGTGGTCACCACCGCTTTTCCGATATTCCAAATTAATTTTTACAAATAACAATATGAGCTTTATTCCTGTTGAAGTTTTCCCCGTACCTGTAAATAAATAGGATTAGTTTTATTTGCAAACTTCGTTGTTTTCCTGGATTTATAGGTAATTTCTTTGTGAATTTGTGATATTTATAAACAAATTTCTATCTTAAAACTCAACCTTTTCACTCCTCTTTTAAAAAAAATAAATCTGGTTACTAGTATCGTAAACTTGTGTCTTTCAGTGTCATTAACCTGGAGGGCCTTGTATCAATGTAAATCGTGAAGATAGTGCTTCTTTAATCGCTGTTGACTGTTCATCATTGTTTCGCAGAAAATCTTCTTTGAACCTATTCAGTTCTTTAAGTTTTCCTAAGTTCAAGTGTCGATCATCTGGAAAAAAAATCTGCTAAATTAAGGATATAAATTATGAAATTTATGTTTTTCTGCGGTTGTCCAACTTCTGTGACTGTGTCGAACTCACAGGGAAAAAAAAAACTCAAAATATTTAAATAAATATCCCTGGTATTGCCGTTATACCGTACACATATTATCAATTATTTGCAATTTTACATTCTAGTATCAGTTAAACCACGTTATTATCCGTATTACCACTTGTCCTCAAAAGTTACTGATTAAATACTGATATATCTCTTAAGGGTTCAATTTTAGAGAACTTCGTGGGTATTTCTAATAATTACCCAGTTTAGGCATCACTTCTCTCAAGGCTATTGACCTCGCCAGCTTCGTTGCATTATCAAGTTTGTTCAAATTTATTTCAATACGTCTGTCAAATAAAAGAAAACAAATTCTGAATATTCAAATTTACCTAATTTAACATCCATCCACATTTTCACCTATCCTTCTAAACTTACCTCTCTGAAATTGACATCTGAAGTATTTCAATTGTACAAATACAAGTCGTGGCATCAATCATTGAAAATACTGGTTTTTTACTTTTTTTATGCAACTGGAAATGCACTTTAACCTCGCTATTGTCTTTGTTTTTTTGGATAAATTTTGTTTCTCCATGACCAACCCAAATCCATCTCTTGTTTGGCGACAAATTAAAACCATCTTCAGACGGACAGCCATTCAATATCTCGCACCGAATGCATAGAAAGTTCCTTTCAAAAGGAACAAATTTACCATCCTTGTCTGTTTCTTCCCATTGAAAATCCAAATCTCGCTGTAGACAAAACTTTTTCTGTAATACGAAAAAGCCATCTCCAATGTTAGAACTGCAAAATCTGATAGGTAAATGATTAATGACTACCGATAAAGACTTTGTTGCATTGGTTATGGATTCCATTCGAAATATTTCCGACCATACTTGAATGTATTCACCTGGTTTCATTCGTCTGTTGCCTGCATGTCTATTAGCATAAGCTCCAAAGAACTCAATTGGATCAGACATGTGTTGAATACAGCATTTCACATTCCTTGAAATTTCCAACAGATGAATAGTTGGCACCATTTTCCCACCTTTCAGCTCAGCTCCAAGTTGAAGAGGAATAACTTGACCACGGTTGAAAGATAAACTAAATTCTGTGCACTGCTGAAAGATAATACCATTCTGTTTTTCAGAACTAGCAACAGAATTTGTGCCACGACACGCGGCTACAGTGGGCAGAAACTCTTTATGATCAAAATCATTCTCCAACATTTGAAGGCTTTCATTCATCATAGCGTTTATAAAACTCTTCCATCTCCCAAGGGAAATGAAATTTACTTTGAGATGTGGATTTAACTTTACAGAACTATTTGAAACAGACGTCGAAGAAATATAAATTATATATATTCCAAGAATATAATCGTTGTAACCAGGATAACGTGAGAAGATGGTCTGTTTTATTATTTGCTGCAAATGATGGTTTTGAATTTACCTTCAGTAAACGAAACTCAATTTCATTGCATGATATTGATAACAATCTGAATTCTGGGAAGCATACAACGAGAGATTTTTCAGTGGCTGAAATGACCAACGCATGAAATAAGCGAGGCTTTTTTTTGAAGCTGTCTTCCTAAATTTAATAATTGGCATTGTCTTTTGAATTCTAAATTTCGACAACCGTTGATTTTCTTACACAACATATCAATTTCCTCTTGTGAGTATGGCGAGGGTTTTTTGTCCAGCTGTGCATGTACTAGTCGATGGATAACTAAATCTGCATAACGGCGTATGGGAGATGTAAAATGAACGTACGGATTAATCCTTAAAGAAAAATGGTTACCATCATGACGACACAATCCGGAACAGTTGTAAATGGCTGTCTTTTGGAAAGCTTTCCATGATTCATATGCCATGGCTTGTTGTGGATGAACCTCATCAGTACCAATTAGCCTTTCTACATTTTTAAACTTTCCAAAGGAAAATTCCAACTTCATTTTTTTCCAAATGTACTTTTGCACTGGTATCTGATTTGACATGTTATCTTCGTGAACGCTTTCTATTGATAGCACTTGATTTTTCGGTAGGTTTTGTTGTTGTAACGAAAGAACAAAATTGGCAAATACAGGATTATTTTTTATCCATGTTTCCATTTTACAAGAAGATGGCTCGCTTTGAGTGCGAAGAGGAACACAATCTGGAAATGCTCCGTGTAGTAATTTTGCCACGAAACTATTTGCATGTATCACGTATTCTTCTACCATAATACGCGCATCTAACGATTCATTGTATTCATCATAGGATTCAGAGAAATACTGTTTAAAAGGAAAAGATAACATTCGTATTCCCAAGCGTTTGCAACGCATTTTCTTCGAAATATTATGCAACAGAATTAGTTTGCTCTGAAAAGTCTCATCTCTACTCTCATTATTTGATAATAACTTCTGAACTTCTTGATATGTAAAGGAGCGCCTTGACTTTATATACGTTCGTTTTATTTCTGTTTTCTCTTCTATAATGTTTCCAGACTTGTCTATGACGAAGAAAACTGACAAAGTTTTCCTTTTTTGAAATGGAAGAAGACTGCATAAACCTGTTGCAATCGGTTCTGGGAACATATGATATGCACGATACTCTTCCCCGGGATTAAATGTGGTTGATCTTTCCTGTGCCTCTAAATCTATGTCGTCATTCTTTTTAACTATGCTTCCAACGTCTGCAATATGGACGCCAACTTCGAAATTTGAATCTGCAATCTCCTTTATGCTCAATGCATCATCCAAGTCTTTTGATCTTTTATTATCAATGGTAAATACCTGGAGATTTGTCAAATCTTCCCTGTTTTCCTCTAACTCGATATCAGGTTCTCGTTCTATTTCACTCATTTTCTCTATCGTTTTCTGTTTGTAGAGGACAGATACTTTGTTTTCCAGACAAATCAGATTCAGACAAGTCTCCAAACTATAATCTGGGTCATGAACTTTGATTATAGCACCCAAGGGAAAAACACCTTTCCACTTTATGAAACAAACAAGAAAGACATACTCTTTCCGTCTTGACTGATCTATGATTTTTGTTTCTTCCATTATGAGCTCTTTTGTTACTTTGTTGAATTTGTACACGCAAACCTCTGGTTTTCGTGTTCTCTCGAAGTTTTCCTTTAACGGATAAATTTTCGGCACTGTTTTACATACGGGAATCATAAAAGGATCATTCATAGTGCAAACAAATACAGGATGTTTTGGAATTGATTCGTTCCTTTTTGTTATACATATAACCTTCCCATAGATTTTATTTCTAAACTGTTTGTTTGGATTGTCAAAGCTATTTAGAATTTTCACTACAACTTCATCTTCATTGAAGGCTTTGGCACACTTTGATCTCCCTGATATTTCTATTTCCATTTCGCCGTCCATTGTTGTACAGACTGCTCTGTGAGCATTAAAAATTTCAATTTTACAATGCTTGTAGGTCTCTGGAGACTTTGCACAAAGCTCGAGACTCTCCCTAATATTCAGCATTTTGTCGTACATTTTTATTTCTTTGCAGTAACGTTCTTCTACATAACCTTCTGACAAGTCAAGCCCAGCACTGAACAGGGTTTCGCTGATATCGTTATCATCCAAGAATTCATTACTGTAGTGATTGCGTGATTTGTTGTAGAAGTCGTCGGTCGTTCTCTGCTCATAATCGAGTTCTTCATTATTGACTTCCCCCGATGAATCGTCATCACTGAATGATTCAAATTCTGGATCTGATTCATTTGACATTCCTGCTGAGATCTTGGAAACCGTATTAACTGTTCTTACTTCGCTGAGAAATTGTCTCTGTAAAAGATACATTAACTTTTTAAAATATTAAGATTTTTTACTTATTAGGATTAATATACTAGTAATGAATGAAAGACTTTCTTTGGTTGTTAGTAAGAAAATAAATGTTGCCAATGTCAGAAAAAATATATAACCTGTGGAAGGGGGTTATGTAATTTTTTTCTGCAATAGATGCAACGTTATACTAACGAAGAAAGAAAGACATTTTATTGTTTATATCTCTATATATTTACATTTGCAAATGTTTTCCCTTATATAACACTATTGAAAGCAACGCGTATCTATTTAAGAAATAAGGTATCATTTTTAAACATCTATCGAGATATAAATACGGGTTGGTCACGAGATCAAATTCCATAAAGCCCGAAGGGCTTTATGGTAAATTTGATCTCGTACCAACCCGTATATATATCCGATAGGTGTTTTAAAATGATACCTTATTACTTATATTTACATTTGTGACTTATTCATATTATTTATAAGCCTGATTATAACCTTTAACGCGTGAAATGTTTTATTTTTTCAAACTCAACGGCACAAGTTTGATCTACTGATTGCGCGTCGACCCTTTATGACGTCACTGAGAAATTACGTCGAACGTTTATGACGCGAGGAACCCGTGTTTATACGGATATAGATACACATTGCTTTTAATAGTGTTATATAAAGGAAAACATTTGCAAATGTAAATATATCCGTATAAACACAGGTTCCTCGCGTCATAAACGTTCGACGTAATTTCTCAGTGACGTCATAAAGGGTCGACGCGCAAACAATGGATCAAATACGTGCCGTTGAGTTTGAAAAATAAAACATAATACGCGTTAAAGATTATAATCAGGAAAATATAAAATATGAATAAGTCATAAATGTAAATATAAGTAATAATGTATTATTTTTAAACATCTATCGGATATAAATACGGGTTGGTACGACATCAAATTTATCATAAAGCCCTTCGGGCTTTATGGAATTTGATCTCGTGACCAACCCGTATTTATATCCCGATAGATGTTTAAAAATGATACATTATTTCTTAAATAAATAATCAAAGTTTAAGTAATAAGTACGTTAAATATTATATTATTGATATATACGTCATTGTATGTTTCATTGATGGAAGAGTCACTGCTCAAGAAATCTATACAGGTGGTTTGCTTAGTGGGGTTGAAGTATTGATAAACCACCGTTGTTTTCATTAGAAATAAAGGAGATAATATTCAGTGGATATGAATATATATTGCTTTTAAAAATATATATTAGATATATATGTACACAGGAAAAAGAGGCTCGCAAGATTTTCATAGGTTTTCCTTTTCACAGAAAAATAATCAGTCGAAAGGTCACATTTGTGAATATCATGTGAATCACATCCCCTTTTTCCCTTGTTTTCCTTTGGAAGGTCATGAGAAACTTGATATCAGGCAATGCATAAAAGATGTGTTTTCTTAGTTACTCATGAAAATGAAAAACAAATATACATGTATTTATCAGTCTGTTGAACGACATTCTGTTCTGTTCAATCTAGAAAGTACCCCTTCAATTACTGGAATACTGATAGTGATATTGTTCTAGTCTTTTCCTACAACCAAAGTTTGAAGGATTATAGAAACGAGTTACATTCCCAAAACAAAAAGATATTTACACAAATTTTGAAATTAATCTGAATTTAACAGATAATCAGCAAGTCTACTTTTAATTATTTCACTAAATTATCTAGATAAGGCTTGGCACAACCAAAAAGTTTCCCACTGCCCATAACGCTGTTAATTAAAGTTAAATCAAAGACCAATTTTTATTTGTTTTTATGTTTTTATTAAATGCATTAAAATATAAAGAATTATTCTGAACATGATTTAAATTCCACGATGTTCCTTATCCTTCAATTTTAATTTCAGACGGTAAGAAAATTTATTATGCCTGACTGATATGAATTATTGCTATACCTTTAAAAATGCTTTCTATATAACTCTACACTAGAAGAAGTCAAACATTTCCAATGTTTTACTAAGCAGTCTAAAAAATTCGATGTTGAACCGGTCGATGAGATGTCGGACCGTTTTTAACGTCACGCGTAAGCTGGATATCATCACTAACATACTGTTTTTACTCTGTTTCTTATTATTAAGGTCTTTCGACTTCCTTCGGAAGACCTTAACTGTTTTCCTTCTGTCCTATTATTATTATGTTTCCCTTTTCATAGTACACGCGTTTTCTCGGAAACTAGCCGACCAATTTCAATGATTTTTTCCAGGAATGATGCATTATTGTTATATCTCTAGACTACTTTTAATTTTTGAAAAATCAATTCCTCTCCCATTTTTTGGTCCAATTTTCATTTTTTTAAAATTGTCATTTTGTCCAAGCATTTTCTTATGAACGACTCAAAATAGAATCATGAAATTTTCAGGGAAGACAGAACAACTCTAAATAATTTATACATATGTGATAAAAATTTATACTGCTTTTTTCCTTTTGCCAAAATGGCTTCCGCAATAAAAAAAACTATCATTGCTTCAATGTTCTGTTGAGTAAAACAAAAAAAAATTAACACTTTGCGAAAACAACAGGAATGTGTCAATACAACTGAAATTACATTGTTCGCAATAGCCAATTCATCTCTGAAATTTCCCATTTTGCTATGGAAAAATCATAATTTAAAAATCATGTTAAAAATAATTTGCTCCTACATATTTTTTGAATGTTCAAATTTTTATTTAGATAATGCAGTCTAAAAATAGTATTTTAAGTGCTGCATATGAATACTTGTATCGAACTTGTGAAAATTCTAAACAAAATCATCGTAACTGGGCTTCATTTGTAAAGGAACAAATACTGTTTCAGACTTGGTTATATATGGAATGAACAAAATAATATAAGCAGTCGCATATGTTTGCCAATTATAAGACAGAAACTTAGTGATGTTTTGTTGTTTTTTTTTTTGTTTTGTTTTGTTTTTTTTTTTTTTGTTTGTTTGTTTTTTTTATACAAAATTTGCATAGCAATATGCGATGTGAATCGAAATGCTATCTATACAAGATGTGTTTGTGATGCCCCCTTATGGGAACTTATAGCGAAGGTTAAACTTTCTCAAATGCAAATCAAATACAGTGTATGTAAGGTCTTGCATCGAGGATTATACCTGTGAAATATGAAAGCCCTAGCAGCAACCATTGAAAAGATATGGAAAAGGTTAAAGTTTTTCAAAAGTAGGTCAAACTCCAAAGTGAAGGTCAATGGATTACAATTGTTGGTATCCAAAGGAATGTCTTGTCACAAGGATTACATATGTGAAGTATGAAAGCCCTAGCACCAACCGTTCAAAAGTTATGGCCAAGGTTAAAGCTTTTTCAAAAGTAGGTAAAACTTCTAGGTCAAGGTCAAAAAGGATCAAAATGAGGTTGTCCTCCCATAGTTTGGCTGTTGAAACAGGCAGACATAAAACTATTCCAAGAGATGAAAGATTTTGTAAAACATGCACTAATGAAATTGAAGATGAATATCATTTCATACTAGTGTGTCCTGTATGTGTAGAATTACGATCAAAGCTATTGAAAAAGTATTACTGGAGCAAACCCTCTATGTATAGATTGGTATAATTGTTGAGTGTCAATAATATAAAAGAACTGTGTAATTTAGGAAAATTTATATATAAAGCCCTTGCGTTAAGAAATATCTGTAACATGTAACATTTATTTCTTTTTATGCCCCCGTAATCGAAGATTCGGGGGTATACAGTTTTGCCCTGTCCGTTCGTCTGTCTATCTGTCTGTTTGGCTGCAAAAACTTTAACATTGCCTATAACTTTTGATTGGTTGGAGTTGGCTTTCATATTTCACATGTTTTTTTTTTTTTTTTTTTTTTTTTTTGTGACAAGACCTTCCTTTGGGTACCAACAAATTTGACCTCTTGACCTATACCATGGAGCTTGACCCACTTTTGCAAAAATTTACCCAACTTTAACCTTGGCCATAACTTTCGAACAGTTGGTGCTAGGGCTTTCATATTTCATATGTGTATTTATCGTGACAAGACCTCTCCATGGGTTTAAATATTTTTTACCCTTTGACCTTGACTTAGAGTTTGACCCACTTTAAAAAAAACTTTAACCTTGTCCATAACTTTTGAACAGTTAGCACTAGGGCTTTCAAATTTCACAGGTATATTCCTTGTGACAAGACCTTCCTATGAATACCAAAACTTTTGACCTTATGACCTTGGAGTTTGACCTACTTTTGAAAAACTTTAACCTTTGCTATAACTTTTGAACAGTTGGTGCTAGAACTTTTATATTTTGTATGTGCATTTCTTATGAAAAGGTCTTCTGCGTACTATTAATTTTGACCCTTTGACGTTAACCTTGGAGTTTGACCCACTTTTAGAAAACATTAACCTTGAAGATAACGTTTGAATGGTTGTTGCTCGGGCTTTCATATTTACCAGGTATGTCCATTGACATAAGTCCTTTCTTTAGGAAACAATATTTGTGATCTCTTGACCTTGGAGTTTGACTTGCATTTGAGAAACTTTAACCTTCGCCTTAAGCTGCCATACGGGGGCATCACTTTTCACAAACACAACTTGTTTCCTTCTGTATTGTCATTCTCCAACTACTATCTTTTTGTACTTTGTGCGATGTACTATTATTATTATTATTAACCGACCACCCATTATCTACAATGTAACAAATAAAGATTTCTGTGAATGTGCTATAAGATGTATGTCTTTTGCAATAGAGAAATTAGATATTTCCTTGTATAATGTAAGTACAAAGATATCGATTTGCAGACGTTTACACCAACAGTAGCTTGCGGTTTTCAGCTCTCAGATGAAATTCCGGTATTTTCTGTTAAATAAAAGTGTTACCATTCATAGAGAAATACATGTATAGTTTAGGTAACCAAATGGAAAAAATAAAATGGCCTACATACCACATTACCCAGTGAGATTGAGGTCTAGCAGACATAAACAACGTAACTTATCAGTGCAGACATTTTAAAAAGCATCGATCGTTCAATTAACCTAGACAGTGGAACATTACGGGGCACTATGGGGTATTTAAAAAAACATATGCATAATTTAAAAATCTCTAAGAGTGTGTATTGCAAGAAACGTTAATTGCTAACTGATATCTATGGCAAGCCAAATTCACAAAAAAAAAAAAAAGTTTAACATTTGATACACTAGAGTTATAGATTGTAAACTATAGTTTACGAACAGTGAAATATAGTTGACGCAATCGTTAACTATAGTTTTCATCTGTAAAACTATATTTAACGGTTGTAAAGTGTAGTTTACGAATGTTAATCTAAGTTTATCTGTCTGTAAATATACGTTAATAGATTTTGATGATAAATATAGATTCTCATTTGTAGACTATAATTTACATTCGTTAACCATAGTTAAGAGTTGTTAATCAGTTTCACAAAACGTGAAACTATCAGATAAACTAGATTTTACATTCGTTAATTATAAATTTCGGTCGTTCACTATAGTTAACTGTCATATATACTCATAAAATATATTTCACAGGCGTAAAGTACAATTAACGATTCCTAACTATATATAGTTAATGCGAGATAAACTATGATTCACATTTGTAATGAAAGTTTATCGTCATAAACTATAATTCGCACACGTTAACTATAGTGAAGAGTTGTTAAATATAGTTTATGAATCTAAAACATCTGTTAACCATTAACGCTAGTTTTCAATTCAAAATCTCGCGGAACCATTCGCGAGAGGCAATGCAAAATGTATATCATTGTCGTAAGTTCTGTACGAAAAAGGAAACAAATCCTGGATCATACATGTATGCTATTAAACAGAATAACTGGATTAATTTCTCTTTTTTATAATATTAAATTAATAAGCCAAGCTTTCAGCAACTCTTTTAATAATAGCTTTAAACTGTCCTTTTTAATGAAAAATTAAGAAAATCAGGTATTAACATGGGCGCTAATTGTTTTCTATTTCAGACAAAATATTGATTATGTTTATAATCAGAGTTTATTCCCAAAAACATAACTTTATCTAGAAAAAATTCCCAGGATAGTTACCCATTTGGGAGCCCACTATATAAGAATCACGTGATGTAATTTACCAATCAGATCAGTTTACATTGTTTGAGTTTTCAGCGGTTGTGTTTACCTAGAGTTCCTATTTGTTCATATATACTTTCCCATACATCTTTTACTTTCGTTTTATTGGACTTATATCTGTAAATATCGGATCTAACTGTCAAAATGTGAAGTTGGAGACTTAATATTTCATGTGCGTTATCCTGGTCAGGGAACTTGGTAAAGTTGGCAACTTGAAATCTGATACGATGGCCATGTTACATAAACTTTGATTTGACTACATACATTTGAATAACAGTTGGTATACCTAGGTTTTTTTCTGTGCTTGGAAAATTAACGTTTACTACAATGCCGCGGAGTGCAAGAAGATACTCGAAAAAAAGTGATGATGCTCGTTCTCGTAGTACAGACAGTTCCGAACAAATTAGGGCTAGTACATGTATATTAGGATTAGATATGACGAATCCGCTGAATTGGACAGTGGCAAAACTCAGAGAAAAATTACAAGCGATGGGAATGTCTGTGCCTAAAGGTTTCAGTGTAACGGCATTAAGACAATTATATCAGGAAAATGTCAACAAAAATCAACATCACGTGACAAACCAGCTGCAAATTTCGCGGGAAGACGCGCGAGACTTGGGCGGATATGACGTTACACAATCTAATAATTACCGTCTTCCTTGGAAGATGGTATACAGAGTTGAAGGAATCATCACTGCTGGGCGGAAGTAACGTGGTGACTGTCAACAACAAAGGCGCCAGCGACAATCGGGAGCTGTTATCCACTTTACAGCTAATGGCAAAATCCTGTACGGCACTCCAACAAACAGTAAACACACTGCTAGAAAAAGAAAAGAACTCGGACAAAGAAAACCCGTTACAGAGACTTGTTACAAATTTGGGAATAAATTCAAGCGCAGACTCAGGAAGAGGAACCACAGGCGCAACACCTTTGTTCCTGGAACTCCAAACTCAGAACACAGGTACGCATAACACAATTAATGTAGGGGTCTCATCAAAAGACATAAGGCACATAGACCTAGTAAATCCCGAAATCAGGAAAAAAATCCTAAGAGGTGACGACATCAATTTGTGTGCGTTACTAATACCTTCATACGAAACGCAGCTACCAACATCTGACAAAGCAGACAAACAAGACAAACGCCTCTCTCGGAATCTCAGTATTAGCGAATTTGTGACTGCATTTGGGCGTTATAAGCGCATTATGTGCGCACAAAATGCATATCCTTGGAGACAGGAAGAACTAGATGGCTACTTGGCCCATATCATTGAAGTTCACAATATGTGACCATCTAAGTTTTTGAATACCATAAACTTTTTTCTACGAAGTGTGCCATATCACTGAAGCAGAACCAGGTACTCATCAACTGGAGCAAAGGGGATGACGAACTATTGAAGCGAGTTGTAGCATGTGAAGAAGTAAGCAAATGTGACACATGCAGATCAACAACTCATTCAACAGCTATGTGTGTTGAAAAAAACTAGAAGAGTACAAAGACAATTGGCAACACAGTCAAGATCGTCAAGTCACAAACATCGTTACGACAGACAAATTATCTAAGTAGATGGCCAACCTGTATGTAAATTTCAACTACAACATATGTGCACTGCCATACTGCAGGAGAGCCCATGTATGTGAAACCTGTTTTTCGTCTGGACATGGAAAAAATAAATGTACCAAGCAAGAGGCAGGCAAATCTGCAACATCGGAGATGAGCAAGACAAAATAAAAAAAAATAAATAAAAACTTGTGACTACCTCTAGATAACCAATCCAATGCCACTACTCCTATCAATATTGAACAATTAAAACATGAATTACAAAATCACCCTGACAAAGAATTTGTAAATTACTTAAATCATGGTCTTCAATTTGGTTTCGACATTTTTTTTCGGTGATGATTTTCATATGGATAACTCATTTGAGTGTAAAAATTTAAAATCTGCAACAGAGGATCCAACTACAGTGGATGAACTCTTAGAGAAAGAAGTACAAAAAGGTTTTGTCAAAGGTCCTTTTGACAGTGTAGAATTCCCTACTAACAGAGTAAGTCCATTAGGTCTGGCAACAGGAAAATACTCAGGGTAAACGTTTAATTTTGGACTTATCGTCTCCTCACCAAAAGGAAGATGTGGAAAGTATCAATGACTTGATAGACAGAGAAAAGTGTTCGCTGAAATATGTTAAAATTGATGATGCCATCAACAATATCAAAAAATTTAGAAAAAGCGCAATTTTATGTAAAACTGATATTAGTGATGCCTTCAAACTTATTAACTTATTCCAGTGACACCAGAACAGTGGCATTTGTTGTGTGTTAAATGGAGAAATAAATATTATTTTGTTCGCTTACTGTTTGGCAGCAGAAAAGGCAACTCCAGTTCCACCAATTTCCCCTATCATGTGGAACTTCAGCAAGTAGTTGACAATTTGTGGCAAAACGCAATAACTTCCAATACAAGACATGTATACCAGCAAGGTTTTAATGCTTACAAACAATTTTTAGCTCTGTATAATGTTCAATTTGATGACATTTTTCCACCAATTTCTCAGGACATTCTGATTTATTTTGTAGCGCATTGTCAAAACAATTTATCTCTAAAATACTCCACCATTAGATTATATTTGTGTGGCATTAGTTTTGCATACATAGAAAAGGGAATACCAAACCAATTTGAATCAAAATGTCAGTCTATGGAAAGATTAAACATGATTTTGATTGGCATAAGAAAAGTTCAATCAAATACTTGTACATCCAAAATAAGATTACCAATTACATATCAAATCTTAGACAGCATGTGTTTAGCTTTAAGAAAAGGTGCATTTGACAAACACACAAATGTTTTTTAGAAGCAATGTATGTCACAGCTTTTTATGGGTTTTTTAGATGTGGAGAACTAACAATTCAGAATTATTTTGACCCTGAATACCATTTAACTTGTGAAGATATATTTGTAGAGAAAAGCTGCATTATAAGATATTTTTAAAGCAATCAAAAACAATGGTTTCACAAAGGTACTACAATAGCCTTACATATGAATCAAACAAATATTTGTCCTGTTAAGTCTCTGTGCCTGTACATGCAAATTCGAAATTTTAGGAATGTCTTGCCAAAAGAGTCATTTTTTGTTACAAATTGCCAATTGCCTGTAACTAGGACATATTTTATTGAATATTTGAAAAACATTCTTGAAAGAATTGGATATAATTCTAGTAAATATAATGGACATTCATTCAGAATAGGAGCTGCAACATCAGCAGCTTCAGCAAGAATGGAAGATCACTTGATAAAGACTTTAGGAAGGTTGTCGTCAGACTGTTATAGACGATATATACGAACTTCGCAGGATGTTGTTAAAGACGCTCGATGTAGTTTGGCAACTAGTACTACCCTTAACAAAATATGAGATTATATGTGTAGAAAAACAGAAGTAACCATTTTGTAGCAATTAGTACATATTATGAATAATTCACATAGACTCTAATATGTAACACTGATGGACTGTTCTCACTTTCTGAAACAATGTTATTATTTTCCTGTTTGTCAGTACTTTGAATATGCTAAGTAACTGTATATTCTAAAGCATGTCGTACCACAAGCAAATGAACACCTCTTTGTTATATTATCTATCAATCCCATACTTGGGGCTTATGCAGCTGCTACTCACCTGCATAATTTGGCATGTTACTTCATGGTATGTTTACCATTCGATTTCTCCCAAGCATGGGATATTGTACGTTTATCATTCAGCATCATTGTTGAGTACACCTGTTATGACAATTATAAAATATTGCATCCCGGGCAAGCATTGCTCTACTCATGAAGGATTACTCTGCTCCTTACACAGGTGCTAGTGGACATAGCTCATATAGGCAAACTTGCTTTGCCGTCAACCTTCATGTATCAGGTGCTAGTGAGCATGTTTCATGAGAGTGGACATAGCTCATATAGGCAAGCATTCCTTGCTCTCAGCCTTCATGTATCAGGTGCTAGTGAGCATGTTTCATATAGGCAAGTTTCACTTGCTCTCAGCCTGTTTATCCAGTTCCACAGAGTAAGTTCTATCTTGTTTAAGTCATAACTTGAGTCTTCTTTTTCGATGCTGCTGATAAATACTTAGATCAATGTGTGTTAGATTACCTAGCTGCATGAGCCCTATAGGCAAGTTCTAGTATTAGATTAATAAAAGATGAAAACTCAGTAACTTTCTTATTGTTTTTGGGTAATAAACGAAATGTATCAGTATTGCCTACAGTCTCTCAGAAAATGGTATTAAATTTAATTTAAATTGAATACAGCGATTGGATTTAATTTTGACATGATATCAAATTGAATACCTTGAAAATATTTCATTTTCTACATAATTCTGTTATAGCCAGTCGCGCGCGTGACGCAGTGGTAAGAGCATCTGCTTCGCTGTTTATAAAGCGTAAACTGCCCCAACCCAGGTTATACCAGTATAACTTGTGTAGCTATTAAATTCATTCCTTAAATAACGCAGAAAAAAGCGTTATAACGCAAAGTGAAAAGGCGTTATTACGCCTTAGAAAATAATGTTATTCCGCCTCTTGAAAAGGCGTTATAACCCGAAATGGAAGGCGTTAATATGCCTTTTGAAAAGGCGTTATAACGCCTTTCAAAAAGGCGTTTTTACGCAATATGAAACATCTGTGGCATCAACGAGGAGCTAAGTTGGTTGCACACTGAAAACATATTACACATTTGAAAATCTTTCTTCCTGGATAGCTAGCTGGAAACTGATTGGATTATAGTTATGAACAATTAGTCCTATATCAAAATTCTGATATTAATTCATGTTCCATAGATAAAGGTAAGTACCCGAGGGTGTGGCTAAGATGGTCAAATATTGAAAATACATGTACATCTTTGAAAAATCTTCTTTACTTAGGTCAATCAGCAGGAAAACTGTTTGCCTGATCTAAATGGGTGCTCATCTCCCTTACAAAATGAAGACATTCATGTTAATACAAACACCCGATTAGGTAATGTTAGTCACAGATGGAAATTCATACACTCTTGAAATTGAGATTAAAACTTGGACATGCAAGATGTTTGTATGCATGATGTCAAAATCGACGAGTCCTGAAGCAATGAAGCAAAAGCCTTTTGATGCACAGGATTACACCTTTTTAAAATCCCTAATACTCCTTGTGATAAAGCGTTATTACGCCTTTCAATTTTTTTAAAGGCGTGATAACCCTTCTTTTGCGTTGGCATACATTTTCACTTCATGTTATCGTTTTTCTTGATAATACGCCTTTCCGTTTTGCGTTATCCGCTAGATTGATCCTAATAGGCTTCCGTAATGACTAAACTGGCGAACATAGTGTGGTAAGATTTTTACCAAGTTAAAGATATCAATAAGAAAAGAACATATCACATAGGTAACCTTCATTGACAGACGTTTTATACGATCAGTGAACATTTAAAAATGTGTACAATACACAAAGGACGGTCGTTAATGCGGCATTAGGCTTTACAAATCTGTGATCCTTTTTTTAGCGTGAAGCTTAATTATTTGTAATTTTTTCACAAAAATTCTTACAAAAATTTTTTTGTGCAAATTTGTTGTTACTAAAGCTTCGAATAATGTTTAAAAACATGAGCTGAAAAACAAATACATGTTGAATTGCTGAATCTATTTGACTCACCCTACAATATGTAGTAGATAAGTATCTCGGTGAAGAACTTTAGATCTAATCGAGTGTCGAATTTCTTCTTCAAACAAAAATTGTGCATTCAAGCAGGTTTTTATCATGTGACCTACTACCTTCAGTAGATAAGTAATCTCCACTGCACTTTACACTACCCTGTGTTGTTGGTTACTAATCGTGTAATAGTCTGCATGTCATCTTGAAATTGCACATCTAGTAAGCACTTGTTACATGGAACAAACTGCAGGTATAAGTCAGCTGATTGCCTCCTTTAGTTTTTTCCATTCAAAGCATTAGTAAAGGGTCTCATGTGAAATATAGAAAAAAATTACTTTTAAAGTACAGGCCCATAGCAACGGTTCCAAAACCGGGGGGGGGGGGGCAAATCCCCCCCCCCCCCAAAAAAAATCTGACAAGCAGAAAAAGTCTAAACTGTCCAAATCCAGAAATTTGTCAGTGCTTGACCTTACAGCAAAAAAGTGTGGGGGGAGCATCTAAATGAAAATTTACTATAGCAGAATGCTATACTCAGAAAAAAAGCCCCCCCCCCCCCGTTCTACTGGCCTGAAGTTACATATTTGTATTTGTTTATTAACACAACTTGTGTCGTAAGTATTATTTAGAGAACGATCGAGACGGGTTCTCTATCGTAGTTACAATTTTGGGGTGGACGAGTGCGTAGAACGAGTCTCTACCCCAAATTTGTATCTACGATAGAGAATTTATCGAGTTCTCTAAATAATTTGTGACACGGTTCTATCACAATATTGAGCCCTAAGCACCTAATACTTTTGGCTGAGCAGCAACGGCAGTATCTGCGGACAACGTAAGATCCAGACACGTTGACTTGAGCTCCCTCAATTTCTCAACGAATAAGGTGAACGCCTTGTTTATGACACTTTGGAATTGTTCATGATGTATTTGAACACTCTATTACAGACAACTGGGACTGCGATGCAACTGAGACGGCAGACGGCAAATTGTTTTTTGCTATGACAGGTAGGTGTTTTATTTATCATATTTTTGAGTATTTATAACATTCATTTACTAACATACGGTCGTTTCCCATGTTGATCATAAACTACTATATTAAATATAATGCATTGTATATAATAATAAAATAACTGAATTTAAAGCTATGTTTTCTTACCAAAACAAAATAGAAAGAGGATAAAGTAAACTTTTAACCGTCGTTCAAGAATTTGATCAAACTGTGCTTATAACTGCTACTCCACGGTAACATTTCTTATTGTGTATACAGATGTAATAAATATAGGCTCTTTTCGATCTAACTGCAAAATGTCAAAAATGTCAATAGTCTTTATTGTTTAATAAGTGTGCTGCGATTGCTTGGTTTTGGTAGGTAAACATTTTTTTTTGGCTGTCTTGAACAGCAGGATGGATGGCAAACACTGACGACAGATGATGGAATCGGTAACAAATTTATTTTAATTCAGTTTTCGATGTTCTCATCACCAAAATGTCGAGTTCTAATTAGCAACAATATATTTTTGGAAGGATAATTATAGTTTTTAAAAGGCCCATGGGCCACATCGCTCACTTCAGTTAATATGACCCTGCTGTTCTCCAGCAGATTTCCCTCCTATATATTCCTATGTAAAACTTAGTTCAAATATTGTGGCCCAAACCTACATGTACCCCCCGGGGTCATGAATTGAACAAATTTAATTTACACTCCCTTTATAGGATGCCTCCACATAAACTTGGCTAATCATGGCTTTGTTGTTCATGAATAGCTTTTAAAAGAAATTTTCCTATATATCCCTACGTAAAACTTTGATCGCTCGTTGAGGCCCTACACTACCCTACCTTACCCTGAGGATCATGATTTGAACAAACTTGAACCTACACTTCCTGAAAAGGCTTCCTGTATCGATGAATATGAATTATGTTCTTGGGGAGATAATTTTTATTTCTATACTTTCATGTTAAATACTAAAATCTGATTGGTTTAGACGCATTTAACAATTTGTAATGTTACCCTCAGCATTAGCAACACACTTGAAAACGGGTAACACAACGATAGTGTCACATGCTAGTTAATTATGCGCGTACGGTCTCAAACGCGTTTGAAAGAAGCCGAATAAACTTGACATCAATCTAAGCTTGCGTCTGATGTAGATTGATTGAAAACAACAAACTACAGACGAAAAATGCTTGCAAGAACAGAAATAACGAAACTTTAGATGACAAGTAAAATTGATGCAAAGCATCAAATCGGCCGCAAACAAAATTTAGCATTTCAAAAAGTACTTTCACAATTAAGTATCTAAAGAAAGCACAAGATATTCAAAGCTTAAAGAGTGATCATTTTTATTTCCGACTGTCTTTAAAGCTAAATAAATAAATAAATAAATTATTAAAAATAAAATAAAAATCAATAGAAATTTTAGTGCATTTGTTCATCAAATTGATTTATATTGATGTAATTAAGTCAGTGATAAATGACAAGCATATTTATTGTCATCAAAATAAAGATGTAGGCCTGTTTATATTCAGATCTCAAGATGGCCCACTTGCTGATACTCTGGATCTTTGTCACGTGATGATACGGTACCGATGATTTCTGAAGAATACTATGCTGCACGGCGCGGTGCAAAATTTGGAAAAAATAATCTTTATGTCAATCGCAGCTGTGGAATATTAAAAACAATTTTTACTAGTTGAACAACTTTTCAATTTTTTTTTCATCATGCTCTTTAACCACGCAATTATTATCCGAAAAATTATGACGATTTGCGTTCATATCTTACACAATCCCAGGCTAGGGAGTACCTAATTATTGTAAACTCTTTTTATATAATCATAAATTAATAATTATCTGACGACAAATGAAAATAAAATTGATACATAATAACAACAATTAAGACTTAATTTAAAGCAAGTTTTTGAAATATTTTACTCGTGATTTTATACATGTTATCATTAAAGAATTAATTGACTGAACTAATAAAGAAATAACGTCTCATTTCCCCATGTGCACTTTCTAACACAACCACAAATAGATCGGCCGCTGCTGCGGCCGATAATAAATGACACTCTTGGCCGGTTGCGTATCTCGGATTTAAACCTCCGATCAATGATTCCAGGTTTAAATCCAAGTTTACACGTTGCACACAGGTAAAGCTTGGCTGAGTACAGCTCAGAATTACGGTAAATTCTGAACCTGTTATAGGGGTGGTTTAAACCCAGCTTGATATCGTTTCCATGGATTTTTGGTAGAATATATTGATATTTTGAACTGTTTTGATGTTCCAGAAATGTTTTATGGTGACGATGATTGTATTGAAAGATTTCGCCATATTAAAAAGGCTATTCTACAAGAAATATTTTATGGTCATATTGAAGATTTTTTTTTGGCACATTTCTTCAATGTGTCGTTTTAAATAACACTGATGCAGCTGAAGTCTAAAGTTACTGGAAATTTTTAAATGGGAATTTATTCGGGTACACAAATGTAAAATAACAAAAAAAGTTATATAAACTTTCTCATATACCAAATTTAAATCAAACTACGAATTTCACACTTTCAAACAATGCAAACAGCTGATGATACACATTCCAATAGTTTCTAATAATGCCGAACCGAATTTCTTAGAAATTAAAAGTTTATTTTTTATCATTGTGTAGGCTATCCACATGGCCGTAGGACCGGGGGGGGGGGGGGGGGGGCTGCCCAGCCTTAATAATTTTGCCGATATATAGAATACTCTAGAAAATATAGCTAATGTATGATTGTGCCTTCTCAATAATAACGTATGATGACGTTTTGTTTGTTTTTTAATTTGCCTGTCAAGGATATTTGAATTGTGCCCCACTACTAAAAATGTTTGGCTGTGCCCCCCCCCCCCCCAACTGAAAATGCTTACGGCCTGATCCTTGAGAACATGACAACAAACTCACATTTATCAATACTTGTACCGAATTGAGTGTTTCACTGGATTGCTGGCTATATGAATAATGCCCAAATAATCTCTTTGTTATATTAGTTGTATATCAAACTAAACATTCTAAACAACTAAGTACTAATGGCTTGATATCTACAGAAAAGGTATCATTTGATATTAAATTGAAAATTTGAATATATACATTGTTCCTACCTCTGTCTTAAGTTTTGGCATTGTTTCTATTGTTACTTATTCCAAAGACCCCCTCCCAGTTTTTCCTCTCTTCAGTCTTTTGGAAAAGCTGTATTATGCTTGCCATTTCATATTTTCTTATGGTTTTAGTTTCGATGACAGATCCTGTGGTTTGAATTAAATTGTATTGCAGTTTTTTATGCATTTTAATTAACAATTTACCATCAATATATATCTTTGTTTTTAAATATATCCTTTCGAGATTCAACCAGATTTATCAAAAAATGTTTGAAGAGCTGTAAAATTAGGAAACTTACTAGCCTTCAACAGTTTAATTTGAGTAAGTCAAGATTAGGTAAGCCTTACTCAGTTTTATAGCGTGCAACAGAAGTACGTCTCAAGTAAACCCGACTCAGCTGGGGTTTAAACCCGGCTTACGTGATCCGCGGATCAGCGGCTGAGCTGTACTTATCTGAGCCATAGGTACGCAACCGGCCATCTGAGTATCAAATAATCAATAATTTTTATAAAGAGGTTGGTAAATCTTTTTCGAAGATTTCTTATTGAGAGAAACAGAAGCAAGCATGGAGTTTGAAAGCTTTCTAAACGTGAACTTAACGACGATCTCTGAATTTATCCTAGATCAATGCGACATTAAGTATAATAAAATAAATAGTGCATGTTTTGAGGTTAACAGTTGAAATTAACACCCCAAAGAAAAACCATTGTCAACCGACGCATCACCATTTTGTCAATGGTTTTTCGAGAGATGTCATTTTATATACTGTTCTTATATATTCCTATGTAAAAAAATTGATCGCCAATTGTGGCCAAATCCTTCTCCTGGGGTCATGATTTGAACAAACTTGAATCATCACTATCTGAGGATGCTTCCACATCAATATGACTTATCATAGCTTTGCTGTTCTTGAAAAGAAGATTTCTATTGATTTTTCCTTTATATTCGTAAAAAATTGATTGCCCATTGGAGCCCCACCCTATCCCCGGGGGCCATGATTTGAACACATTTGAATCTGCTCTACATGAGGATGCTTCCATATAAATATGAATGATCATGACTTCGCTGTTCTTGAGAAGAGGATCTCGCATTCATTTTTTCTGGCCCAGTGATTTTTGAGATTTTTAAAAATGCTATTAAATTTTCAATTTTTAATTATCTCCCCTTGAAAGAGGATTTACCCTTTATTTGAATAAACTAGAGTTCCCTTCACACAAGGATGCTTTGTGGCAAGTGTGGTTAAAATTGGCTCAGTGGTTCTTGAGAACAGGTCAAATATGTGAAAAGTTTACAGAGGACATATTTTACACGACAGACTGACGCCTGACATCCTTTGATAGATAAGCTCACTTGATGCCATGCTCAAGTGAACTAAGAATACCTGTTATTCTGACTTTAGTAAAAGTTTTTAAATAACTTTCAGACTTTTATTTTTGTGAATAATACTTAACACAATTTTAATTTTTCATATAGCAATTATGTTTTTAAAATTACCTAGCTCATTAGTATCGTTTTGATATATTTTTCATAAAATCACCATGGGGTTATGCTTTGCATGATGCAAGGATAGCTCTCGTTTCCGACAGTCCTTGCCTATGATAGTTTATTTTGTACATGTAGACATTATCTTTATACTTTTGTGGATAATCGATGAGCTCATTTAAAAATATTTTGTCAAAAGATATTATAATATTGCGCATGAGAGGGCCACCCGGAATCAAACATATATAGCATTCATTTCACCAGATAAGTAAGCATGTTTAATCATAACCATTCAGCTTAAATTATATATTTGTGAATGGTCATCAACAAAATTACTTTGATATATATATATATATATATATATATATATATATATATATATATATATATATATATATATATATATATATATATATATATATATATATATATATATATACATGTACATGTACATGTGTATATATATCATTCTGATTCTACACACAAGTACTCTGAAGTTGATATTAAAAGGATGCTGGAGCTCCTCATTGACATTTATGTACATGTAGTCTTCGGAGACCAGGTCATCCAACAAACTGTTCGAATTTTGATGGGTACTAATTGTGCTCCTTTATAAACCTACCTGTTTTTATATTTCTATGAACTAGTATGGAGCAGAATAATTTATTCAACAACTTTACATGAGAAGCAGAAAACACTTGCTGTGGCCTTCAACTCGACATTTAGATATATCGACGACGTATTTTCAATTTACAATAGTTACTTCCATTCATATGTAGATTCGATATTTCCCAGGGAACTTGAAATAAAAGACACCACAGAGTCTGCCACATCTGTTTCAAATGGATGTTTTACTGACTACAGACGATAAGGGCCAACTAAAAACTAAATTGTATGGCAACTGAGCTTTTTCATCGTCAGCTTTCCTTATTTATGTAGTAATATCGCGCTATCATCCGCATATGGTGTTTTCATCTCCCAACTTATTCGATACTCAAGAGCATGCCCCGAGTACGATCAATTTTTGTACCGAGGGAGGCTACTGACAGATAAGTTGGTGTTACAAGGATTTCAATAACCTCGTTTAAAGTCAGCATTTCGTAAATTCAGTGGTTGTTATAATGACCTTGTTAGCACATATAACCTATGGCTGGATCGTATTTCGGCTGACATGTGTCATACTAATTGTTAGGCCTTTGTTTTTTTTATATACTGAATTTGACTACAGAATATTTTGTCTACCTGATCAATACATAGGGCTCACAGTGAGTTTGACCGGTCAACAGGGGATGCTAACTGCTCCTAGGCGTCTGATCCCACCTCTGACATTCCAGGGATCTGTGTTCTATGCCCTTTTCACAGACTTGTATCCTTTATAGATTTTTGGGAGATGGATCTCTGTTCGTTATTTCACCTTTCTCACATGGTGACAATATGTGCCTAACATCGCTGCACATACAATGTATTGTCGTCCCATAATAAGGGTTGCTTACGGATTTTGTTGTCTCGTAGGCCATTTCATGCAGCGATTGTGAAGGTAAATATTGTCGTCCTGTATATATTGTCGCCGGCGACAACGTGTACGGGTACCTACCCTCATTGCAAATATTGACGTCCATCAGTACATATTGTCGCAGACTGCAAAATTATACACGTACATATTGCGCTGACGACAGTATGTCTACTCTCACTGCATATAGTGTTGTTCCATTATTAGAGTTACAGTAATATGAATGGTGGTGGTGATGATGATATCGAAATTTATATATTCAATTTTCATGAGTTCGCTTATTTGACATTTTTTCAACTCCAGAGAAGCAGCGGCAGTGAACACTACACTTAATAAACACGTGTATAAGTAATACTGTGGAGAGGATAATAGTGCAAATAACTTGATAATATAAATTCATTTAAAAAAAGACCAGGATTCTCTCTCTCTCTCTCTCTCTGAAACTTCAAACACCTGCTATCTGTTACAAAATAACTTTCATCACTTTCGGCTCAGTTATATCCAGTGCATTAATAAATTTTAAAGTAGGACTGAAGAGGCGCATAAACAATATATATATTACTTCTATAGCAACAGAATATCTACTCCTTACAAATAAAAATTTTACATGCAGATGAAAAATTATAGAATCCAAATGGAAAATTTTACAATACAAATGGAAAATTAAACAATACGAATGGAAAATTATACAATACAAATTGAAAAAAAGAATATTGCAATGTTTGGCATTCCATACTCCGTGGTGTTTTTCTTGTACATGACAACGCCGCTGCAAGTAAGATTGAAGATGTCCGGGGAATTTGAAAAAAGAAATTGCTCCATTGCTTAGCTATCCTCTGTATTCGCCAGATCTTCCTCCGTGTGAATTATTATAATACCCAAAAACTCGAAAGAAGAATCATCACAAGAAGACACCGTGTATATATTCAGGTGAGAGCCACCAGTGTCTCGTGAGTATAAAAGTTGAGAAATCTATTAAAGAACATTTCGGCAGATTTAAAATACATGTTAAAAAAAACTGCTTTTCGTGTTTATGAGGACATTTTGATTTATTTACTGAATTCTCTCACAGTGTTTTGGGACATACAGCGTACCTCAGGACTCGAAAATTTAGGGTGTACTTATTTTAAGGTAATTTTTTTTACGGGCAAAAATGACCCTACGGTCGTTTTTTCTTAGTTGAATAATTACTGGGGGCCATTTATTCAACGTTGAAAAACGACCCTAGTTATAATTCTTTGGGTTTTTATGTAACTTTACAGGGGCAATGATTTTTAAGTATGAATAAGAAGTCAGAAAATATTGTAACTGTTTTCAACATATACATGTAGTATGTTTAAAAATCAGATGAATTCCTTTGGTACACTATTGCTACAGAAGTATATAGAAACATCATTTTGAATTTTTACACAATTTTTTAATATAAAAGATAATTTTAAAAAAGTCGACATTTGAAATGAAATATATATCAATAATTCTGAAAAATACATAAAATCACATTCCATTTTATCACAATTTATCATATAAGATTTCTATTCAGGTTGTAATGTAATTCCAAACAAACTTAATAGTATCACTCATGATAAGATACAAAGAATTTTTTTTTACATAGAAAAAAATGAAATGATGTGCATGTAATTATATTATAATGGTAAAGAGTCCATCTGGCAATCGCAGATCCACATAAAAAAAGATGATGCATGTACGTACTAAAAATGTGAATAAAATCAAACAAGAAGCGCTCTCTCTCTCTCTACATATATATACATGTATATAAAGCATGGAAATTATAAATCTGTAAATCTATATTGTTAACTTTTCAAATCAATGTTGTATTTAATTAATTGAAATAATCACTGAACGAGCTTTATGAAAATTTGCAGTGTTTCAGGTCATCTTTTTTTACCCTGTCTCTTAAGAAGAGTTAATTTTTGACTGTCGCCATCCACTACACAGTCCAATGTTATGTAGTGTCTTATCAGTTCTCTCCAAACAAGGTCACATTGAAGCAGCTTCTTGTTTCCTGCAATTTGTAAATCATAAATATCAGACCAAAGGACAACAAAACTAGCTTAACTTATATTTTCCTTCTTAACAAATAAATAACTCAATAAAAACCATATTGTACCACTAAACTTAGGGATGTTCGTTTTTCAGACAGGAACAATACTTTCTGAAATTATCATTTGTTAGAATAGTTCGCAAAATGAAGATTGAAATTAATTTGCTTTCGTGCACAAATTTCGAGGTCTTCGAAATAGTATTGTAATTTGTTGATATATTGCTCCTGATAAAAGGAGAAAATGAAATTTTTATATAAATCAAATTTCATTTAAACTTGCTTATTAGCATGAAACTAAATAGACATACAGTCATATGTGATAACTTGCAATGGTATCACATGCTACTTACAAAACATATTATATATGATTTAAAGTTAATAGAAGAAGTTTAAGGTCAAGATCTAGTAAATGACTTTAGACTAACTTTTTGGTGCTAGATCCATTATGACGTCATAATCAATTTCAACTTTCTTTTTCCCGTACTCTACGGCTCTAATAGAATTATGTAGAAAATAAAGTATTTTCATGGAATTCAATTTGAAATCATGTGAAAAGTAATCCCGATACCTGTATTCAATTTAATATTTTTTTAAAGAAGAGGCCAAGAACATACAAATTGCCGTTTTCTGAGAGACTGTAGGCAATCTGGATACATTTCCTTTGTCTGATATGGAAAAAACTCCCATATTCATGACTGTTTTCTTAATTTTTCATTGAAAATGACAGTGTAAAATATGATTTTTTCGTCTTGTTTATCTACAAAGTATGCCCCGAAACACCTTATTTGACCAAGCTTAAGTTATAAAGCATCATTAAAGGAATTGATTTCTCAAATTTGAGAAATCTGTAGGCACCTTTCATTTACTAGATCTTGACCTTAATATCACATGGTATAAAAAATGCAATTATTTCAGATGCCTGGATATCTTTACTTCTATTCTGAAATATAATTAGGATCAATTTCCGACTAGAAAATGCATAGTTTGTGTTTTTATTTGCATTTCCTGAAGAGGTATTTTTGTAATTTTTTCCAATATAATATGGTCAACTACATTGATGAATTTTGAAGAAAATTACATTTGTTTTTACTCATTACTAGTATTTTGTGAGTTCAGTGACATTTTTGTGATAAATTTCAGTTATTCAACTGCTGACTTTTAGAATATGAGTGACGACAACCTTCAAGCACAGATTATGATTAATCATTATCAGTATGTGAATATTGATTAATTAGGCCTATGAAGTTAAAATTTGTAGCTTAATAATATAATATAATAATTAATTAGATACCTATGATAATGATGCCCTTCCTTGCACGAGTAAGGGCCACGTTTATCTGGTGTTCATCTGTAATGAAACCCAGGTTTCTCTTGCGCCATCCTAGAGATGGATTAGGTTCTATTCTGTAGTCAGGGAGGGATCTGACCGTGCTGAATATGACATAGTCCCACTCACCACCTGATAATGCAGAAGGAAAATATATTTTGCAAGGTACTCTAGTTTGCATGTTAACACATTTGAAAAAAAAATACCTTGACTGGAAACAACTGTGTGAACTTTGGAATTAATGAAACCTTTCTTCAGAAGGGCTTCGCGGATTGCAAAGCATTGTGCATTGTACTGTGACATTACTTTGACATGTTGTGTTTGTATTCCTTTATGCGACATCAGAAACTCATACACTCTCACCTGTGGAAAACAAAAAAAAAATTATTTATTGCATGGAAAAATTCATCTACATGTATCACATTGCAGAGAAGCACAGTTTTTGGATTCATTTAAATACAAGTACAGATATAAAAACATTTTTTGTAGTTCACAGCACTCATAATTTTGAGATTTTTTTCAAACATTAAAGAACTTCATTCGCAGAAACATTATTTTGTAAAGGTGATTAATGCACATAAAACATAATGTTATTAAATATTATTCAGGTTTTTTTGGTTAGGGAAGTATTTTAAATTATCGAAGCCATTTTTAAATTTGCTTTAAATTTAAGATTTCGTGGGATGGAAATTTCACAGAAGTGATATCAATGAAGGATAACGCATATTTTTTCTATATTCTTTAAGATCTTAAATTCGCAGGAAATATCCACGTTTTATGAACTTCCACAAAAAATAATTAGTTAACAGAAATTTTGTTTAATTAACAAACGAATATTTCGATTAGAAATGATTTGAAATTGAATTGTCCTACCACGTGTTCCACTTCTGCCTTGTTGCTTCTCGATTGCTGGTTTCCCTCTTCCGTGGATACTGCCAGGCATTCTTCTTCTCCTTCCATGTGACAAAACAAGAGGGGTGTGTGTGGATTTCTCCATATTTTTAAAGGTTCCTTGACTTCATATTTTTTTGAAGGTCCAGTTTTAAGTTTTCCCTTGTAAAACTGTTTGGATGGAAACTCACAAATTTTTTCATTCTGAAAAATGAAAATCAAATATATCATTTAGTTTGATATTACGTTGTCAGATATCTTCGTTTATAACAACAGCAAAAAATATCCAGTAGTTGAAAGTAAAAATCAACTAGAACTATCCAGAATGGACAAATATCCCCCTCTGGGTTTTTCAGAGAAGGTGTCAAGTCACCAATACTAATATTTAATGGATCTAAGAGGTGTTCCCATTTTATTTAAACATTTAAAGTGAAAATTTACCGGTAATTGCTCATTATATTTTTTAATGAATGAAACTAAGGCGCAGTCTAGTAAACATCAATACTAATAATAACATCGTTTGTTATTACATTGAAAAGATAAAAAAACAATTTTCCAAGTATTTCTCTATTGAAAAATATGGATGCATTATTTATCTATCTTTTCTACAGTGACTAAATGTCAAGATCATGACACACCCTTAGGTCATAAGCAATCTTTGTGTGAAGTGGAAACTCCCAACACCCCAACATTATTCTCCATAAGAAAGAATTATGAACTTTTTCTGCCGGTGGCCTTGAACTTGCCTTGGGTCAAGGACATGTCACACCCTCAGATCATAGGCAATCTTTGTGTAAAATGGAAACTCACCAAGTTTATCCATAAGAAAGATATGGACTGGACACGAATGATGAACTTTTTCTGACAGTGACCTTGTATTTGCCCAAATGACCTTGGGTCAAGATCATGACACACCTTCAGGTCATAAGCAATCTTTGTGTAAAATGGGAACTCACCAAGTTTATGCATAAGAAAGATACGGACCGGACACGAATTATAAACTTTCTTTCAGTGACCTTGAAGTTGCCCAAATGATATTGGGTCAAGGTCATGACACACCCTCAGGTTACGAACAATATTTGTATGAAGTAGTACATTCTAATGGTCCTTTGTAACAAAGATATGGACCGGACACGTTTACACAGACAGACAGACAGAGAGACGGACAAGGTGATTCCTATATACCCCCAAATTTGTTTGCAGGGGGTATAATAATATATAAACTAACCATTCTGTACTGGGTGTCTAAAAACACAGCATTGTCTGCAAAACGTTCAAAAAGAGATTTTGACAGTCCTAGTTCAGCCGCCTCTTGACAAATGATGATTGGTTGAAGTTGTTTGTGATCACCAATTAGAACAACTTGTTCTGCTTTTGTAGCAATAATTGGAGCCATGGTTTCTGGTTCGGTACACATCCCTGCCTCATCAATAATTAGCTGATATATCTTACCCTCAGTGGCTTTAAGAAATTTTTGGTTTGTTGCAACTGCAGTTGTGCAAAAAATGACATCATAATGTTTGAGCTCCTCCTGTGTTGCATCTGAAAGTACTTTTCTGTACTCATTAACTAATTCTGGATCAAAATATATACCGTTTGGATTTTCTTTGAAGAGTTTATCAAACTGTTTGATTTTTTCAGCGAATGGTTTATCCTTTTTTCTGATCAAATTATGAAGTGACACTTCTACTAAATCTGAATCCGGTCGATTGTCTTTGCAAGAGGATTGGTTTATATAATCTCTACCAGGAACAGGAAAAACGGTACTTTCTATGGAACTTCCATACATTCTAACCATTTTGGGGCAGAGATCTCGTATATATGTTCTTATCCACCCTATATAGAACGCAAAACTGAGTATTAAAGCGCAACATTATAATGAAAACGTAAAAGTAATCTTGACCTATATGAAATAACTATAGTAATGATAGTAAATGTTCATGAAAAAGAACGAAGAGAAGTTAATACATACGTGCTACTAAATCGACAGACTTATTAGAAGGTCCACAATAAACAACCTGATTATGGTCACCACCGTTTTCTCGGTGCGTTAAATTGATGTTCATGAATAACAAAATAAGCTTGATTCCAGTCAAAGTCTTCCCTGTGCCTAAAACAAACCATAACCTTTTGAATAAAGGAAAATAATCAATGAACTTTTTATTCTGTTTAGATCTTCACCTCTGGCATATTCCTTTTTCTCTCAAGTCAAAGTGCCTTGAGTGTTTGATAAGTTTAGCTTTGTTTTTACTTGACATATGAGCTGTCTTTTCCTTAACCCCCCCCCCCCCCCCAAAAAAAAAAAAAAAAGAAACTAAACAAAACAAAACAAAAAACAAACAAGCAAAAGAGAAAAGAAAAAAAAAACCAAAATACAAACAAACAAAAAAAAAAAAATACGCAAGGTACCTTACCTACTGATAAATTTTCAAGATATTCTTAATTTAAGATTACAGTGCCATCAGATGTTCATAGACAAAAAAGCATTATCAGGGGTTTTGAAAAGATATCAATTGATAAAAATTCTTGTATAATTCAAAGAAAAATATGCAAAAATTACTAAACATATGTTTATCCAAATTTGTTTTAAAAGAAATGTACAACAGCATATACAGACATTAAAATGTAGCACACAGTTCCTTTAAGTATTGGAACTCTTCAACTCCAGGGAAAAAGACAATAAAGTTCAAACTACGTTGCGTATGTCCTTAAGAGTCACCAGAGTATAATCAACACTGTAAAGGATCCATAGGGATCAACAAAAATAATAAGTCTAGTACTCGGTGACAAATCTTACAGTAGAGCTATCTACTTGCCTGTACTTACCTCCATTTATCACTAGCATCATGCAAACTAAACAAAAACAATAGTACTTGACCACTAGTATTAAACCCATCTCATTCCCTCTCACATTGGATTCTCTTGTTCTTTGAAGAACATTAAATATATTCAAAGATAGGTATTTTGTCTCATTTTCATTTATCTATTATTTACAAATTTGCGTAACCATTAAAAGAAATGAAAGTACTTTTTGTATTATATATTATAAAAATTCTTGTATAATTCTCTTATTCAGTTGACCTTTCAATGACATTATTTATAATGCTTAATTATCATAGGAGATGTGGTAAAAATACCCTTGCTTATTACAACTTTGTACTTTATTTTCCCAGGGGCAATGCAGATTTTCAAAGAAATAATGTATTTTCACTAAAGTTTAACAAAATCACACCCAAATTCCCAGTCCCAGGGCTTTGAAATTTATGATTTTGAAAAAGCAAACTTGCTCATCACTACTATTTACCTAGTTTTCCTGCTAGATACCTAAGAGCACAGAAGAAGAATTTAAAGAATTAATGGATTTTCACTATATAAACAATAGAGCCCCGCCCTAACATCAGAGCCCCTGACACATAATTTTGGAAAAAGTACCCCAAAGGCAGAGAAGATTTTTACAGAAATAATGCATTTTCACTATATATTCAACAGAGCCCCGCCCTAGCACAAAAAACTCCGGACTCAGGGACTATGAATTTCATAATTTAGAAGAGGCATCATTGCTAATTAAAACCACGTAAATGGTTTTTTTCTGCTAAATACCAAAGGACAAAGAAGATATTTAAAATATTTATGCATTTCACTATCTGATCTATAGAGCCCAACACTAAAATAGAACCCTTGACCCTGATCCATGAAATTCACAATTTTGGAAGAGGCACCCTTGCTCAACTTAACCATGCACTTACTTTTTTCCCTTTATACCCAGGAGCAGATATTTTCAAACAGATAATACATTTTCACTATAACATCAATAAATCACCCACCACCCACCCCCACCCCTTAGAACCCCTGACCAAGGGACCAGGAAATTCACAATTTCGGAAGAGGTACCCTTCCTCATCATAACCATGCAACTTAGATTTTTTCCTAAATAATCAGAAGTATAGAAGAAGATTTTTAAAGAAATAATGCAATTTCACTTTATAATCATTAAAACCCCGTCCTAACACCAGAACCATCTATCCAAGGGCTATGAAATTCACAACTTTTAAAGAAGTACCTTTGCTCATCATAACTAGTACTTAGGTTGCTGCTTAATACCTTTTAGCAGAGAAAAATATTTTTAAAGAAATATTGCAGTTTAACTATATAATCAATAGATCCCCACCCCACCAGAATCCCTGACCCTAGGGCCACAAATTTTGGAAGAAGCACCCTTGATAATCATATCCATACACCTAGTTTATCTGCTAAATATACAGGGAGAGAGAAGAGGAATTTTGAAGAATTTATGCATTTTTACTATATGATCATTAGAGTCCCACCTTTACTGCAGAACCCCTGACGCTTGGGCCATGAATTTCACAATTTTGGTAGGGGCTCAATGCTTGTTACAACAATAGCAACAGTTCTACTGCTTGTTGTCCAGGAGTAAAGACGATGATTTTTAAAGATTGTATTAATTTGATGGTTTTATCCCCAACCCTCGGGCCCCAGGGGGCTGGGACCATGAAATTCACAATTTTTATTCCCTATTACTCATAGATCTTATACATGTATGTCAAAATTGGTTGAAATTTTGTCAGTGGTTCTAATGTTCAGGTGAGCTAATAAACAAAATATGCCCTAAAACAAAATACCCCTAGTTTGTCTAATCTATACTTATAAATTAATAAATTTTGCAAATAAACTCCGAAACGGGTGCAAAAGAGTTCTTACTTCTCCTCTAACAATACACTAGATACAAGATGATGTCCGTAAACTATATTCAGATTTCACTCTCATAGTAAGTATTGTACATTAAATTAAAAGTCTACTTTCATTTTCTATAAACAGCCATGAAATAGTAAAAACGTGAGTACGGTGGTGTTTCCGGTTGGCGGATCTAAGTTACTGGCAATTTTTAATGACACTGACAACAAGCAGTCGTTTATTTATTTCATAAAACGTCGTCACTGAATTATTCGATCAAAACTTGATTTAAATGATATAAAAGAAATAAGTTGTGATGCCCGATTAAAAAGGGAAATGTGCAAATTATTTTCGCCATTCACCGATCTTTATATTGACGGAAGCTTCTAGAACATCATATAGCATCGGGTCCGATGTTAAAAAGAAAAATTAGGCGACTGCATAAATAAAAAAAAAGCTTTAGTGTGAATGGTCATTGAAATAATGGTAAATCATTGATAACACTATTAGTTCACATTTGTGAATATATTTATATATCGAAAGACTATTATATATACATGTATGTAGTAGGTTTTCCTAATAAATTTATCGGTAAAATTTGTATAGGCTATATTCCTTACTGAGAGCATCGTGGCAACGAACCCCAAGTACAATTTGTATTTCGTAATAAACTTGCTTACATGAAAAGAGAAAATTAATGAATAAGATATTGTTCAAATACAATTAAAGATGTAAAATTTTGTGTTTTAATCAATACATTCCAGTTTTTTTTTTTAATACAGTCTTTTGTATCAAATACTCGGCCTATTCATAGGGCGTTAAATTAAAAGCCCATTTTTACACAGGTACTTGGGTTTTGGTTTATAAATACGTATGTACCTTATTGATATGTAAAAAAAAAGTAAAGTACATTTTTTACATATCAACAAGGTACAAACATATTCAAGTTATAAACCAAGACCCAAGTACCTGTGAAATTTTACCCCCCCCCCCCAAAAAAAAATCAATTAATCAGTAAAATGTGCATATTCCCTGCTTTTATCCTTGACGGAAATGAAATGAGAGCATCTGAAGTACAATATCCGTAACATAGTATAAAAGGTGTCACAATAAACGTCAATTAATGAAATTGTTATTTTTCAAGTTTTTACAAAAAAGAGGGGGATGGAGACGTACATCTACTTCATTCGGGATTTTGAACAAAGTATTTCTTCCTGCTATAAGCCTGTAGACTGTTAATAGTAGAAACTACAATATATTTACAGTCGGTAGTGGTATAAATTCAATTTCCCGCTTGCGCGGGATTTCATCTAGTACATTATAACGTAGATCTATTTACTTGCCACTCCTAATACACTCCCATTCGTCATTATCATCATGCAGACTAAATAATACAACAGTGCTTGATAACTTGGAGTAAAACACTTCATATTACCTCACACATAGTCTTCTCTTGTTCTTTGAAAAATATATAATGTACAAAGATAAGGTTTTTTGTCTCAAATTTTACAATTACATTATTTACAGTAATTAATTATCAAAGTTGAATAGCAAAGGGTAATAAATTCTCTCGGTAAAGTATAATAAAGTATATTTCCCTACAACATCAATAGAGCTCGGCTCTGCAGAAGAACAGTCGACCCATTGATCCAGAGTTTCAAAAATCTGGTAAAAATACCCTTGCTCATTACAACTTTGTACTCTGCTTCCTAGATGCCAATGAGCAGAGAAGATTTTTGAAGCATTAATACATTTTCACAATATAATCAATAGGGTCCCTTCCTAACACCAAAACTCCTGACCTAGGGGATTTAACTTTAACAACTTTGGAAGAGGCACCCTTGCTCATAATAATCATACACTTTGTTTGCTTAATATCCAGGAGCAGAGAAGAAGATTGTCAAAGAAAAAAAGTGCATTTCGAATGTATTATCAATAGAGCCCCGCCCTAATACCAGAACCCCTGACCCAGGGGCCCTAAATTTCACATTTTTGAAAAAAGCATCCTTGCTCATCATTACTAAGTACTTTGTTTGCATTTTACCCATTTTCAAAGAAATAATGCATTTTTATTACTAGTATATGATCAAATGAACCCCATCCCAGCGCCAGAACCCCTAAGCCACGGACCATGACTTTCACGATTTTGGAAGAGGCACCCTTATTCATTATTACCATGCACTTAGATTGTCTGCTAAATATACGCTTGGAGAAAAGAAACTTTTTAAAAAAAATATTCACTATATCATCAAGGAGTCCATCCCTAACCCTACCATAGCTCAGTTCTTATTACAATCATCTCAATAGTTTAATTATTTGATGTCAAGGATTTTTTTACAGATTGAATTTATTTTGATGGTTTTAGTCCCACCCAGGGCTCAGGCCCCAGGGGAGACAAGAATCAAGAAATTTAACACTTTTGGTTCCCTTTACCCACAGATGCTATATACATGTAAGAAATTGATTGAAATTGGTTCAGTGGTTCCAGAGAAGAAGCGGAAAATGTTCAAATGTCAACGCACGACCAACGACCATAGACGAAAACGGATAGCAATAGGTAATCTCTGTGACTCAGAGGACGTAATAAAATGCAAATATACAACCCGTTCTCATTTAAATCATGCAAAAATGTAGGAGTAATCTATAGTAACTGGCCATAAGTCTTCATAAAAATGGCTGCCGAAGTATCAAACCTCAGAAAGCCATTTTTTTGGGTAAATAAATCCCTCTAAACAAGCCGCTGTTGAATAGTTCCTTTCTATAGGGTGAGTTAACCATGCATCGGACACATACCTTGCTTCGGACAACTTTAAGCAATAAACTTTCATTGAACCTGAGTCTCCCTGTGTTTTTACTTGTTTCTGTTTTAAAGTTGAAGATTTAAACTTTTAAATGATGCCGATTTTTTATTTTCATGTTGTGATAAAAATACCACAAGAATGGCCTTGAAATTACGTCATATTTTGCATCATCAAATGGGAGTAACCAGAAATTTACGATTTTGCGATTTTTAGAGTTGTCGCTCTTTTAAATAGATTTCAACGGAACGAGTCAGGTCTAGGTAAAATTTGTCAACGATTGATAATTTTACAGAAATTTTTCAAAAATTCTACTTCAATGTTTGTATAATAATTTTTAGAGTTGTTTTTTACTAGCTTGTTTATTTCACCGTACATCGGACACAAATTAACCATGCATCAGACACTTTCCGATGCATGGGTAATCACTTCCATTTTCATATAAAACCCAAATGACAGTTGCTTTTTACGGAAATAGAAAATAAAAACTCTGACCTCTAAGTGAAAATACAATTATAGATATAAGACGACTAGAAGTGGACTCAATTTATTTCTTTAAATTAGATGATGATAACCCACGAGACAAAGGCGCGAGTTGCCATATTACTAGCATTGTAAAGCCTTTCTAAGGCGATGTGATGTACCTAAAATCTCTTTACATTTGTGGATCAAAATAGTCATTCAAATTTAACTAGAAGTTTAATTTTTTAATAAAAGATAAAAATGTTTCGATATCACTAATTTTAAAGCACCGAGATCAAGGTATGATATTTTTCAGGTTTAAATACCGTATGTCCGATGGATGGTGAATATTGTCCGATCCATGGTGAATTCTGACTTATTTCGAAAAAATCGTGTTTTAATGGTATTTTCCCCAGTATATAGGCTAGCACATGATTGTGTCAAAAATTTATATCTTAACCACATACTACATATTAAGTTCCATTTAGATAATATTCGGTCGGTAGCGATACCGCTAGAACTTGTTGAAGTGCGAGGGCGTCCGATGCATGGTGAATTCACCCTAGAGTGTATACAATAATTTAACGACACCTTATAAAAGTGACGTATTATCTGTCAAATATTTAGCAAATGCAAGATGGCTACTAAAGGTAAACAAATGTCTACCCCTACCCCAATGAAAAATGCTATAATAACTTTCTTTGAGAGTGGATATACCCACCAGGACATTGCTACTATTCTTTGTGTGAGCCAGTCTGGGATTTCCAAGTTTCTTAAGCGATACAAGATGCGCGGATCCAGTGAAATAAGCATCGAAGCGGACGCCCTAGAAAAACTGATGTACGAGGTGATCGTAAGATACTACGATGTGTGAAACTCAACAGACGGCAAACTCTGTCGGAAATAACTGATGAAGTGAACTCAAAATTACCAAGTTCCATCTGTTCACGGACAGTAAGAAGACGTTTGCGATTTTTTAACTTTACAAGAAGGAAAACCAGGAAGACCCTGACAATTCGGTCTGTAAACCGCACTCGCCCTGTAAATTGGTGTCGAGGTAAATAACATTGGACAGTGAATAATAATTGGAAAAGGTGATTTTCAGCGATGAAACTCAGGTTGTGATTGATCAGAATACGCGAGTTTACATCTAGAGAAGACCGGACGAAGTATTGCGACCTGAGTGTCTTGGCGTAAATACTTGGCGATGCTTTGGGGGTGTATTACTCATGAAGGAGTCGGAACATTTACAGAAGTCGATGGGAATATTAATTCCCCAAAATACATAAACATTTTGGATACAAATGTATGGCCTGTTATTTTGCGTCACTTCCCGAATGGTGACTATTTATTCCAGGACGAAGACCGGTTCACTCCACTCATAAACGCCACGAAATTATGGAAAACCGAAAACGAAATTAAATGTCTAACTTGGCCATCACAATTTTCAGATATAAATTTAATTGAAAATGTGTGGAGAACCATAAAATATGAGTTCAGAGACAGGTACACAATATTTATAATCTTGAAGACCTTATACCTTATCATGAAATTTAAGGAAATATGGCGGTCACTGCCTCAGCACTACATTCAGAGCCTGTATGCTTCAATTCCAAGGCGAATCCGACAAGTTATTAAAACTAAGGGTCAAGCAACTAAATACTAGAGATAAAAGGGTAATCACTTAATATTTATAAAGTTATTTTATTTTTGAATTTACGTTTACGTTGTTCACGTTACGTTACGTCAGCCATTTTATTACAGACTTATGGCCAGGTACTGTACATCTTAATTCTACATCAGACATCAACGGATGAACAGGCTGAATATGTATAATCATAAATATTGCATGGAATCGATCCTAGGGCTTTCCACAGGAAAACGAAAATACCAATTACATGATAAATATTACAGAACTATCACAAACAATATTCGGAATAATTGAAAAAGCACTTACCAGGTGGTCCTTGTATGAGAGTAAATCTTGAACATAAAGCCTTTTTTATAGCTTCTAGCTGTTTTTCGTTGTTGGGCTGCAAAGAGTCGTGTATCACGTCCGGTCTAATTTGTTTTCCCAGTCTTACATGGACATCGTCTGTAATATAAAGTTTAAAAACATCTTATTATTGATGATTACAACAATAAAATTTCAAATTTTTCTTCAAATTGTAGTGGGACAAAACCAACTGATTACCTAGAGAATGAATTTCTCCTCTCAGAGCTATCGATTTCGCAAGCTCTTTTCCTGACTCTAATCCCTTAACAGCATCCTCAATATTCCTGAAAGGATATATATATATATATATATATATATATATATATATATATATATATATATATATATATATATATATATATATATATATATATATATAAGGGATGTAAACTAGTATCCGGTTAACCGGGTACTCGATCGAACGTCCAATTATCAAATAAAACTCGATTACTCGGATGTAGATTTTTTTTTTATCATATTTCAAAGTGCATATATTTATTAAAACTTATCAAAAAATTTTGATTTAAATATGCCTTGTCCATGTCTATACAGTAATCACCTACACTAGTTTATACCCGCTATCGCCTGTGTACATGTTTATACAATTACCGTGACCAATCACTGGACACTGTAAAAAGCTGTTCTCACATCTTGTGACCCTAATATTTGGATGGTTTCAATTATTTATTTTCAATAAACATGGTTCAATTATGATACATTAATTATCCTTGGATTATTTAATTAGAATACGGTAGCGAAATCGGACATATTAAAAAATAACCGAAGATTAAAAAATATATATTAAAAGTCACCTGTGCATAGTTTTAAGTAATCACTTTTTAGTTGGTTGGGTATGCCAGGGCTTCAAAGGCAGTTGAAAACGTGGGATAATTTATGCATCACGGGTGAAGTTGTAAATATCGAGAAATCAACATACTTTCAGAGTTAACACAGAGAAACATTTGGAAAGATAAATAATATACGACTCGTGATCACAACAACGTCCATTCCCAAAGATATTTTCTTTCGATAGTCTAATCATTACAAAGTTGCATCCTTCTCTTCCGTTGATTAAATTGTCTTCCGTAAAGCATTTGTATTAATTGGTCGTCTTTTGTGTTTGATACATAAATTAAGTACCAAAAATTGTTTTTGTTGGGCTCGATGTTTATGTACATACATTAAAAACGAAAGAAAACATCGATGAAGTACACAGGTCTTAATAAAATCAACAAACGTTTACATGTATATATGCACTTTTTCCGAGTACCCGGGTACTCGATCGGAAAATTGTCCGAGTAACTGATTATCAAATATTGACCGATTTAACATCCCTTATATATATATATATATATATATATATATATATATATATATATATATATATATATATTCTTTTTTTCTATTTAACGCCATTTATCTAATAGGTTTCCGATTCATTATTTCATTGGAAGATCTTACTTATCTGCTTCAGACATTTGAAGTATTTCAACGGCACATGTTGGATTGCCGGAATCTATCATAGAAAGACTTGGTTTTGGACTGTCTCTATGCAGTTTAAAATGAACTTTAACGTCTCCATTTTCTCTACCCTTTTGACAAAATTTTGTTTCTCCATGACCAATCCATATCCTTCGTTCTTCTGGTGAACATGCAATACTTGGTCGCGAAGGAACACCCTTTACTAGCTCGCATCGAATGCAAAGAAAATCCGTTTGGTCAGAAACTGTGTTTTCTGAATTGTTCTCAACGTGCCAACGAAAATCTATATCTCTTTGAAGACAAAAATGTTTCAAAAGTACAAAAGAACCGTCATATTTCTTGCCTGTGTAAAACTTAACATGCAAATCGTTTATAACTATTGATAAAGATTTAGTTGCATTGGTAACTGATTCCATTCGAAATATGTTCAACCAACGACTCACATATTCGGGTGATGTCATTTTTCTGTTGCCTTCGTGCATTTTGGCATAAGAAGAGAAACATTGTACTGGATCAGACATGTGTTGAATACAGCATTTAAGATTCCTTGTAATTTCTAACAGCTGAATAGATGGCATCAACATTCCCTTACTGCGTTCTACTCCGATTTGAATAGGAATGACTTGAGCTTTGCTAAAGGTGAGTTTGAACTCCGTATATTGTTTTCCAATCACGCCATCTTTTGTTTCAGAGCTTGCATCAGAATGTGTACCTTGACACTCAAAAACACTTGGTAGATCCTCATTCCCCTCAAAAATCTTCTTATTCAACAAATTCATATCATCTCTGATAAGAGAATCTACGAGCTTTTTCCATTTTTTCAAGGACACATAGGTTACTTTTTGATGTGGATTTAAACATACTGGTCCTCCTATAGAATTAGAGGCACCTGCAGAAAATCCCAGTGTTGAATACAAACGCTGTTGCCATGACAGGGTAAGTAAATGCTTTTTATCACAATCTTCCTCTAAAAGTGGTTTTGACTTTAACTTCATTAGATGGTAATTAATTTCACCACACGAATTTGCTAGCTCACTTTGGCCGGGAAAACAAATGGAAACAGATTTTTCTGATGCCGACTTGACCAAGGTATGTAAAATGACTGGCTGTCTTTCGAGTTGCCTTCCAAGATGCAGCAATCGACATTTCCTTTCAAATTCTCGAGGTCGACTTCTGTTGACATTTTTGCATATCATTTCAACTTCTCTTTGAGAGTAGGGTGACACTTTATTGTCAAGCAGTGCATGAACCAATCGATTTGCAATCAAATCTGCATAACGTCGGATTGGAGAAGTAAAGTGTACATAAGGATAAATGCCTAGAGAAAAATGTATTTTCTCGTGAGGTGATCCAGAACATTCATAACGTGAAGTCTCTTGAAATGACATCCATGAGTCATAAGCAGATGCTTGTTGTGGATGGAATTCATCGGTACCTATGAATCTCTGTAAATTCTTAAAGTCTCCCTTGCTATAACTTGAAACTATTTTGTTCCAAACATGCTTTTGTATTGGTAGTTGTTGAGACATTTGGTGTTCATGAATTTTATCAACAGACAATATTTTACCATTTTCAAGACATTTATGTTGAAGCGAAAGTACGAAATTCGCAATGACGGAAAAATTCAAAAGCCATTCATTCATTCTATGGGAAGATGGCTTACTTTGAACACGAAGAGGTATACAATCTGGAAATGCCTCGATTAATATTTTGCCAATAAATTGGTTTGCAAGAATCATGCATTCTTCTACTATAATATGTGCATCGATACTTTGAAAATATGATTTACTGCATTCAGTATCAGGTGATTCAAATGGAAATGAAAACATTCCATTTCCTAGTCGCTTAGACCGTATTTGTTTGGTAAAAGCAGATAAAATTTCCAATTCTTGTTTAAAGTTTTCGTTTTTATTTGCTTTTGATAATAATTTTTGCACTTCCAGATATGTGAAGCGTCGCCTAGACTTAATTTTTGTGCGGTCCAGCCTTTGTTCCAAGATATTTCCATCCTTATCTATTCTGAAAAAAATTGAAAGAGTTTTTCTCTCCTGGTGAGGCAAAAGACTACAAATATCTGTTCCTAAAGGCTCTGGGAGCATATGAAATGGTTGACAGTTTTCCCCTGGATAGAAAGTATTTGATCTTTCCAGTGCCTCTACATCAACAGGATCATCCCTCTTTACAACACTGCCAACATCTGCAATATGGACTCCGATTTCAAATTCTGTTTCTGAGATAGTCTGTACACTGAGAGCATCATCTAGATCTTTTGAATCACTTTCATCGATTGTAAAAGCATTGAGACTCTCGGAAAAATCTGTTCTATGTTCATCGCCGTTCAGATGTGCCTTTCGTTTTAAGATCTTTTCCACTTCACGGACTGTACTTTCTTTGTATATTACAGAAACATTGCTCTGCAGACAAACCAGTTTAAGAGAGGTATTTAAGTCACATCTAAAATCGTACACTCCTATAATGGCTCCCTTTGGATAAATTTCATTCCAAGCAATGAAACACACCAGAAAAGTGTATCCTTTTCTTTTTGATCGATGTATTGTTTTCAGTCGATCGAATTTTAAGTCTTTTGCTCTTTTGTCGTATTTGTAAATTTCTACTTGAAATTTTGTTTTTTGTCTCTCATTAAGAACATGAATTTTTGGAACCGTTTTACATACAGGTTTCATAAGATGCATCACATATTGATCAATGGTACAAACAAAGACGGGGTTCTTGGGCAATGTTTCATTTCTCTTCGTTATTCCAACAATTTTTCCGAATGATTTATTCTCATTCTCTTTAGAAAACGTTGCAGATTGTATTGAACAATCAGCTTGTTTTTCACGATTTTTTAGAATTTCAACAACAACTTCATCTTGATTGAAGGCCTTTCCACATTTAGACCGCCCTGATATTTCAATTTCTATGTCTTCATCAAGAGACGAACAAAGTGCCCTGTGGGGATTAAAAATTTTTATTTTGCAATGTTTGTACTTCTGAGGAAAGTTTTTACACAGCTGAAGACTTTCATTTGCACTCAGCATTTCCTCATAAATTTGTGGTTGTTTTTTCCTGGAGGAATTTATGAATCTTTTCGATAAATCAAGGCCATTGGTTAATAAGTTTTCATCATTATTTCTGTCCCGATGCTTATTTTGGTAAAATTTGCGCGATTCTTCGTAATAATTTTTCTTTTTTGATTCTGTTTCATGTTGTGACCCGCTGGAATTTTTCTTTGCTGAAAATTCCTCATCGGTTTCAGAGTCCATGTCATTCTCTTCTGACATTTCGGATGATAACGAGTCAAAATCATCCTCAAGTAAAGCCGTTGAATCGGTTACGTCAGTTGCTTTCTGAAGCCTAAACCGCACATCAGAATGTTTTTCCTTATGTATTTGTTGCCGATGTTGAGAACTTTCCACTTCATGATGCATCTTATGAAGTCTTTGTTCTCTGCTTCGATCTTTTCTTGTGGATAAATTAAATTTGGTAGAGTCATCTATGCTTCCATTTTGTCTTTTCTCATCAGCGATTGTTTTAAGAATACTGTGATCTTCATTGTCGATCAGAGAGTCAAAACTGTAATCAAGTCGACTATCACTGTTTCTTCTTTTAGCTGGAAAAAGTGTATTTACTGAAATACTTTGAAACATTTTGATATTGCTTTGAAGAATAACGATTTTGCTAATTAGACATACTTACGCCTGCTTCTTTGTTTTTTCTTCTTGGGTGTCATGTTCTCAGAAATCCTTGACAATTGTGACTGAAACATTACATATTACAATAAATATAGATTTTATTCTGCTGTATATGAAAATTCCAAAATGAGGACAAGGGAGTGAAATATTATATACCTCATGAAATTCATAAGCATATGTGCCTTTTAACCATTCTGTATCCGGTTTATGGTTGTTTCTGGAGGATTGCTGCAGTTCCCTCTGATGCTGAGGTATTTCTTGTTTCGGTTCCTATTGAAAATTCTTCATGTTTGTATCTAATTTATTTTTATATCAAAGTTGTAATAGTCGATAAATAGCATGATTTGAATTTTTCTGTAAAATATTCTTCCTGAAAATCTATGATTGGATCTGCAAGTGTGAAAGATTAGAAGTTACCTCATCTTTTACTTCGTATGTCCTTCCAAGGTGTGCACCCATTTCTCAAACTGTTTTTAAGTTCATAGACCTGAAGGTATAATCACTTTAAAATAGGTATGTTGTCTTTATTTTGTCTTGCAAATAATTAAAACAACGAGAAATTGGAAATTGGAAAAATGTAATATTCGATATTTCATAGACTGATTGTATTTTTTGAAAATTATGCAATTAATAGTAGAGAAAAATAGCACCGCCTTGAGATTTGCCTGGTGTTTGCACCCCTGTCAATCAGCTAAAATTAATCCTAGAATTCTAGACATCGATAAACATTTAGGTTATTTGTCGTTCTGTATATATCTTTTATACCATGTCTGGCGATCGTAGTGACTGTCGTATAGCAGTGTTCATGATTTTTTAAAATACATGTATAATATAAAATATGTTTTATGTAAAATCAATTTGTCAAATAATTTAATAAGGGATTAGAAAATCATGCTTTGGAGCCCTGTAAGCTGCAATATTCTTTTTTGGGGGTGGGGGCACAACCAAACATTTTCAATTTGGATTGGCACTACCAAGCAAACATTCTTTGACAAGCAAAAAAAGACCTCCATAAAGTAACTCTTTTTAATTATTCTTTTTTATACATTGAAAAAAAATTGACCTCACAATCAATAGGGGTCTTCTTTAGTCCATAGGCAGTAGTGGAATAAAATTTCATTGCAAAAGCTCAAAGGCTTCTTGAGATATCGTCTGGAAACGAAAATCTTACACACAGACAGAATGACAGTCAGACAAATAGAAGGGGCCAAATTAATATCCCCAGCTTTCACTTCAGTGAAAGTGGGGGACAAAAAAGAATCGATACAACTTAAGAACGTTTGCATTTTAATACGACTTAGTATGACCATGCTTTTTCCTTTTAAACTTTGATCTTTTAATGTAGCCCGCCATAACCCCGGGGTCATGATTTGAACAAATTTTAATCTTTTTCTTTGTGAGGAATATTTCATATTAGTTTCCTCATTTTTGATCCAGTTGTTCTTAGATGATGATTTGAAAATGACCCACCCAGTTATATATTGTTTCTGTTTTGTTTATTTCAATCTTTAAATTTTTGCAAATTAGTTTTTTTTTTCCATTCTTCTCTTCACAGCATTTGGGTATCAAATTTTGGAATTTATCTCCGGAAATTATGTTACGAAATTAAGTTCAATCGTTCCTCGAGTCTTTCGACTTCACACAAATTCAATATAAATCATTACTCTCATTGTTTAGGCAAACAACTTTTAATTCCTTTTCAGCATGTCAATAAAAAGTAATCCAACATTCAAACTCCTGAAGAAACAACACCAAAAATCAATCAAAACTAAACACTGTGTTTCAAATTTACAGACCTACCTAAAGTGTGACATTATACCTAAAGGTTTCCAGATAATGACACGCCTAACATAGGGTCAATCTACAACCGCTTTCAAAAAATAAAAACCCGCTGTCAATTTATTAAAAGGAGGTGTTCTAGACATTTGATGTCACTCTGTCTTTCTTGGAATATCCACAAGTTACAGCAATTTGAGAGTGATATCACGTCCTTAGAATCATCCCTCACTGATAGCATGTCCCAAGCTAACCTTGATGAAGCCCATAGTATTATTGCCACCAACAATATGGCCCTAACCAATGATCTCAACAAAATTCAAAAGAAGAAATTTCTCCGAGACAGTGTTCCACAGACCAGAAACAACTGGACAGAGGTCAGAGTTAACCAATCACGTAAACCTCGCTCTAGACGCTTCAAGCGCTAAAATACATTCACGGGGGACGGACCCTTACAAACTCCTGACGTCTGTCCTGTGCTCAATAAATCTAGTGTTCCTCTCTCCGAGTCGGAGACCTCACTTCTTTCTAAGGGGCTGAATTTCTGTCCCACGTCTCATGAGGTCCACGAATAACAAGTCAGAGAGGACACCAGGGCATTCTTTCGGAGACTTCGACTGAAGGAGCACTTCTCTAGAAAAGACTCCGATGATGATTCATACGACTCTTCCCAGCCACAATTGCACGACCTAGAGAAACACAAACTCTATCGGACCAAAAGCAGCTGGAAACCTGCACCGGGCAAATGAGGAGCCCTTGAGTCGTACATTGACGCCTTTGAGTCAGACATTGAGAAACTCCTTTCCATGCCAGACAAGGCCCCCGACAATTTAAGTAAGGAAGAGAGATCCGCCTTACAATCATTAAAGAATCGGGATGACATCGTGATCAAGAAAGCAGACAAAGGCTCTACACTAGTAGTACTTTACAAAGAGACGTACATGGCGGAGGCCCATAGACAACTCTCAGACGAATGTTTCTATAAGAAACTTGACTCTGACCCTACTAGAGAATTCTCCACCGTTATCACCAAAACTCTTGACAAAATGTTCGAAAATAACGAGATTGGTATAAACGTCTATGAGACACCCAATCCTATTGACTGTAGACCAGGACAATTTTCCTGCTTCCTAAGATACAAAAAGGAGGCATGCCAGGTCGCCCTATGGTTAGCGCAATCAGACACCCCACGGAGAAAATTTCTGAATACATTGATTTGCATCTCCGTCCACATGTAGAAAATTTGTCATCCTATCTAAAGGACACCACGTACTATATCGACAAGACGCCCTCGACTGGTCTTCCAGACCATACCCTTCTCGTGACTATGGACGTTACATCTTTGTACAGCAACATTCTGCACGATGAGGGTATCGAGGCCTGTAGAGAAGTCTGGGACAGCAGATAAATACAAACTCCTTTCACTGAGTCCCTTGCCAAGCTCCTTGAACATGCTCTCAAATGTAACAATTTCATGTTTAATGGAGAATATTACCTGCAGGTTAATGGCACTGTTATGGATGCGAGAATGGCCCCATCTTATGCCAATATTTTCATGGGCAGACTGGAACGTAACTTGTTACTTCAAGCACCATTTAGGCCCCTTAGCTGGTTGCGTATAATTTTAAAACATTTTCAAAACCAAGGTACCCCAGTTCAAGTTGATGAAGATTTCAGTGAAAAAGTAAACAAATATGTAAATAAATCTAACAGCATTTTAAAAGAAAGAGAAATAACAGACAAGCACTTTACAATTCAGGAAGTAAAGAGTAGTAATCGAAATCTAAAAATGGGAAAAGTGCAGGGCCAGATAGAATTACAAATGAGATAATAAAATATAGTAGCATAGTTACTTGAAAATCAGTAACTAAATTATTTAATCTGACATTGCTGTCTGGCAAGTACCCATCTTCAAGAAATTCATTTACAATTATAATTTATAAATCAGGAAGTCAAACCGATCTTAATAATTAAAGAGGAATATCTCTTTACAACTGTATTGCTAAATTATTTCTCATTGATAAATAACAGGCTTACACTGCATTATGAAACATTATTTGATAATCAACAATGTGGTTTCAGAAAAGAATACAGAACAACAAATAGTACATTTATTCTAAAATCATTAATGCTAAAATACGGTAAAAAATTATTTATTCAATTGTTATATAAATGATCTACACCAGATCTTTGATGAATCATGTCATTCATTATTGCTCAAAGATTCGAAATTATCTAGCCTAAGTTTAAGATTTAATAATCTTGTCAAGTTCACATACGGACTTCAGAATGCACTATCGAAGCTGGAAAATTATTGTTACAAATGGCAATGAACTGTCAACACAAAGAAAAGTTATCTACACCTAAATTATTTCATAAAAATATTCCGTTATATGAAATCAAAGAATATAATTTCTTGGGTAATGTCATAACTTTAATAAAAGCTACCTAAGAATTATCAAAAAAAAATTATTTGAACTCAAAAGGAGATTCTATTCCTGTTAATTCATCATGTAAACTTTTGATAAAACATACAATAAAACTAAGTATTCTATATAAAAAAAAATCAAAAAAGATTTACATGATGTTTACAGTCTAAGGTCTTAAATAAACTTCAATAAAGATTACATCTCTATAGTAAAAACTGATATTAAAATGGAAGAATACCTATTATCAGAAAAAAAAATTACAACCAGGCAGCTAATTTCAAAATTCAGAGTAAGTGACAATTCTTTAGAAAATTGAAAATGGTAGACACAAAAATATTTCAAGAAATCATAGACTTAGTAAACATTGTAATAAATTGGATGATGAATACAATTCTTTCTTGAATGTCAAAAAAACCTTTTTCTCAGAAATCAATTATTTTCTAAAACCAATAATATAAACACTATGTTTGAAAGATTAGCCACTCAGTAAAATGCAACAAATTTTAAATCCAAAATCTGAACTTTTGTTAGCTGTTGGAGACTTTATAAAGCAGTCATTAGAAAAGCAAAAATGAGCTCCATGTCAGTCAAAAGATTTAACATTTTAACATTGTACTTATAATAAAGTCATTTTAAAATGTGTAACTGTATGTCGTATAAATAATTTTTTTATGTAATTTCTTGACCCATATGGGTGTATTATGCAAAAAATAGATAAATATAATGCATGGGAGACGAAAGCAAATTAGAGGTGGAGGATAATTATCTAGATTAAGGGGGGTTACTACTTAGTGAAATTCCAGAGGAGAGGGTTACTATATTAAGACGGACCCCCCCCCCCCCCTCTTAAGAAAATTCTCATTTGAAGGACAAAAATTAAACGTTGTCTTAAAACAATGAAATTATAATAACAATCATATTTTTAAATTTTTACCTTTAGTCACTTCGTCATCTATGATAAACATCATGATAAGATAACATTGCAACCTATTCGAAATCACATGCTATTGAAATGTTTGATACCTAATCACCGAAGTATTTTTGTCTTGTTTCATTTTCGATTTACATTCTCTGAAATACGCATGAATCTACGGAAGCCCATTAGTTCCAACCTGTATATATAAAGGAAAAGCAATATATAAAAGCAAACCTCGATATATAAAGGAAATGCGAAATATAAAAACAAAACCTCGATATATATAAAGGAAACGCGAAATATATAAACAGGACCTCGATATATATAATGGAAACGCGAAATATATAAACAAAACCTCGATATATATATAAAGAGAAATGCGAAATATATAAACAAAACATCGATATATATCGCCTGACCTTTAACATGTTTAATGACTTTCATTACAATAGGGACTTCGCCAACATATGATACGCGGCTCCCGATCTCATGTTTTGAATGCAATCAGTTGATATGGCTCAGTTTCAGGATGGTATTAGTGTATTATGTTTTCTTTATTTGTGTATCTTAATAATTATGATGATTAAAACTAAAGCTAACAAGCATTCTGAGAGTATTGGATTAAAAAAATCATTGAAGCAGAACTTAATGCAAACTTGATCTGTAATTCATCAATATACACTTACATACCAAAAATCAGTTCAATATCTGCAAGCGTTTAGAAAAAAGTGCGGAAAACCAAGTGGGACAGAATGACAGACAGAGGGACAGCTAGACGGACGGACAGACTCAGAGGAAACCTATAGTCACCTCCGGTTTCACCGGTAGGGGACGAATTAATAAACTGCTGTTCTTCTTATATTTCAAACGTGTGGGGCAATGAAAGTCATTAAACATGTAAAGGTCAGGCGATATTTCCTTTATATATATCGAGATTTTGTTTTTATATTTCGCATTTCCTTTATATATCGAGGTTTGCTTTTATATATTTCTTTTCCTTTATATATACAGGTTGGCACTAATGGGCTTCCGTACGACTTACATGAATCAAATAAAAATATAAAAAATCAAACTTTAACCATATTAAAACTATGAATCATATATATATGTATATATATATATATATTATAAATGTCAGAAAGAATACATCAGGTATCGGGCCTTCTATGATACCGGTTTTTCATTTTATATTTAAGACCTTCAATTTCGTCCAAACAATTCGATTAACCATATCTGATTTGAAACGGTACAGATAAACAGTGGAGAAAGTTTAAAAAGAAAAGACTCGGAAACAAGTTAAAAACTATATTAATCCGTCTGTTTATGTTGCATTGTAAATAACAGACACTTTAAGGGTAGTCTAAGTAAAACACGGGTGTAAGCGGTTTATCATGCAATAAAATAGAATTGAAATATACATGTAAACATTTTGAATTTAGAAAACAACAAAACTTCAACAGAAACATAACATAACAAACGATTAATTGAAAATAAAACAGTAAGCTTTGATCTATTTAAATGAGTGCAAATCCTTGTATATACAATGTTTACAAAAAAAACATCATTTCGGATGGAAGGTGTAATTTTTCTATAGCAGTGCACAGTATCAGTTATATGCATCTGTACGTCACAGGTTCATGTCTTTCACAAGTATTAAAAAGTGTACGCCTATGGCCGATCTGGTTTTAAATAATAGATCTGATAAAGTTTGCGATCAATAATTAATAATAAAAAAAAAAGACTTCTTGCTCTATTGAAGTGCTTTATTGCACTATAAGCAGAATTCCTCTTAGTATAATAAAAGCCCAACTTTTAAGAAAAATCTATTCAAAATTCTATTCAGTCTTATTCATTTGTGTTTAGAAAATAAAATATTTTATACTCACTAAGCGATACCAGCAAAATCTGTGGTAAAAAAGAATTAATGAAGGAATCGACTATTTGTTTCTCGGGAACCATAGTAATCTGGACAATTGCAGTCAGGTAAAACTTTTGTTCAATACAAGACAGGGAGGTTATTACGTGCGTTATCCTACCTCTGGAACAACATTAAAAATAGAAATTGCATAATTCATCTGACATGACTAAACCATTTTGATTATCTTCCAGAAAATGTTTAGAAATATAAAACTTTTTTCTTGAAGAGACTTGAAGTTGAATTGGGTTTCCTTCTCAATTGTTGAATATAGTTATATAGACCTTCGTTCAAAGAATGCTGAAATAGGTGTGCATTGAAAGAATGCTGAAATAGGTGACCAAGTCTCGGCAAGAAAATAGTTCACAAGTTTATTACGATGCATGTTCTTGTTTAATTTGAAAAATGTAAAACTTCCTTTTTTTAATGATATGTGTTTTTAGATTGAATTTGTAATACCTGATATTCCAAGGATTCGGTGGAGTATGGTTGGATTACAAGAATGATTACGTATTCAGTACATCGTAGTTTGAACAAACAAACCCCAAGACAGGACACACGTTTATCAACCTGGGCATATATATACGTTTATGATCTAAGCATATTTTTCACTACCATCCTGATAATGATCTTGTTTAGAGGCTGCGGGGGTTGTACAGTATATCACAAAATTATGTATATATATATATGTAAAACAAGACAGAAATACGAAAAGTTCAGTTCAGAAGTCAGAAAATATACAGAGAAATGAAAGACAGCCACAACATTATGAAGTTCTCTTAAGGATAGGACCTTCTCATCTTGTTTTATTTAAAAATGGACGAAATTCAAGAATGCAGTGTCACTGAGATATGATATCAATGAAAGTTGGCAGTTTTAGTTTAGTAGCAAGCTCGGTCAAGGTCATTTTTCCACGACGTTGAGGATAAACAAAAATTCTTTATGATACCTGCTTCTAGTTTTAAAGAAAAATATATCATACTCATTTAGGAACCTTCAACAAACAAGGATATCACATTCAAGATCAAACTGAGAGTTTTAAAAATACAGCAGGAATATAGCTATTGTTTCTCTCATATTAGTTTTTTAAAGGTAATTTAGTTATTTTTCTATGCTTCACATATCTAATTTTCTTATAATTTTTAACATATGGTGAAGAAATTATATTGGATATAAAATGCTAGAAAAACAGGGAAAATATTGACCGTTAAATGAAAAGAATAAAAAGGTTTTTTATATGCAGATTTTTCAAACAAGATTGAAATAGATTGCAAGTTTACAAAAGCTAAAGATTATATAGATTATTTGGAAAATCATATTTAATATTCAAAAAACTCAAGTCCGAAAATAGATTTCATTTAGTGCAGAAAATCTTATGAGACTTTGTGGGAAAATGTGAAATAAGTTATATGTTCATAATTCTTAGTATATTGGTGAATTTAAAAAAAAAATGATCAGAGACATAGTTATCAACCTGCACAAAAAATACAGGCATGGAATATATCTCAGTATATGTATTTTGATATAGGCTAAAAACCCGCCAAATATCGCATTAATATCTAAAGTTGCAAAAAAGTTAGGCCCAAAAATGATGCTAAAAATGTCAGGAGTGCTACACCTTTCTGTGACATTTTGAAAATTCATTTTTTAATTTTATTTTTTATTATTTTAATTTTTTTTTAAAGATCTGTAAAATAAATAAATATGGTTTATGTTGGAAATAAAGACTTTCCTGATAATATTCATAGTATTGAGCTTTAAATTTAGACTGTAGCATCTTTTGTTTGACAAAGTTGTGGTCCTGGCTGATGCTGAAAAAAAAGGTTATACCATGTCAGGAGTGCAACAGAAACAATGTAATGTTGCCAAAAAAACATTGGTTTTAAAAATCTGTACGACAATTTAGTCAAGAAAGAATACAATAACTGGTTTACAATTTAAAATTTAAAAATGTTACTAGTATATGAATCACAAGCAGCATAAATGAATGTCAAGTATCTGTGCATACCCAATTATGTCAGGAGTGCAATATTTGATGTTTTGCTCCCCAGCATGGAAAAAACTTTTATCAATATATGACTCTCTGGTTTCTTTTTTTTTAAATTAAAGACATAAAGAACATTTTTACCAAATAGATTTATAAATTACAGAGTCTGTCTGTGTTTCAAATCTAGATTTCTATGGTCAAGAGTGCAAAACATTTTTTTTTACAGATCCAAGTTATATGATGAAAAGACTTCTATTCATACTAATAAATATTCTTTAATCAATAATGATCTACTTTAATAATTTATTACTAAATTATTGCCAGTTTTATTATTAAAATCTGTTTCTTTTTCAATTTGATCAAGAGGTGTTTTTCTCTTTTCTTTGACTTTTTTTCATGAAATTAAAAAACACATACTGAAAAACTGTTATAAAATACAAGTAGTTCCACCTCAACTTCATTGAAACAACAGAACACGTTCTGATGTAATTTATGCTCTACAATTCTACTTTAAAAACTTGCATGCTCTTAGTCAAGAGTGCAACAAAAATGTTAGAATTATTTCAGATCAAATATGAACAAGGGCACTGCAAAGCGGGGCATCCCCTCGCCAAAGAGCATATTAATCCTGGTATGGATTATTACTTGCTCATCTTTTGTTACGCACCCCCCCCCCCCCCCCCCCTCCAGCCTCAACACACACACACGCGATAGGGTTACTATATCGTCTCCAACTTCGTTAAATTTTATTTTATATTATTCTATTTAAATTTTTTTGCAAGGGAAACACAATTTTACTTTTTATATTTTCCTTGGAGAATACTTTTGTAACTCTAAGTAATAAAAATTTGACACTAGGTTTTGAATATTGAGCATGTTGAGTTTTAATATATTCCATGTCATATCATGTATGTGGACCGCTGCTACAGTTTGATTTATTAATCAGTGTAAATTTATTTGAGAAGTGATCATTATGAATCATTTCTGAGTTATAACTAAATGCAAGTGCTATACTTTGGAGCTATTATTGTTTAACTACAACTTTTGCCTTGCTGCAGTGAACAAAAACGTTAATGTTGATTTTCTGTTACTGATTACAGACAGAAAAATCAATTCTTGACCTGTGTGTTTATTAATTTTTCCGTGCTTCATTTTAAACAATATGGCATAAAATACATTCGAATGAATAGAAACTAAGAAAACCCGTAATTGGCGATTTCACTGTACGTAGGCAAGCTACATGTAATTACTGTGCGAAGGTAATTCAAGCTTCATAGCTAAATTTGATGTAAAAAAAAATCGAACCGATTGCACACAACTCATGATAATTTACATTTGGAAAAGCAAAATACTGTATGTTATATTTTGTTATCCTCTTATTCAGTTTTATTTATGTGATTGGAATATGAGAAGATCATACAATAGATGAATAAATTATATATATATATATATATATATATATATATATATATATATATATATATATATATATATATATATATATATATATATATATATATATATATAAGGCAACATTCGATCCCGGTGCAAATTACGTCACTTCCGTTTCGCACAGGACTAACTAACACATCCACACACACAATTGCGTTACTATATCCCCCCCCCCCCCAACTCCGTTGCGAGGGGATAATAATAAATATAAAGAAAAATGAGTAGAATGTTTATGGTTGACCTCAATTGCTTACAGTGTTTGTCCTGTGAAGGAAAATATACGATAAAATATAATTTTATCTTCTAAATATATGTTAAGCTAGTTTTTTGACATACATAGGGAATAATTCAAGATATAAAACCAAGTTTAATACTTTAATGTGTTTTAACCTTGAAGTATTGGACTAGAAATATTGCACATTTTTGTTACCACTTGATGTTGCCCACACTTTATGAATTTTTGTGTTTGTAGTTCAAATCATTATGTCTATCAATAAATTACAGAAAATGTTTGGACACTTTACAGTCAAGTTACAGAATAGTTTTCTTCACAAAAGATATATTTTCAAATGTATATTACACATATACATTATCATATTTTAAACTCGAAAAAATATGAAAAACTTGCCGTAAATGATAAAAAAATATCAAAACGACGTACTGATTTACAAATTTTGAATGAGTTTTTGTCTTTTATGATTTTAAAACAATGTTTAATAAAATACAAATCAGATGTCAGAAGTGCAACAAATAAGGTAAAATAGGATCACTTCAAAATGTAATATTTTTTGCAAGAGAACTTGTATATCAAAATTCTTTTTTGGCTTTGATTTAAAGAATTGACTTGAATGGACAAAAGTAATTTTTGGGGAATTTATTGTATCATATTTCTTTCATATTACAACTTTTCAAACCAGAATTTAAAAAAAAAAATTATGTAAAATGACAACCAAAAAGCCAATTTCTCTCACATATACAAGAGAAGAAACTGAATCAAGGTTTAGATCAAATTATTTATATCCCTGACATCATTTTGAAGCATAAAACTATAATTTCTTTTGATTATGTACGTGTATTTTAGAAATTCTTTTAGGATGTAGTAATATTTTCTTTCTTCAAATAAAGTTTTACTAATAAAAATTCTGAAACTTGTTTATGCAATTGTGTATCCTATTGCCACTTCAGGAATTTTAACTCGAATGCATATACAGTATGATTACACAAGTGAAAAATATGTTATGGTTAGTTGATTTTGAAAAAAAAATAAATTTGTTGGTCATACTTTTTAATTCACCGATATGTGAAAAGCATTTTAATAAATTATATAATTGTAAGAACTAAAAAGAAAAGAAAAGTTAAAGATTTTGAAATTTTAACATATCAAAACAAAGAACATTTCTGCAAATTTATTTTGAATACATTTATTTGAATCAGCCAGAAAGCTGACAATAATCCACTCTTTTAAGTCAGTGAAGGTGCTGACAACCTTTTAATTTAAGGTTTTCTTAGGAAGGGAGATAAAGGAAAAAGGATATGTGAGAAGTTGGTGTGAATAAAAAAAAGTGTGATAAAATAAACTTGATCTTATAAAAGAGGAAAAGATAAAGAAAAAAGCTCTTGCTTACCCTTATCAATATTTTTTCATACGAAGACATTCGCAGTGCATGTTTACTTGTTATGCAGACTTTATTTTTTTTCCTTCTAAAACAGTTATGTGCTGTCCGCTTTCATTTTCGATATAAACTCTAAATGAAATGTCCATGAATTGACTGGGTTGAATATCAAGACAGAAATGTATGAAGGTTTGTTATTGCTAACTTAAATACCTCACAGCTCGTTGTATTCGATCCTATTTTTCATAACATGTTTGCATTCACTTCTTTTATTCCATAATGATTTGAATAAAGTTTGAAGGACACATTTGAGTTGAAGAAAAAATGAATATTTGATAAGAAAAGACCAAACATACCATGCAAATGATATTTTATCGGTAATTTACAAAATGATCAACCTAGTGGATAGAAAAATGGCAAGTGATACCTCAACGTAAACATTAGGTAAACAACAAATGTAAAGTATAATAGGAAAGAATATGATGGCTATTTTTCAAACGTACATGCAACAGAGAGATAAATCAGGAAAATACCTGCTGTCCACTTATGGTAGTATTTAGTACATAGCATGTGTGGAAGAAGAAATATTATTTCTCATCAAGGAAATGTCATTTGCTTTAAATGTCATATTCTTAGCTTACATCCCATGTGTGACATATTCCATCTGAATGTTCAAGACTGGTTAGTCCTAAGACAAAGCATATCGAAGAATAGTAAAGCTAATACTTTGAAAAATTAAGAAAACAATATCGCTAATACTGCCCCTAAGTCAAAGTGGTCCACTAAAACTATTTATTTCCATTGCCATCGACACATTTTATCAGTACATTTGTATATTTAAGGTAATTTATTGAAGCCGGAGAAGCGGTCGATCTATTTGTGGTCGTGTTAGAATGTGCACATGCTCCGATGGAATAATTCCTCATTGATAGGTTATGAATAAAAATTTTAGAATTTGTTTAATATTTAATCTAAATGGTAGTCTGGTTCCCGTCCCCGCCACTCCGTTTTCACTTCGTTTTGGGGTCCCCAAAACGAAGTGAAAACGGAGTGGCGGGGGCGGGAACCAGACTATCTAAATGGCTGTTGTTACATTTTAATTTGTTTTTTATATCTCAAGAGACATTTATTAATTTATAATTTTATATATAAAAAAAGTTGTTCCATGAACTGCCCAACATGGGCCTGCGTAAGATATAAAAACAAAACGTATTATGAATTACAGTGCCTAAAATAATCAATTGTGAAAGTTTTTCAGAAGTGAACTTTGTTTTGAATACACTTCAGTTGCAAATGACACAATGCTTTTTTTTGCACTCCACATCTATTGTGATACACATCACTGGCATTATCACGCGACAAAGATCCAAGGTATCAGCACATGAAGTTTGTAAGTCCTTTTTGCCAACATTTATGAGTAATAATTTAGATATTTGTTGCATTTCTTTGAATCAAATAATTTGACGAAAACACATTCCTATCCTTTATCGCAAGCAGTCCGACTTTCAATTCCATGAATTTATTTATTTTAGATTGATCACTGAAAGTTAAAGTATAGAAAATATAGAGTTTGCTATAAAATTGTTTCATATACTTTTTCTGCTTTGATGTTTTTCTTTAGACTCTATCTTTCTATAATCTTACTTTTAAATGCTAAAAATATAATTTTGAGGCTGATTTGATGCTTTGCATCAATTTAACTTGTTCTTTTTTAGATTAAGTCAACATCTTTCAGATACCTGCTTTGAATTTTCCCCCTAAAGTTTGAATAATTTCAATGTTCAAAACATAGAACTCGAAATTAAAATGGATATGTACTGCTCCAATTATTTTCCACAGATGTTCTCTTGTGTTTCCTGAACAGTTTCTTGAAGTATGTTATGTTTTGTTTCTCTATATTTTTTTCAATCAGAACTGAAACATGTTAGATGAACAAAAGTATTTCTTATACATGTTACTATAACTGGCAGCTCTGCTCATTATCTCCACTTCCTCTATGGGAACATAATAACTGGCAGCTCTGCTCATTATCTCCACTTCCTCTATGGGAACATAATATTGCATCAGGGGCAGATCCGGGATGTCTTTTCGGGGATAGGGGGAAGGTTCCATATGTCAGACCGGGAAATGTATTGACAAGAAAAAAGAAGGAAAGAAAGAGAAAAGCGTCCGCAACTTACCCAAACTTGAAAAACCTACTTCGTGAGTGTGTGTGTTTGGAGGGGGGGGGGTATAGAAGAAGTCACTTTCCCAAGTCAACTTTCTTCAAGTACTCTCCATTCTGTTTTAAGGCCCGTGAAATACCATTTTTTTTATTTAAGAAATTCCCAAAAGTTGCATCTTAAAATTTGTTAAATGAAAAAAAAATCATAAAAGCCAATATTTATGGTAACTTAATCATTAAATTTATGAATCATACGCAAGTGAGTTAAGGCTAAGTATAGACTTTTCTATGAAACTGAACTAATTAAAACGCATAAGGGCTAAACTTATTACACAGAAAAGGTTAAAACTTATTTTCTAATGCAAACTTGGTACCCGAGACAAGTGATAGCCAGTACACATTATGACGTCATATTATGACGTCATTGCTCTCTACTACACAAAGTTATAAAGAACATCAACAAAAAAACTCCGGCGCAAGGGCATACCCTAATTATTTTTACAGAAACAGTGTCTAATTAGAAGCAGAATATTCCAAGGATTTGTGATATTGCTGCACAAATGTCGACAGATCAATTGTTTATTTACTATTTGTAAAGCTTTGAGTTGAAACGGGGTAAAAATTCACAGTCCAGCGTAAGTTTCCTCAAATTTTTATCAAACGAGAAAGTGCATAGGATTTGTGCAGCACTTTTATTAATCTTTAGAATATTCTTCGCTGTATTATACATTATTTACTTTAAATTAAATAGGGTATGCCCTTGCGCCAAAGCCATTTGTTGATGTGTTTTATTACTTTGAGTACTAAAGAACAATGACGTCATAATATGACGTCATAATATGCATTAGCTATAACATGCCTTGGGAACTAAGTATGTATAAGAAAATGAAATTAACCTTTCTCTGTATAATAGATATACCTTTTTTGGCATTTTTATTAGCTCATTTGCATAGAAACGCCTATACCTAGCCTTAATTCACCTGCGTAATTTTTGTTAAATATTTGAAACGACAGCAGTTAAATCGGAATATCACTTCCCTCTGGTGAAGATTATTAATACGAAAAATATGCTCAAAGGGGATTTTTTCCATATTTTATCTTCACACTTAACCCATTCACACTTAACTCATTCTTGCGTTGACTCGTTATGTGAATGCATGCTGAATAAATATTTTTAAAGTGTGAAATTGAAAAACTAAATGATCATGCACTACAACAGTCTCTAATCATGTTTATGTAAATTCAAGTAATTTTGTAAATTCAGTGTGGACATAGTCTTCATTTAATATATACCAAGAAATTCTTTTCTAAATATTTTAAATCCGACGATATTCGTGAATTTAATTATAGGAATTATGGATACCGAATAGAAGCAAACTGTTCGATTCCCTAATTGATATAAGCTAGCATCAGTTTCAATTTCCCAGCTTAGACATCAGTAGAAGGATAATGCTGAGGCAAAGCAAGTCTTCTACAAAACATCATCAATCTGTCTGATTCCAATGTCACCACTGATTTAAATGTAATGGTCATCAAAGGTTTCACAACCTTAAACTATCCAGTCTATTAGCGCAGTTGCTTGGTCACTGAATTTTTAAGTACAACCATTACTCTACAATATCCACTGACTTAGGTACTACAGAAGCAATATTTGCACTAAATTGTCTTGTATCACAAGTACTCCAAACTAAGAAACGATTTTACTGTTGTTTTGTTGATTATAAGAAGGCCTTTGACTCTATCATTAGGGAAAATTATATAGAAAATTGAAGTATTACGGTATACAAGGGAAGCTACTTAAAATCATTTGTTCCATGTATTCTAGAATTAGAACCTATGTAAAATCTCCTGATCGTATTTCTAATTTCTTTGTAAGTCATGTTGGTCTTTTACAAGGAGAAGTTTTATCTCCCATGCTGTTTGTATTATACGTTAATGATCTTGAAAATGAGTTCATTAAACAAGCTAGGTAATACGCCTACTGAATTTGCAACTATTAAATATTTATCTTTTAATGTATGCAGATGAAAAACTATTGCTTTCAGAATCAATCAATGAATTGCAAAGCATGTTAAATACGCTACAATTATATACACATAATAAATAATAATATATGAAACATTTGTAGAGCGCCCTATTTAATAAAAATTACTCTAAGGCGCTTAACAATAAGATTATAGTAAAATAAATATACAAGATAGTAATTAAAGATTAAAAAGCAGTCTTAAAAAGTGTGTTTTTAGCATTTCTTAAAAAAAAAAATCCACACTTCGTGCCACTTTTATGCATGCTGGAAGTTCATTCCATAAACTGGCGGCAGCCCAACTAAAAGTCCGTTCTCCAAAAGTATTAGTTCGAACTTTTGGAAACTACAAGTCTTATTGATGTTTCCGATCTTAGTGATCGGGCTGGCTTATAAACTTCAACAAGTTCTTGCAGATATGAAGGGGCACATCCAAACAGGGTGCAGTAGGTAAGCACCAGTATCTTAAATTGTGGTCGATACTGGACCGGAAGCCAGTGCAGCTCCGCAAGGACGGGAGAAATATGATTCCGTTTTGATGTCCTCGAGACAAATCTTGCCGCAGTATTCTGCACCTTCTGTAAGCGGTCCAAGGTGGTCCTGTTGATTCCAAACAGATGAGATTTGGCATAATCGAGCCCTTGATGTAACTTGTGCATTGGCAAGAGTCTTACATGCATCCGTTGTTATTAGATGGCGAATTTGTCCAATATTACTGATATGAAAGTAACATGTCTTCACAATAGATGACACATGACTCTCAAATGTCAGATGGGAATCGAAATAAACACCAAGGTTCTTGACGAGCAATGCAACAGAAATGTCATTTTCTCCAGCTTTAAGATGGTGTAGTGGAATGTTTGCTGCGTTGTGTTTGGAAGAGAAGACAATTAGCTCCGTTTTGTCCCGGTTATGTTTCAACAGGTTAGTAGCCATCCATGAACTAGTATCTGCTATACACGCTTCTAATCTTGAAAAATAGTTATTGGTCTTATAACGAGGTAAAACATATGAGTGGGGTCTAGATGTAAATGTATCAAAAACTAAAGTTGTTGTTTTTAGAAATGGTGGGAAAGTCCGCACAAACGAGAAATGGCTTTCTAACGGTGAAAAAGTACAAATTACAATACTTTAAACTAATTCATTTTTGATTTGAGAGCAAACATAGCATTAACATTTGAACATTTTCAGCTTCTTTTGAAACCGCTCAACATTTTACAATCGACGGTTGACGATTACACTAGGACAATATACGAGAGCTCTTTTGCGATATAAATATTTAGCTTAACAGTTAATTAAACGATAATAATGGGCCATTTCAAAGCACATATTACATTGTTTAGGAAGGGAACGACAACCACCATATCCTTAACCCTCTCCTATCCCATCTTAACTCTTTACAACTTACTGAACTGTGACGCAACATACACTTAATGTTCACGTCATAGAAATATGACATTACCTTTTCTCCGCAAGCACTTAATAGCACGGTACAAGTTTCCCTAAAGTTTAGCGTTAATAATTAAGACGTAATATTTTAAGTGGATTATAACTTTTCTTGTTTTATGAGATTCTAGCAAGTATAAAATAGAAGGGAATTGACATTAAATTGAAGATTAAATGTACTTTTGAAAGTGCGTGAAAAATGCGTGATTGCGGGGAAACGGTATATGCGTGATTTTGCGTTAGAAATAGGAAATGGTATATGCGTTAAAATGTGTGACTGCGGGAAAGGGGGTTAACCAATTCCTGTCAAGTTTTCCTTCCGGAATGTTTTTTCTTGCTTATTTGATTCCTTCAGAAAATGAGATTGAAAGGAGATACTATCTCCACGAATACGGTATTTTAAGTTATGTTATTCTGCCTCCCATCATCTCTTGTGTTGATTACATACAGGTAAATCATGTTAGTGCCCCTTTCGCTATACCTATGACCACTAGTAAGGTTTTCTTATCTATTATCAATTTCGTACATCCGTACATAAGGCAGAAACAAAATAACTTCTTTAAACATGAATTACATACGTATTTTTCATATTATACGAGCATAAATCATTATCACAATACATGTGTTATATCTTCATCCATTCATTAACTTTAAAATTGAAAAGGTGACACAAACAATGCGCTTTTGCAGAAAAGGCGAACATGACGATCATAAATGGCAATATTTATCTACAGAAGTAAATATATTAAGATAATATAAACAAAGAAAAATGTAAACAATTTTAACAAAAAATTTCTTGACCTTATAATTGACCTTATACACTAAGAAGGTCTTGAAAATCACTAAAGTATTACGAGTTTCTTAACCCCCAATATCTATTAACTTCCTTCCTGAAATGTTCAAAATCAATTTTACTATTTCACGGAAATACATCTTACTTCTCCGATATCATAATGCGTATGTTTTTTAATACATGTTCAAGATTAAAAGAAAGGATTACTGCACTTAAGGACATGCGAAAATTGGGACAAAATAAACTTTAAAAACAAGCATTTTTCTTTAATTTGTAGGAATAGCCAACATCTAATCTACAACTTTATGTAATTACATTAAATAAAAGTATGTATTTACGAAGTACGAAGCTATTTTCAAAGGCGGGGCATCACGGTTTCTTGAATATCCGTACGATAATGAGTACGTCCACATTTTCACTAACTTTATACATAGTCAGCGTATGTTTGTCTATTGTTCTCCGTTTAACAGTAGTTGTATATTTGCATTAATAATGCTGTGTCAAAAGGAGATTAAAAGACAAACATGCGCTTATTGTTGAAAGGAGAAAAACTTTTCAGAACAGACGCTGAATATCCTAAAAAATTTTGAACTTCTAAGGGATCACATGGCAAAGTTGAATTAGGTGTTTTAGGAATCAGTTGACGTTGCGATGATGTGTATGCTGCAGAAGAAGTCTAATCATATACTTCTGTGAATTCTGACGTTCATATTGATTCCCTTTCATTTTATTCTATGTTTTAGTGCAATCCAACTCCCTGTCTTTTTCGACACAATCTATGTCCCCAGCTGTATTTCGGTTTAGATAGGTTTCACTGTACGGTATTTTCTTTTTCATTTGCTCATAATACTTAATATGTCTTTTAAAATAATGTAAAATAAAATGGAAAGTTTTGATTAAATGTATGGTCTATCTTGTTCACTGATCAATTTTTAATTTATGTAGTTATATCTCAAATCTATGTCTTTTCTGATTTTCGAAAACTGGTTTCGTTGGATAATTATTTGAACAAATTTGGTAATTATCTTGTCTTTATAAAATTTTATTTTCTTCTCTTGAGATTTTGTTTCTCAGCATCCACTACGCAGCCTAGTGCTGTGTAGTGGCTTATCAGTTCTCCCCAAACAAGGTCACATTGAAGCAGCTTCTTGTTTCCTACAATAGTCATGAATAATGTAAGGCGTATTACAATGACATACAGCGATTAAGCTTTACGTGTGGTTTTATATTAAATCAAGTAAAATTACTTTTCACGTTTTTATGAAATAATTTTTTCCCTCTCGTCAGATACATTAATAAAAGCAATGATACTATTCAATTATGGCTCAAAACTTTTTATCTTCATAGACAGTGAATGAATAATGAATTCTGGAAAACCATGATTTTTACCTATGATTATAATGCCTTTTCTGGCACGGGTAAGAGCAACATTGATTTGGTGTTTATCTGTAATAAAACCTAGGTTTTTCTTGCACCAGCCTAGTGTAGGATATGATTCAATCCTGTAATCTGGAAGTGATCTGACAGTGCTGAAAATCACATAGTCCCACTCACCACCTGGCAATGGAAAAGAAGAGGAATTCTAATTGTGAAATAATGAAATTTGCTTTTTGTCACAAAATTTAACAAACAACATACCTTGACTAGATACAACCGTATTAACTTTGTAATTAATGAATCTTTTCTCCGACAGAGCCTGTCGTATCGCAAAACACTGTGCATTGTACTGCGACATAACTTTAATGTTATGTGTCTGTATTCCATTATGAGACATCAGAAAATCATAAACTTTAACCTATTAAAGCAAGACAAATAAATCATTTTCATCTTATGTTCCACTAGAATTTTGATTTTTTCTTTAAGTGTATAGTAATTTGATTTATACAACTAAAGATTTTGAATTGTAACAAATTCAGGGAGCTGGAAAGATGAAATTAAATTCAAATTGATTATAGGAGCGGTTGGAAGAAATATCTTACCACGTGTTCCACTTCTGCCTTGTTGCTCCTCGACTGCTGATTTCCCTCTTCTGTAGATACCGCTAGGCATTCTTCTTCTCCTTCTATGTGACAAAACAGGAGAGGGATATGTGGATTTCTCCATATTTGTAAAGGTTCCTTGACTTTATATTTTCCGGAAGGTCCGGTTTTAAGTTTTCCCTTGTAAAACTGTTTTGATGGAAATTCGCAAATCTTTTCATTCTAATAAATGAAATACGGATTTATTAGCTCTGATTGCCTTTCTACATGCATAGTACGTATAAATATTCAATTAACTCAGATGAAAAAATATCCCTACCATTCTGTATTGGATGTCTAAAAACACAGCATTGTCAGCATATCGCTCAAAGAGGGATGTTGAAAGTCCCAATTTAGCCGCTTCTTCACAAATGATGATTGGTTGAAGTTGTTTATGGTCACCAATAAGAACGACTTGGTCTGGTTTTGCAGCAATAATTGGAGCCATGGTTTCTGGTTCAGTGCACATGCCTGCCTCATCAATTATGAGCTGAAATATTTTATTTTTTGTGGCTTTAAGAAATTTTGCATTTGTTGCTACGGCAGTTGTGCAAAAGATAACGTCATAATGTTTAAGCTCCTCCTCTGTCGCCTTTGAGAGTAACTTTTTATATTCAATAACTTTTTCTGGGTCAATACAGGTACCATCTGGATTTTCCCTGAAAAGTTTATCAAACTGTCTAAGTTCTTCAGCGAATTCTTTATCCTTTACTCGAATCAAGTTATGGAGTGACACTTCTTCGAGATCAAAATCCGGTCGATTGTCTTTGCATGAGGTTTGATTTATGTAATCTCTACCGGGAATTGGGTATACGGTACTTTCTATGGAACTTCCATACATTCTCACCATTTTTGGGGAACGATCTCTTAAATGAGTTCTTATCCATCCTACATTGGAAGGAAAAAATCACCACTTTTAATAGGAAGTATGTATTTATTGAATTAATATTTTTATGACTATTAGCTTGTTGAATTAATAATACAGGTGATGAAATTATCATATCAATACATCAATCAATACTATCAATACATACGTGCTACTAAATCAACAGACTTATTTGAAGGTCCGCAGTAAACAACTTGCTTATGGTCACCACCGTTTTCTCGATACTTCAGATTGATGTCCGTAAACAACAATATGAGCTTAATTCCAGTCAAGGTCTTGCCTGTACCTATTACAATAAATATTAATTGCAAACAACAGGCAAATTTGCTACAGATCTCGCCTTAATGAAGTATTCCTAGACTGAACCAAACCCTTTATTGATGACCAATCAAAGCTAAATGATCTGATGCAGGCATTCTTAATTTATAAAATGCTTGCGTATTACTTTGACATAATATTTTATTTAGTTGGTGTTATCAAAAAACTCGCGAGTCTACTTTCATTTGCATTAGCTATACTGTAAAATCACTTTCGTGGGGTCAAATTTTCGTGGTTTGAGGAAAAGATGTCTCTTCGAAGGGATTTGATTTCGTGGTTGAAGAAGAAACGTCAACTTGTATATTTCGTTGGGGACATAAACTCGTGGGTAACCAAACAACGAAAATTAAACACCCTCGAAAATTCTTGATTTTACAATATTAGAAGTTGAACACATTTCTTTGAATAAATTAAATAAAACATGATCAGGTAAATACTTACCAGGAGGACCTTGAATGAGAGTAAATCTAGATGAAAGGGCCTTCTTTATGGCCTCTAACTGCTTTTCATTGTTCGGTTGTAAAGATTCGTGCATCACATCAGGCTTTGTTTCTTTTGCCAATCTCACATGGGCGTCGTCTAAAAAAATCGTGTTTTTATAAATTTCTTAATGTAAGCCTTTGCAATTTCTATGTAAGCCCCCCCCCCCCCCCCCAAAAAAAATTAAAATCTAGCAGTTGTTCTTCTAAAGTAAATTATTTACCTAGAGATTGAAATTTTTCTCTTAAAGCTATTGACTTAGCAAGTTGCCCTGCGTTTTCTAATCCTTTAAAGGCATCTTCAATATTCCTGAAAATACAGAATATTTTTTAAACTCTAGATTTATCTGTTAATCAATCATTTACCTGAAATTAAAATTAACGAATTTTAGTGACTTACTTGTCTGAATCAGACATTTGAAGTATTTCAACAGTGCACACTGGACTGCTCTCACCCTCCATCGAAGGGGCTAGTTTAGGACTGTCTTTGTGCAATTTAAAGTGTACTTTAACATCTCCACTGTTTTTACCCCTTTGAAAAATCTTTGTCTCTCCATGACCAACCCATATTCTTCGCTCATTTGGTGAACTTGCTATACTTGCCTGCAAAGGAATCCCTTTTATCAATTCACATCGGATGCAAATAAAATCCGTTTGGTATGAGACACACTTTTCACTCTCCTTTTCAATGTGCCATCTGAAGTCTATATCTCTCTGCAGACAAAATGACCTTAGAAGTATGAACGAACCATCGTAAATTTCACCAGATCCATGAAAGTTAACGCGCAAATCGTTTATGACAATTGATATGGACTTTGTTGCATTGGTTACGGATTCCATTCGAAATATGTTCAGCCATCTTTGAATATATTCAGAAGATGTCATCCTTCGGTTGCCTGCATGTCTAGTGGCGTATGAAGAGAAACATTGCACTGGATCAGACATATGTTGTACGCAGCACTTCACATTTTTTGTATTTTCTATGAGGTGAATAACTGGCATAAGCATTCCTCCATATTGTTCAGCTCCCATTTGAATAGGAATGATTTGGGCAGAGCTAAAAGTCAAACTGAAATCAGTGTATTGTTTTCCAATGATACCATCTATCGTTTCAGAACTTACATCGGAATGTGTACCTTGGCACTCAATAGCACTTGGTAAAACTTCTTTTTCAAAGAATATATTCTCATCCAGAGAACTCATATTGTTTCTGATGAGAGATTCTAACAACCGTTTCCATTTTAAGAGGGACATAAAAAGTACCCTTTGATGTGGATTGATTTTAACTGGCCCTCTTTTAGAATTTGACGCATTAGACGAAAATCCAAGTGATGAATACAAACGCTGTTGCCATGAAAGAGTCAATAAATGTTTTTTGTCTTTACTTTCCTCTACATCTGGTTTTGATTTCAGCTTTAGTAAATGATATTGAATTTCACCACATGATTTGGTTAATTCTCTTTGACCAGGAAAACAAACTAAAAGAGATTTTTCTGATGCTGATAAGACCAAGCTGTTTAATATAATTGGTTGTTGTTTAATTTGTTTTCCAAGGTGCATTAACCGACACTGTCTCTCAAATTCTCTGCTTCGGCTTCCATTGATTTTTTTGCACAACATTTCAACTTCTCTCTGAGAATAGGGAGACCCTTTGTTGTCAAGAAGGGCATGAACAAGACGATTCACAATCAGATCTGCATAACGCCGAATGGGAGACGTAAAATGAACGTACGGAGCAATTCCCAGAGAAAAATGTCCTTTCTCTTGAGATGATCCCGAACACTGATAACATGAAGTCTCTTGAAATGAGATCCATGACTGATATGCCATTGCTTGAAATGGGTGAAATTCATCGGTACCAATTAATCTCTGCATATTCTTAAAATTTTTCTCTCTACAATTTGATTCGATTTTGTTCCATATATGTTTTTGTACTGGTAGTTGTTGCAATAATTTGTCTTCAGAAATGTTTTCGAAAGACAATGTTCTATTTGTTGGAAGTTTTTGATCCTGAAGCGATAGAACGAATTCTGCAATGACAGGGTAACTTTCTAACCATTCATTGATTTTTGAAGATGAAGGTTCACTTTGTATTCTAAGAGGAACACAGTCTGGAAACCTTTCAATCAATGCCTGGCCTATGGTTTGATTTGCAAGAATCATACATTCTTCTACAATTATGTGAGCATCAAGACTCTCTAAGTAAGAGTTATCGCTGTCTTTGAATGGTGATTCAAATGGAAAGGAAAATATTTTATTTTTCAAGCGCCTTAAACGAATTTGCTTGGTTATACAATGCAAGTTTCGAAATTCTTGCATGAACTCTTCGTTTTCAGTTGTTCTTGACAACAGTTGTTGAACTTCTTGATACGTAAAACGTCGTCTGGATTCAATTAAAGTGCGTTCAATCTTTTTTCCCAAGACATTTCCATATACGTCCATTTTGTAAAAAATTGAAAGTGTTTTTCGCTTCTTTTGAGGAAGAAGACTACAGATATCTGTCGCCAAAGGCTCAGGGAGCATATGATATGGTGGACTGTTATTACCCGGATAACACGAATTTGATCTCTCTTGTGCCTCTCGATCAATAGGATCATCCTTCTTTACAACACTGCCAACATCAGCAATATGAACACCGATTTCGAATTCTGTTTCTGATATTTTTCGTATGCTAAGTGCATCATCTAAGTCTTGAGAGCCTTTTCCATCGATTGTGAAAACAGACAGACTTTCTGAAAAGTCTATCCGTTGTTCATTTTTGTTCTGATCGGACATTTGCTGTATTATTTTTTCTACCTCGTTGACTGTATTTTTCTGGTAGAGTACAGATATATTGTTTCTCAAACAAAGCAGTCTGAGTGAGGTTTTTATATCGCATTTTCCATCAAACATTCTGATGACAGCTCCAAGTGGATAGAGATCATTCCAAGCAATGAAACACACAAGAAAAATATATCCTTTTCGTTTTGATTGATCGATTGATTTTAGCCTATCAAATATAAGATCCTTTCCTCTTTTGTCATACTTATAAATCTGAACTTGAGACTCTCTTTCCTTCTTCGAATTTAGAATATGAATTTTGGGAACTGTTTTGCAAAGCGGCTTCATATGGTACATTTGATATCGATCAAGGGTACACACAAAGACAGGATGTTTAGGCAATGTTTCATTTCTTTTGGTAATTCCAATGACTTTTCCAAATGTTTTGTTCAAAGCATTTTCAGAACTCTTCGTAGGTTGCACTGAACTGATAGGTAGTTTTCTGGGATTTTTCAAAATTTCAACAACAACCTGGTCTTGATTAAAGGCTTTCCCGCATTTTGATCGTCCTGAAATTTCTATCTCAAGTTCATCAACCAAGGAAAAACAAAGTGCTTTGTGAGGATTGAAAATTTGCAATTTACAATGTTTGTAGGTATCAGGAAAGTTTTTGCACAGCTCAAGGCATTCCTCTTTGCTGCGCATTTCGTGGTAAAATGTCCTATTTTTGACATGCCTTAGTTTACTTACACAACCTTCAGAAAGTTCAAGACCATTTCTTAACAGGTTTTCATCAATACTTTCATTTTGGTTTTGAGAGCTGTAGAATTGGCGCGATTCTTCAAAAAAACTTTCATGCTGCGATTCTTCACCTTGTGATGACTTTCTAAATTCTTCTTGCGATGAACTTTCCTCATCAGAGGATTCAAAGTCCCAACCAAATTCCTCTAAATCTTCAGGAGTTAACATGTCAAATTCATCTTCAGAAAATCCTCCCGGGGTAGTCGTTTTTCTAGTGATCGGCCTATTAAATTTCGAGCGTGATTCAGCTTGTGACTTTGGATGTCGCTGATGTTGTTGAGAATTTCCTTCATCCGGTATTATTTTTTGTAGTCTATGTCTTCTCCTTCGGGGTTTTCCAATCGGCAGATCAAATTCTGTTACGTCTTTCCAGCTTTTGATGGAACTATTAACTTCAACAATTGCATTATGTACATCTTCAGCCTTGTTTTCCTCGCCCAATGGGTCAAACCTCCCACTATCTTGGCTTGTTTTATCTCTTCGTTTTGCTGCAAAAAATAATAAAAAATATATAGATAAATAAATTAAAAAGTTTTACTCGAGATAGGTGAGATTATTTGATAACAAATTGATGTCAAAAAGAGTTTTCCAAGAAAGGTCTTACGTCTGCTTCTTGATTTTTTCTTCTTTAATGATATGTTCGCTGATTTTCTTTGTTCTTGAGACTAAATTGTGTTGAATAAAAATAAGAGACCCATTGGCCTTACGGATCATCTGAGTATAATACACAATTTTTTTGTTCATCCACATGTGATATTTTTCCTTTTCTACCTTTTTGTGATCCTGATATCCCTAGCGTATTTCAACTTGGACCATAGAGAAATAAGTTGGAGGAAAATAAACCTACACTGCTTCATTATATCATCTTTATAATTATTTAACATTAAACCATGTTGTTGATGTTTAAAATATTTTTTAAATATTTTTAAAGCTTATAACTCCATCCAAACAAACCTCGAGTGAATTTAACAATCCATACCGTATTAATACAAATCTCTTTTCTGTTTAAACTTTCGGTAAGGCGTGACATTCTCGGCGATACATAATTAGCGTCTCTTAAATAGTGACCTAGATTCTCATTGGTTGCCGGATTAGCTCATCAGTACTGAAAGAGCAAGGGCCAATTAGCATTTTTTTGGAACTGTGAGTTTCTGAAAAATCGAAACTGCTCAGTTTTTGTTGACTACAGTATTTATCACTTGGACCCTTGGTGACAGTGCATCTATTAAACATGACGTAATTTTCCGCATGGTCAATGCATTATGTCGTCATGAAATGCGTCATTTTCTGTTTCATAAGATCATAAAGCATGTTTTAATTTTGGATCAAGGGCTGTGCTCATATTTTTATTCTTTGCTGAATGTAGTCAAATATGCCTGTTTTCTGCAAATTTCAAGAACATTACATTTCCACAAAGCCTGTTTTCCAATACCTGAATTCTCAAAAAGAAATTTTGTTATAGGAACTTAGAGAGTTAAGTCTCTACATTATTATGATATATGAAATGGGACAGAGGGTGATAGTCAATTAATTGATACAAGAAAAGGGCCGTTTCATGCATAAAGGGAACCTTGCTCTTTACACAGCTTTTCATTCACGGGTGAAACACACATCGAATAAAAATGAGTCAGAGTCAACGAGTGACGCAAGGAACCAATTACATCGTTTCTTACAGTAAAAAGGTGTGGCTTATGTCATCTCATTGTTTGTTAACAAGAATCTAAAGTTGCTAATGTTATTAATTTCTTAACCAGTGAGAATCTAGGTCACCATTTGAGAGACGCTAATTATGTATCGCCGAGAATGTCATGTCTTACTGCAAGTTTAAGCAGAAAAGAGATTTGTACCAATTAGGATTGTAGATTTTCAGCATGTAAAAAAATGACTCACGATCGCATTCATTCACAAACAGCGCGGAGTTTCACGAAAGTGACGGAGTTAGGGTAGTGACGGAGTGAAGGGGTTTGACGACACCTAAAGTGGTTTTAATTTTATGGCGCTAGTCCACTTAAATTTTGATAAATCCTCGTATAGATGGGAATAATAGATCTTAAGTTTTGCTTTTATCAAAATTGAATACAATGACATTAAAACTAGGAACTTCATTCTTCAGAGAATTATAAAAGCTCGTTCAACGTTGTTTTTCTTTTTCGGGGGGGGGGGGGGGCAACGATTTCAACATCCTATGTGCTCAATAATAATAATAAGTAGTAAAAATAAAATAAATCGTAAAAAATAAAAAAAAAAAGTTAATAATAAACAAAGTTAAATAAAAAAGAAAAATAATTGTTTGAAATGAAATATGACGATAACGAACAGTATTCAATCTCGAAAGTCCAATGAAACGATACAAATTTGGAGCAGAGCAAACACGTACCTCAAAATTTAGAGGTGGGATCAGGTGCCATGGAGGAGTGAGCATCCCCTGCCGACCGGTCACACCCGCCGTGTGCTCCTTGTCATGATCAAAAAAAAAAAAAAAAAAAAAAAAAAACCGGAAAAATCCGTCAACAGTTCAGTCTATAATTAAAGGCTTAACAATTAGTATGAAAAAGGTCAGTCAGCATTTGACTCAATGATAAGTTGTATGTGCTGACAAGGTCATTGTATCGACCGTAAAACTTGCGAAATGATGACTTCAAACGAGACTGTTGATATCCTTGATTCATAAACTTGTTTGTCAATAGCTTGCCTCGTTTTAGAAATTGATCATACGTAGAGCTACTCCAGCATGCTAGAGGTTCATGGCGAGATACTTTTGACTTGGCGCCGCGTAACTTCTAGCATCCATTGTAAAAATTCTCGCCGCTGAGACCTCAAGTAGAAATAAATTGTTTAATTAAAAATTCAGGCTTTAAACATTAACGAATGACACAAAACAATAAAATATTCACTATTTGCGATAAAACTTGTAATACACACAAAACAATGTTAATCTCTCGTATTAGCGATAAATCCATTATTTTTAAAATCGAAGCAGAAATTAAAACAAGTCGTCTGTTTGAAATTCTGGAATGGAATGCAGAAAATCTGACGAAACGAAACTAGTTTTCCGCTATGAAATCACTGAAATTTTTGTTTTCTGACTAGCAATCCGCAAAATTAACATGAGGTCAAATCGAAAGTAATTCTGGTGACAAATTGAAATAATGACGATTTTGATTAATGAACAATAATGCACACTGAATAAAGTGGATTTCAAGATTTCTTGTGACTTTTACACCCCATGTTAACATGTAGGTACCTGAGAATTAATTGTTTCCAGTTTATTTAACGCATAATATGTTCCGCCCAAAATCTCAGGCGGAACGACCCAATTAGAAAATGGCTTTCGGATGTAAGAGTCCAAGGTATATAAGGAGCGTAGGGACGTTAACCGAGGCTCTTACTTGTAGGAGTAACGTAGAGCATGCTCTTGCGTATCGAGTCAACTGAGAGACATAAACCCCATTAACAGGGTTCTCCATGAGCTGTTTTACTGTGTCGGCCCCGACACAGTAAAATTTTCTCCGAAACAGTAACGATTCAAACTTTATTCGTGCGACACAGTAAAAATTTTGCGACACAGTAAGATCTGTGATAACCAGAAAATAAGATCATAAATTCTCTCTAACTGAAACTTTAATCAAACAAATCTACCGTCTTTCAATTTTTAAGGCAAAGCACTTATATAATTATCTTCTAATTAGGGCACTTTGTCTTGCTTCACCATGCATGAATCAATTATCCCCATGCCTATGCTGAACTTTACGCATGAAGGAAGAAAGACAAATTAATTGTTTTCACGCTTCCATGTGACCGTATAATTGCTAGTTGCATTTTTAATTATTTCAAAATTTCAAAATTTATTATAAATATATGTCTTTATACTTCAGAACCACTGGCCCGTTTGACAAAGCTAACTTAGGACTAAGTTGTATCTTAAGAAAGAACTTTTTCCTAAGTTCATTACTTATCCGTTTCACAAACCTCGTCTTATCTTAGGATATTCCAAAGTTATGTCGTAACTTTAATGGCCGGTTGCGTACCTATGGCTCAGATAAGTACAGCTCAGCCGCTGATCCGCGGATCACGTAAGCCGGGTTTAAACCCCAGTTGAGTCGGGTTTACTTGAGACGTACTTCTGTTGCACGCTATAAAACTGAGTAAGGCTTACCTAATCTTGACTTACTCAAATAAAAATGTTGAAGGCTAGTAAGTTTCCTAATTTTACAGCACTTTAAAACAAATTTTAATATAACTGGTGAAATTTCGAAAGGATATATTTAAAAACAAAGAGATATATTGATATATATATTGATGGTAAATTGTTAATTAAAAATGAAAAAAAAAATTGCAATACAATTCAAACCACGGGATCTATCATCAAAATTCAAACCACAAGAAAATAAGAAATCGCAAACAGAATACACTTTTGCAAAAGACTGAAGAAAGGAAAAACTGAGAGGGGGTTTTGGGAATAGGTAATTTATTTATTACTTTTAATACTTAATTAATTTAATACCAAAACGTAAGACAGGGGTAAATAATGAAGAAACAATGTATAGATTTGACTTTTTAATTTAAAATCAAATGATATCTTTTCTGTAGATATCAAGCCATTAGTACTTAGTTGTTCATAAAGTTTAGTTTGACATACAACTAATGAAACACAGATATTATTTGGGCCTTATTCATATAGCTAGCAATCGTGAAACATCATTCATTCCGGTACAAGTATTAATAAATGTGAGTTTGTTGTGATGTTCTCACTGATAAGGCTCGTAGGAAGCATTTTCAGATAGGAGGGGGTGTGGGACACAAACAAACATTTTCAGTTAAGGGGGGAGCTACCCAAGTATCCTTGTCAAGCAAAATAAAAAAAACGTCATCAGACATTATTGTAAATTGGTTATTCTAAATTGTTCAAATCATGACCCCCGGGGGTAGGGCGGGGCCACAATAGGTATATTAAAAGGGGGGAATCTGGTAAAGAACAGCATGGCCAAAGTTACTCAGGTGAGCGATGTGGCCCATGGGCCTCTTGTTTTAAATCGTACTTATATTTTTAAGGTGTGTGTAAGTGGGGGGGGGGGGGGTTTACAGTTGATTTGTCTTATACATGTAGTACATTGTATGTACATTATTATATGGATACATTCTAAGCGTTTTAAATATCCATTAATCTTTTTTTTTTATTATTATGCATGACCATACAATTTGTGTAACAAATAAGTGATTCAAAAAATTGTGTGAATATGCTTTTGTAATTATAATGAATAGTGGTTCAGTTGCGAATTTGATCGCGAAAATACCGCGAATATTAGTGGTTTACGTAAAGTCTGAAACACAGTAAAATTTCAAATGATGGAGAACCCTCGCCATCTGCAGGTGATAAGGGTATATTGCAACATAAGCAAGGGAAGTTGACGATTGAAAAGTTGAAGTCATCACGTACCTGTAATCCTTCATTTTATAGTAGAAAGCAAAAGTAAGTCACAGGTTACTAATTTTATCCTATTTCATTGACCACGGAAGTAGTGCTAGTTTAGGAATAGAAGTTTTTTCATGCGGATGTATATGGGGTGGAATGGATTAATTCTAGGGCATAGGTGGAAAGAAGTGGGTCTGGAAAAAAAAATCTTCTGTTGGAAGGTCTTTTTCATCTGGGAAAAATGATTTTCAAACACTCAAGTATCCTTGTTAGGCAAGTTTGGTTGAAATTTGTTCAGTGGTTCTGAAGTAAAAAAATGTTTTACAAAACAACAGGAAACAGAAAGCACTATATAATCTGAGTAACTCAGATGAACTAAAAAGAAACATAAAATGGTAAATAATCTTTCTAAAGGATATTAATCATTTAACATTGCACTTCATACATGTAATAAGTAAATAAATACCTTTGCAAAGTCAAAAGCATATGTATCTTTTAACCACTCTTCATCTGGTTCGCTGTCGCTTTCTCGGGCCTTTTGGCAAAGTAATCTTGACTCCAATTTCTTCATATTTATGTAAAAAAAAATTTTCACACACACAGTAAAAATTAACGATTTGTTACATTATTATGAAATAGACATATTAGCATTTATCATAAAAAAGTGTTTCTTACATGTAAATATACCTCGTCATTTGCCTCCTGTGCCTTTTGAATAGCTAATTCCACTTTCCCAACTTTTTCCAGTGCGTGGGCCCAGAGGGTTAAAAGTGTTAAAAATTCGGGATATTGTTGGAAATCTCTCCGCACTGGAGAAAGAACATCGTTACATTTATCTTATTTGGGGTGAGCAATGTTTTAATACAAAAATAGTATGTACGCCATCTTCAGAAGCAAATTGTTCTTCGTCATGTTGAAGCAAAATTATCAAGTAGTATACAAATAACACATCTTATAAATTTGAATGTTTCCTAAACACCTATTAATCCTTTGATAAATTCACATAGGTATGTAATCAATCTCTTCTGGAAAACGACATACATTTAACATATTTTTTCTATTTATTCATACCCCCCCCCCCTTTTTACCGAGAAAGAATGGCACTTTGAATATCACTACAGTTCTTTTATATGGGGATAATAAAATGTCTTGTATTTAAGAAAAAATATTTTACGGTTATTAAAATAACTAACCAAATCCCCTTTATGCAGGTAAAACTGTGATCCTACTTACGGTTCATGCACATTCTGCAAACCAATTCACCTAAATTCTGTTTCAAAAATAAAATTTTCTGTGAACCAAGCAAGTAAAAATGACAAAATATTCAACAATTCTTTATGCATAATTTTCGCATATATGTGTATATTCAGGTTCAGACAAAGACAAAGGCGGGGGGGGGGGGGGGGCAAAAATCAATTACACTGCTTTGAGAATTATAAAAACAATCTAGAGAAGTGAAGTTTTAAACACATTATGAAAAAGATGTTTAAAGATATTGTCTATTCAACCAGTATACTGAGTATAAATACTGAACTTAAAATGTGGATTTATTTGCTCCTTTGTATTATATAATTTCCATTTTTATTGTAAAATTTCCCACTAGTCAAGGTCATTTTATTTATTTTCTTCCCAGTCAACATTTCTGAGGACATATTATTTATTTCCATCTGGCGTCCCCTATTATGCACGCAAATAGTTTGCTTTGAGCACCCGGAACATCTCGCTCGTTTTCAGCACGATACAGGTTAAAACTTGATCAAATGAAATCCTTCGTAACGAAACAAAATAAACAATGCTCGGATACAATAGACATGAAAAAAAATTAACGAATATAGATAATTTTTAAGAAATTATACAATACAAATAAGAATTATGCAATACAAATGGAAAATTATCCAATACAAATGGAAAATTATACAATATAAATGAAAAAGATCAAAAATTGCAACGTTTGACATGCCATACATACATGTATAAACTACTTGATATTTCTTTTGATAACCACTTCTTTACCTCTTCAAGAAGTTTCCAGCCACTGCAAACAAAAAATTTAAGCAATTCTCTTCGTATGATTTCTGTGGCGGTTTGATTTCCGGCATTCAGACCCAGCATATGGTTGTAGGAAGTCCTTAACTCGGCCATGCAGTGCCAAACTATCGGATGTTCTACTACAGAGTACTCGTTTATGACTTCTTGTATTTCTCTCAGCAACCTGAGTTTTTTCTTTGGAAGTAAACATGAATTTCAACATTTACAACAACAAAAAATTATGTCAAAGACAAACAAACTAATTAAGCAGCTTAAAGCTTAGACAGCTAGCTATTGTTTTAGATCAAATAACACATTCATCTTCAGTTTATTACCATTCTATTCCCTCTTAATACACGAAATCCGTTCATACAGCCTACGACTTTTTTTGTTGAATCATAACATAAGGATTAATCCAGCACACGAAAAATAATGTTGCAATGCAGAATTCTCATATACATGTACATGTATTAATATTACAGACACTTGTTTCTGAATAAATTACTTAACCCATACTTTAATTATAACACAAGGTATCTAACTCCGATTTACATAGAGCACCCCCTTCCCAGAATGGCAGTCATTTACACTTTCAGACAAAATGTACTGGCAAACTGTTTATTACCATTATCTACTTCTATCTACAAAACCATTATAAAACATGCTTGTCTTTATATTTCTTTTATCTCCATCATATTCTGCTCGCCGAAAGGAAAATTCGTCTCACACAATGAAATGGTATGTACTTATCTCGGGTAGAGAGCAAAATTAAATTTAAAAATTAGTGGGTTTAAAAATTCATTTCCAATGTTTAAATTTTGCAGTGAATACATAAAATTTGTTAACGTATTTATTTCTTTAACACGTTACGTTTTTTTTCTGATGTAAATTTAGAAACAGATTTTTAGCCAATTAAAATCCAAGAACACATTTCGCCGGAGATTAGTACATATAACTTCACGGTGTGAGAAGAATTTTCCAGCTGGACTGGGTTGCTCAAAACCTTGGTTAGCGCTAACCGCTGGTTAAATCTCTTATCCAGCGGTTAACTTTTAACCATTGGTTAAATTCTGTTGCTCAGAATTTATCCACTGGTTAACTTTGCTATCAAATTGTTAAATGTAGGTAATTTACTCGCATTGTATTTACCATGGTAGCCATTTTTTTGGTTGACAAGTGGACAAATGTACTGCATTATGGGATACTAACCACTGAGCAACAGAATTTAACCAATGGTTAAAAGTTAACCGCTGGATAAGAGATTTAACCAGCGGTTAGCGCTAACCAAGGTTTTGAGCAACCCAGTCCAGGACTGGGTTGCTCAAAACATTAGTTAATTTTGACCACTGGGTAAGTTAGCCGGTGGTTAAATTCTATATCCACTGGTCAACTAACCACTGGTTAAATATTTGTTGCTCAAAATAAAATTAGCCTCTGGTTAGATAACCACTGGTTAAATGAGTAAAAAATGAGAAGTTATAATGTTACAACTGTATTGAAGAAGCGGAGAAACACCCATAGATGTACCAGTTATCAACACTAAACAAACGGTTTAAGTCACAAAAAGTCATGAAAGCACATGTTTGGCTAAAAATGCTGTATATTCAAGTGGAGGATCAATAAGAACAGTGGTTAAATATTGGCCAAAGTTAGCCATTCCACAGAGGTGCTGTTAAGTCTCTTATCCAGTGGATAAGCATGGCTACCTAGTTATTGTTTGTTGTAGATTTTGGAGGATAACAAAAGAAACAAAGTCTTGTATACATTGTAATCATGAATTTAATGTTGAGGAGTACTTAAACAAAGACACATTCATTTATAAGTCAAGCAGAAATGGCTTTGCAGCAAAATAGAAGAGGGGATTACAACACTGTCAGAGATATGATAGGATTTTATGTCTTCAGCATCAGCAAGAATGTATTGAATGGGTTCTTTCAAGGCTAAAATTGTTCGTATTGCAAAGGATTTTATCAAGTGGCAATATCCTGTTGATAAAAAAAATTATGATAAATATATGTATGTAAAATGAATAAAATTGTCTGTCATTTGTATATAGGCTTACTAACGGATACAAATAAATTGATATATTAGTTTGGTAACCAACCATGAATTATTAAAATACATAAAAATAAATTGGGAATTGACCTCCCCCCACCCCTTCTCATCAAATGTCTTATTTAATTTTTTTTTTTTTTACAATTTTAATTATCATTTGCTTGAAAATAATTTTTTATTGGCCCCATTTCGTTAAGCGATGCTTCTTGCCTTCTGCATTAAATAAAGAGTGTTCTATTTCCTTTGAATTTACATTCATTTTGACTAGGTCCCACTGTGATTATAAATAATTAAAAATAATTATAGAAAATGATTTGCACATTTGATATTTACAGATATCTATATATACATGTAGTCCTTTATTTTCTCTAAATATTGATACTTATTAAAAGGTGTGATATTTATGTAATAAACTTTGGATAATGCATCAATGCATTTTAGTTACACAGTGTACGGGTACGGAGCGAAATGCCTTAGTGACAAACTCACTTTATCTATGTATTCGACCATGACATTTCTGTTATTTACAGAAGTGCAAATAGCAGACAAATAGACTACCAACTATCGGTGTTACAAAGACAGATATAAATGTGAAGAAAGTTTTTTTTCTTTGTAAGTGTTTGACTTAAAACGTTGAAGTGAGTTCCTTCTGGCAAGGCATTTAAAGCGAGAATGTAACCAGTGCGAATTTCCTCGGAAACATAGCAGACGACGTTTACATGGTGATAACAGGTAAAGGTGTTCAATAAGTTATTATTTGAGTTTGAAACGATGCAAATTGATGTACTTACCTTTTAAGTATAGCCAAGTATTGAATACGAATAATTCCGAAGAGATATATGGCGAGTCACTTTGCATTATCTTCGACACTAGATTAATGAGGGCCATGATGACCATCATCGGTCTTTACACAGCCAACTATCCACCTTGGCCGTGGTGCTAATTTTCCTATCAAAACCGCCCTATGTTCTTATTGATCCTCCACTTGAATATACAGCATTTTTAGCCAAACATGTGCTTTCATGACTTTTTGTGACTTAAACCGTTTGTTTAGTGTTGATAACTGGTACATCTATGGGTGTTTCTCCGCTTCTTCAATACAGTTGTAACATTATAACTTCTCATTTTTTACTCGCATTGTATTTACCATGGTAGCCATTTTTTTGGTTGACAAGTGGACAAATGTACTGCATTATGGGATACTAACCACTGGTTAAATCATTTAACCAGTGGTTATCTAACCAGAGGCTAATTTTATTTTGAGCAACAAATATTTAACCAGTGGTTAGTTGACCAGTGGATATAGAATTTAACCACCGGCTAACTTACCCAGTGGTCAAAATTAACTAATGTTTTGAGCAACCCAGTCCTGGGGTCATTAAATTTTGACATGACATAATTGAGACTTATTTCCTTTTCAAATGAGTCGTTCGAAACTTCGTCGAGCCTTTTTATTGTAAAGCACTAATATATGTATATTCTTGAAAATTACAGGACTAATTACCTTAGTACATGTATGAAACTGCAAGTGCGTTTGCGTAGACTGGAATTCTGGGGAATACTTAGACCAGAAGTTCTGAAGAAATTCACATAACTTGTATTCCCAGAGGGTGCTTTTCTTTTGAGCACACGCTCTGGTCAGTGTTAGACTGATAACAACTACCTCCATTTATAGACTGCTCTGTTCCCAGCGACAAAGTAAAATTGAACATAGATTGTTTTAATCGAAAGAGAAAGGAGGAAGTGCCCTGTATATAAGAAATTCATATAATGTTTTAGTAATTTCAAACGTATACAACGTGCAATTTTTGCGCATCAACTTTTCCATAGACTTTGGAATTTCGCCAAATTTCCGTCGTTTGTTTGTTGTTTAAAGTCCCTCTCGAGAATTTTTCACTCATAAGGAGAGGCCAACACTTTCCGGTGGAGGGCTGCAAATTTATACCTATACTCAGCACTCAGGCCCTGCTTGAGCAGTGAGATGTCTTTTTTGTGCCAACACCTACTGCGACACAGGACCTCGGTTTAACTTATCTCATATAAGGACCGGTCTCCACGTCCTGCAGTGGATTCAACGTAAGGATCAGCTCCTTACTCCGCGACTCCAGAGCAGACGCTCTAACCACTGCGCCACGCGGGAGACAAATTTCCGTCGTAAATGTGATGCATTAATCATGATAGTATATGAATATAGAATTTGGAATCTGGAATCATTGAAACAATGAAATGCTTTCTTTGTTTGCTGTCGTAGAAAAAAATACATAACCCGCGGAAGGGGGCTATGTAATTTTTTTCTGCAACGTTAATATCCATACTAACAAACAAAGAAAGATATTTTATTGTTTATATTTATGTCTTTATAAATAATCATCTAAAGTAGGATGAAGTAGGTTGGATATTGTATTTCTGAAATGTACGTAATTGTATGTTTCATTGATGGATTAGCCACTGATCAAGAAATCTTTACAGGTGGTATACATGTAATGGCGTTTACTGATTGATGAAGGACAATGGTTTCCTTAAGAAATGAAATCGATAAAATTCACAGGATGTAAATAAAATATAGTATATGATAATAGAATTTGGAATTTTCAATACAACATATCTTTTTACAAACATCTGTGTTTAATTGCATGTAGATATGTAAATAATACATACTGCCAGAGAAATACTTGAATCTGTCAAGACTCGTAACCAGACGTCGGTTGGATCCCTATTCTCGGAAGACAGCAGCTTTACTGAAAATTTATATTATGTAAACTATCATAAGTGAAGTGAAGTTATGTATTTTGGTCTCTGAAAGGACAAAATATATTTTAGTTAAGATTTTTTCCATACCTCTGTAAAAGCACTTAGTCCTTAGGAATGGATCACAAACCTGTTCAAATGTAAAAGAATAACGTTTTTATTAATATAAGGTTTTTATTTTAAATCCCATCAATTTTCAATAAACATGAAGATTCATTTACAAGATCTGTTTTATTTATTAGCACAGACCATTATTTTTTTTTCTGTCTTATCATTACGATTGAAAAAAAAATTTAATATTTAAGAAGAGAGGAAATTAAAAAAGAGGAGAATAAGGGTAATGATAAATTTGAAATCGAGGAGGGGAGAGGGTCCAATCCGGTCGTCTAGCAGAGTGCTATCATGATTTCAAGAAATCAGAATAAAATTCAATAAGTGGCATATAAAATAAGAACTCGAATTAAGTAACATTTCCAGAATTGACAACCAATTTTACTCATTTTCACTAGGAAATCCCCAATTCGTAACTCTGGATGACAGTTTCCTTCTTTACCTTCAATTAAAAAAATCCACTAACCACCCCACCCTTCCTTTCCAATTGCAAAAATACATTTGTTATGTTTTTTTAACGATGACTGAAGAAAATTAAAATAATTGGAACATTAATTGCAAGTTTTCCCCCTTATAAAACACGCTGAGATTAAAGTTCAAAGTAAAGTAAAATGTTCTCATCTCAGTACGTTTTTTTTTTACTGATAGAGTACTGCAAATTCCAAAATATACGCGAGGTATTAATTATCGCGTAATTTCGCGAGAAGCAACTCTCGAAATTAAATTACTCGTTTTTATTGTTATGGTTTTGAAATGCATGTCTAGATCAAACGTCTATTCGCGAATTATTGTTCTCGCGATTTGACATGTAACGGGCATTTCACGTTCTAAAGTACTCGCGAAAAATAAGGAATCTACAGTAATTTGGACATTGTGCCAAAATCAAATGGTACATTTAGTTTACCGTTTTTGGGTATTAACTTATGGGTGAATTAAAAAAAAATGACCACCAAACTGAATTTTTTTGGCAAAATTCAACTACTTATAACATATTTTTCACTTATATCATCATATTGCAAATGCATTCTAGTTTAAAATCCTGAAGTGGCAATAGAATAGACAATTGGATTAAAAAGTTTCAGAATTTTTATTAGTAAAATTTCTTTTGAAAAAAGAAAATATCATTACACCTTAAAAGACTTTCTAAAATACATAATCACAAGAAATTATAGTTTTTTATGCTTTAAAATGGTAAAAGGGGTATAAATGATTAAATCTAGACCTTGAATGAGTATCTTCTCTTGCACATGTGACAAAAAAAATTGGCTTTTTGATTGTTATTTTACATTATTTTTTCAATTCTGGTTTGAAAAGTTTTAATATGAAAAAAATATGAAGCAATAAAATTCCCCAAAATTCACTTTCTTGTCCGTTCAAGTCAATTCTTTAAATCTAAGCCAAAAAAGAATTGTTATATACGAGTTCTCTTACAAAAAATACTAGATTTTGAAGTGACCCTATGTTACATTATTGTGTTGCACTGCTGACATCTGATATGTATTTTATTTAACATTGTTTTAAAAATGATAACACACAATAACCCATTCTTACTTTGTAAACCAATTTGTCGTGTTGATATTTTTCATCGTTTACAGCAGGTTTCTTATATTTTGAAGACCTTAAAACATGATTATTTGCAAAGTGTAATATATATAAATTGTATTTAAAATATACGTGAAATGATGAAAACTACATGTATTCCCTGAATTGACTGTAAAATTTCTGTAATTTGTTGATAGACATAGTGTTTTGAACATCAAATAGCATCAAGCATTTTTTTTCAACTTAATTTTTAGTAAAGATAGTTAAAAAGCATCGGTAATTATGAAGCAGTTTTGTTGCACTCCTGACTGCAGTAAAGTTTAAAATTAAAACCACAGAACACAAAAATTCATAAAGTGTTGGCAACATCAAGTGGTAATAAAATTGTGCAATACTTATAGTCCAATACTTCATAATCAAAACAGATGAAAGTATTTAAAATTCGCATTTTATCTGGAATTATACCCTATTTTATGCCAAAAAACTAGCTTAAATGTATATTTAGAAGATAAAATATATTTTAAAGCATATTTTCCTTTAGAAGACAAACACAGTAACCCACCAGAGAAATTCTACTCATCATTTTTTCTTTCTTTTTATTCTTATTGGATGATTTATAATTCTAACATATTTGTTGCACTCCTGACCAAAAGCATTGGGGCCTTTAAAGTAGAATTGTGAAGTGAAAATTACATAAGAACTTGTTCTGTTGTTTCTGTGAAGTTGAGGAGGAATTGCTCGAATTTTATGACAATGTTTTAGTGTGTTTATTTTTAATGTTCATTAAAAAAGTCACAAAAAGAATAAAAACACATCTGAATTGATAAAATTGAAAAAGGAAGGACTCTAATAATAAAACTGTCAATAATTTAGCATTAAATTATACAAAAAGATCATTATTAATTAATGAATACTTCTAAGCATGAATAGAACTCTTTTCGTCACACAACTTGAATCTTTAAAAAAATGTGTTGCACTCCTGACCATAGAAATATGGATCTGAAGCACAGACAGATCCTGTAATTGATAAATCTATTTGGTAAAAATGTTCTTTGTGTCTCTATTTTCCAAAATAAAAATCAGAAAGTCATATAATGATAATAGTTTTTTCATGCTTGGGAGCAAAATATCAAATGTTGCACTCCTGACATTTTGGAGTATGCACATATACTTGACTCTCATTAATGCTGCTTGTGATTTATATAACATTTTTAAGTTTTAAAATGTATATATGTTATTATTTTACACTTCCAAAATTCTTTTTTGTCTTAATTTTCTATTAGAATTTTACAATTGATGTTTTTTTGGCAACACTTCATTTTTTCTCTTGCACTCCTGACATGGTATAACATTTTTTTAAACATCAGCCATGACCACAACCTGATTAAACAAAAGTTACTACAGTCCACATTTAAAGCTCAATACTTTGAATATTATCAGGAAAGTCTTTATTTTCAACATGAAGCATTATTTTTTATTTCACAGATCTCCAAAAAATACTGAAATTTCAAAAAGTCACAAAAAGGTGTTGCACTCCTGACAATTTTAGCATCATTTTTGGGCATAACTTTTTTGTTAATTGAGATATCAACGAGATATTTGGCAGGTATTTAGACACTATCTAAAGACATATGCTGAGACATAGAAATCTATTTTCATTGCCTGTATTTTTAGTGTGGGTTGATAAATATGCGTTTGGTCATTTTTTTTTTTAATTCACCCTTATGAAAAAAATATTTTAAATAATTTATTTGAGCATGAAATAATAAACAGATATATGCATTTTGATTTTAAAAACACAAATTGGTAATAAAATATTGAAGCACCTGTCCTGTATCTAAAAGATGCAAGCAATGCCTGTAGATCTCATTGGCAATGTCCTCGTTCTCCACTCCGCCGTAGTAGACCTCGCCAGAATCGTAAAGCTGTCGGATGAATTCTAAAGCTCTGGCGTGATCTTTATTCTCAATGCACACTAGAACTGATTGGAAAAATTTTACCCAGTTCTCGTCTGTTTCCATGATTTCAAATTAAGTATCCTCTTCTAATCACGCCTTTCTGGCAAGCAATAAATTTTAAGTGGTGATTGCTTTTGAATATATACAAAAAGCATTTTTATTTATTACAATATCTCTGAATTATAAAAATCATTAATTATCTATCACAAAGAAATAAGATTCTCGATCATGATACGCCCATATTCTTGCATGATATAAATTATCTGTTTAATGAGCATTGAAGAAAAGTCCATAAATCTGAGTCCGTTTTTAAATGTCTTTTATAACCAGTATCTATAATGCCTTTAATGGCATAGTTCAAATTTTTAATTTAAGACCAAAAGCTAGATGACACAACTCTTATTCATAACGCTGAAATATCTTAATCTTTTGTTGCATATCTGATTGGATGCTTTTGGAAACGAATAAAACAACTGGCTTTTCAACACTTTGTGAAACTAATTTTCAGTAGTATTGGTAGATTAAAAAACATGCTTTTTGAACATTAAAGACAACTGCTTTTTCAATATAAATGGAACTTTTTTTTATTTTTATATATTCTGAATAGGTAAATTACAAAATTACATTGTCAAGTATCATTCTGATTCTTCCCACAATCCCTGAAAAGAAGATCTTGACACTTTGTCAGAATGGATTAAACTCTCGCATTAAGCGATGGGGGGGGGGCAATATGAAAAACCATCTATCCTTCTGTGTTCAATAATTCAGAAGTGAAAAAAAATTAGATAGACTACATTATCAGTATGTACTGGTCCCAGCTGACAAAGCAGGTAACAACATTGTCTTTGTAAGGCTCATTATTTTAATTGTATTTTAGAAGGGATTTTTGGGGATTTAATTCTACAAAAGACAATCCAACTTTTACTCATGGCTCCCTTTCTAAGAAGGAAATTTTTCAAAATCATATGTCAGCTTTGAATATTTTTAATATTCCCAACAACCAAAATGAATTTGAAATACCATATTTATATTGGATTCCGAAACTTCATAAAAATCCTTACAAACAAAGATATAAAGCTGGTTCCAGTAAACATGTTCTACCAAGCTTCTTTCTTTACCCCTCACTAAAATATTAACAGCAGTGAAGGAGAAACTTCAGGAGTACTGTGCAACAATATATTCGAGAAGTGGTGTAAATCAAATGTGGATACTTAAAAATTCCAAGGATTTGGTAAATTTGAAATCACAATTTGGAAAATTTGAAATCACAAAATTTTACCAAAATCAATAACATTACAACTTATACGATTTTTCAACTCTTTAAACAACCATTCCCAACGATAAATTAAAGTCCAGGCTTTTTGACATCATCGACAGCTGTTTTTTTTTTCAATAAAAAATGGGACTCGTAAATATGCTTACCTTGTCATTGGTCATTTGCAAACTTATTTTGTTAAAAAAACATTCTGATTGTACACACAAGTACTCTGAAGTTGATATTAAAAAGATGCTTGAGTTTCTGATTGACAATATCTGTGGTTTTTGGAGACCGGGTCGAACAATCTATTGGAATCCCCATGGGTACCAATTGCGCCCCGTTGTTAGCAGACCTATTTTGTATTCATATGAAGAAGCATTTATTCAAAATTTTATTTAAAAAAAAAGAAATCTCTTGCTGTGACATTCAACTCGACATTTAGATATATCGACGACGTATTATCAATTAACAAAAGTTATTTCCATTTATATGTCGACACGATATATCTCAGTGAGCTTAAAATAAAAGATACCACAGAGTCTAACACATCTGTATCATAATTGGATATTTTACTAGAAAAAGACGTTTATGGAAATCTAACAACAAAGCTTTATGATAAGCGTGATGACTTTAAATTTTCAATCGTCAACTTTCCTTATTTATGCAGCAATATACCCTTATCACCTGCACATGAGGCGTATATCTCTCAGTTGATTCGATACGTAAGAGCATGCTCCACGTATGAATAATTTCTAAAACGAGGTAAGTTATTGACAAACAAGTTGATGAAACAAGAATATCAACAGTCTCGTTTAAAGTCATCATTTCGTAAGTTCTATGGTCGATACAATGATATTGTAAGATCAGCAAATACAATCTATCATTAAGTCATATGCTGACTAACGTTTTTCATACAAATTATTAGGTCATTATTTACATACTGAATTGTCGACGTAGTTTCCGTTATGTTCACTCCTCCATGGCACCTGATCCCACCTCTAATGATGTTTTTGGAGATCCATGTTTGCTCTGCTCCCGATCTGTATTGTTTTAATGAACTTTGAGCTTAAATACTTTTCGTTATCTCCATATTTCATCAAAAAGATGCTGGCATTCATGATTGACAATATCTATTTAGTCTTTGGAGATCATGTCTTCCATCAATCGGTTGGAATTCCTGAAATTATATTCCTTTGTGATCTGACATGTTTTAATTTTCTTATGAGACATGAATAATTCAAAACCCCTATGAAAAATGTTGCTGTCACCTTCAATTCGACATTTTGATACATCGTTAACATTTTATCAATTTAAAATTATCACTTTTATTTTTTTAAAGATTAGATAAACCCCAGTTATTGAAATCAAAGACATGAGAGATTCTGCAACATTTGCTTCATATTTGGATATTTTTCTGAATATTAACTCAAATGGCAAACAAAAAAGCTGAACCTTATGACAAATGGGATAACTTAGTGCCCATGAAAATCCTCCTCTACCCACCTCCGAGATCCTAACGAGGGACTTCTCGTAGAAAAAACAGCTTTCAGCACAATCCTAATCTACCAACCTACGAGACCCTTACGAACAACTCCTCGTAGAAAAACTGCTTTCAGCACAATCTAAGCATTTTCATGATTCGCTAGAGTTTGTCATAGCTGAATTAAACGCTACTTAATATATAGCGTTCAGATGAACCTTTGCTGCCGAGAATGACGGAAAACCATAAGAGAAGATGGAGAAACAGTGCCAAGATATTTCTGATTCGGCAAAAATACAGACAGAGAATTTGTTGCCTGCTCTTGCTCCCCCACTTTGACATTTTAAAACCCTTGTTTTCTCATTCGGTATAAGTGCATTTATATTCATAACCCCCCGCCCCCCGATCAAAATCTAGGTCAGAGTAACTACATTGTTTCCCATTGTTCTCTTCCCCATATACTATACTTTTGTCTCTGTAAATATCTGATGCCAGGGACAAGCATCTGGATGAAAGTCAAAATATGTTGATTCATTGCAGCGAATATTTTTTGGGGCGACTTTTCTTTTTAAAATATTCGAACAGTGCATACTATTTTTTCAAGATATATTACTTAAGACAGGTACTCTTCACACAATTGCTCTGAAAGATATAGTTCAATTCATGATCAGCAGATACAACATTACAACAAATGTTTAGAATATCGATGTGTATGTTTTATGTTATATATGGAAGAAAACAAAATTAACGTAAAATGATTTTAAGAAAATCATTATATCCCCAGAAATGAACCCCTGTCGATTAAACCCTGTGTTGAACCCCTGGTAATATGAGCCAAGTAGATGGTGCTTTAGCCAATTAGAATTTGATAAAGAGTCACGTGGTTATGTTATTATTGCCAAACATTGATTCGAGGAACACGCTTTTAGACCTTTGGAATTTTAATTGCCCACCGCCTCCCCATTCTCATTTCCACCTATTGTTTTTCATTTGTACTCAGGGTTGAAGTTTTTGATGTGATTCTTATTTTTGTATTATATACAGTGTTACATCCCTTGCATATTGAAGTCTGTGTTCATGATGTATATTTTTTACGAGTTTTTTTGTTAATATCACAATTTTTGAACATCCTTTGTCTTTGGTAATGCCATATGCATATTGGCCATATTTGTCGCCATCTTTTGCTTTTTGTAAGCCGTATACCAATTTTTATAAAGTTTATGTTGTATCTAGTCAGAGCTAAAGTTTTCTTTGTGACCTATTTTCTATGGGGGAAATCAGAACGTATGTGTGCATATCTTGTAAAATGTATATATCTATATGTTCAAAATGTTTGGTATTTGCTGATTTCCCCCCTTGTTTGTAAAACTTATTTTTTTCGTCATTTACTGTATTGAATAAATGACAATTTTCATTCTCACATATAAGTGTCCTGTCGTATTTGAAATAAAATTCGGAGCAAAACAAAGCTGCGGTGAGCTGCTTGTATTAGGAAATAGTGAGAGACATAAATGTAAATAAGAAGTATTCATATTTCTTAGTCAGCTGCCTTCTCAGGCTATGTATGTCATTCTTCGATTGACAATCTTTTCACAAATTCATTACTTTCATAATTATTGTTCGTTAATTATCATACAATTTCTTATGATAGACAATGATAATCATTAATTGTGTGTGTGTGTGTGTGAGAGAGAGAGAGAGGGTGTGTGTGTGTGTTTTCTTCTTTTAATAACTGTTTACTGACAGAATAGTTGTACAACAGCTGCAATCGCAAGTTCTCAGGACTTCCCGACAAGCGGGAAAACAACGAGTTTAGACTGACTTTCTGGTCGCACTTGTGTAGACCTAGGCTATTTGGTCTTGTAATCACAGGTGTGTGCACTGTTTGCTAGTGACGCAATACTAATGACAGTATTTGCTACGGATTGAAGAACTTTTTTTGATAACACGTGCATTTTTTTTTTTACAGATCAGATGAGCACAGTGAAAATTCGATTAAATTAAAAGTCGAATATCTTGGATATGCAATACCCATATCTATTCTTGTTTAGATGTATTGTAAAAAAAAAATGCTATTCATACAATTTTAGAAATTATTAATGCGTACAGTAGTAAAAAAAAACATATATATCTTTAAAGTCATCGATGATACGGGCAACCTCTGAATTGGAGAAGTCCTTGATTTATTCGGGAATCAAATATAATGATAAAAGATATGTGAAAAGGTGGAACAAATTAGTACTTGGCTAAAAGAAAAGAGCATTTTATAAAGAAGAGGAAAATGAGAAAAAAGAGATAGCCCTTATTAACCCTTGTCATGTGAGTCTCTTTTTGTTTTGTTTTTTTTTTCACAGGTATAATACAGAACACAGAACAGGTTTCCTTCTTTATTCTGAAATTCAATTGAAAGAAAACAAAAGTTCTTACTGCTATCATGTTTCATTTTCTATTTAAATTCCTTGATATATGAATGAAATTAACTTGGTTTAGTTAATGTTGCATAAAGAGTTTATGTTCGTAATTTGAATGCGTCAAACCTCCGTGATATCCGATCCCATTTTTAGTATAATAATTTTGCATTCTAGAGTGGGTCAATGGGCAAACTACTAATCAATTACATAAATTTTTTATCTGTTATTTCTTTTTCTGTCTTTTGTATTGTAAAATACAAATTCTTAAAAAAAATTCATTTATTTTTGCGTGGGTTTCATTTTCATTCTGCCGCCCGCGTGGTGCAGTGGTTCGTGCGTCTGCTCAAAAGTCGAGGAGTAAGGAACTGATACTTTCGTAGCGGGTTCGAATCCACTGCCGGACGTGGAGACCGGTCCTTCGGATGAGACCGTATAAACCGAGGCCCCGTGTTGCAGTAGGTGTTGGCACGAAACTGAACCCTCATTGCTCAATGGCCCTAAGTGCCGAGTATAGGTATAAATTTGCAGTCCTCTACCGGCAAGTTATGGCATCTCCATATGAGTGAAAAATTCTGGAGAGGGACGTTTAACAACAAACAAACAAAACAAAAACATTTTCATTGTTTTCATGGTATGAATAGACCCGCGAACTCATGTCGTCCATGAAAGGTAAAATATCATATGTACAGTATAACAACTCTGCATATCTTAAATCTTGAAATCAAATCCCAAAGAACGCATTCTGACTTTTCCTCGAACCTTGCAAATTAGACCCCACGAAAGTACAGTTGAACTTCGGTATCTCGAACACGGATATCTCGAATACGATGGATATGTCGAAGCGATTTTGAAGTCCCAAGCGCCTATTTCTTAAGTATTTTACCCTTGATATATCGAATTCTCGGATATCTCGAAGTATTTTCTTGGCCAGGTGAAGTTCGAGATAACGAGGTTTGATATGATTTTACAGTAAATATATAACAAGAAAAACTGGGCAGAATTTGAGTGGTCTTTCAATTTCTACTGGTACATAATTTCTAACCTTCTCAGTGAAGATCGACGGCGTATTTTAGTATTCACTTTAACACTAATAAATAAATGACACAACCACTATTCATAGAGCAGCAGAAAATTCTTAAAACATTTGAAGAATATTTGAGTGGATGTTTCAAGAAACGAATAAGGCACTGCTTCATCATTTCAATAACAGTTTACTGAATCATTTTAATCCGAAGGTTTAAGAAAGGTTTTTTGTATTTTTTTTAATTTTGTGATATACTAAGATTAATTCCTTGATTAAACATGAAAGTTATCAACTCCTATGCTGTTACTTTAAAGATTTTACAGCAAATTTCATAAATGAAATACAACTTTTGATTGAATTCATTTTTTACGAGCTACCGCTGTCTAACGGTTTAGAAAGATTACGTAAAGTGTTAAAATCATTAAAATAAATTAAATATAAATATTATGTAATATTCAATATATCCCACCTCTAATGTTATTTAAACGGCCTTGTTTGCTCTGCTCCAAATTTGTATTGTTTCAATGGATTTTTGTGATTCATTACTGTTTGTTATCTTCATATTACATATAAGAGGTGTTCGATAGTCCTGTTCTAATTGATATCTATTGATAAAGGTGAACTTATTAAAATTCAATCTCTGTAATGCAGTCAGCAGTAAAAATAGATATTACATGATTTATCAGTCATGAATGATATCATTTTGATTTCATTACGGAAGATGTTTTATTAAGCAAATATAATATAACGTTTTAAAAAGACTTTGAAAGTTAAATTGCTTTTCCCTCTCTACTCAGCATTGTTAAATATCGACCGTTGTTCAATGATTAAATAGGCATACATTTATTTTCAAGGTTCCTTTTTAAATATTGAACAAGAAAATAACTATGTTGCGTAAGGTATTTTATTTTTTTCTTCATAGTTAAATAAGCAAAAATAGGTCTTTGCACTCATTAGAGCAGTTAAGAAGGATAAAAGTCAAAATATATTCGGGTCATAAAACATACAGAGTATTTTCAATTTTCAGTTAGCTTTTAATCGTAGTTTTCATTGATTTCTCCAAAGATGTTTGAACATGGTTGAATCTACACAAATGACAAAAAAGGTATCCAGTACACCAAACATCTATAAACAAGACAACCCTACTTTGACTATCATGTTTCCCACCAGACGTTTGTCCATTTTTACTACGTAATTCTTTATTTACCTGAACAATACAGAGAGCTCACAGCGGTTGTGACCATTCGAAAGGAGATGTTCACTCTTCCCACCTTTGGATTTTTCGGAGCTCTGTCTTTTTGCCTTGTTTACAATTCGTATTCTTTATTCAATCCACGGTTCATTACTTTCATTTCTTACATTATAAAACTACTTTTGTTATCTAAGCATACTTTTTCAAATTAACCGTCTTAATAATAATCATGTATTTTATTTTCCTTTTATGGATGTAATTCATAGGCAGCTCTGCTCAATAATTTTTTTTGTCAGTGACATATAGGCAGTGTTAAAATTTGAGTTTATCTTTTTGTTTTGTTTTGTTTCGTTTTGTTTTTTTTGTAAACTAAAGCACAGGCACTTGGGGTATGGACCCCCCCCCCCCCTTTCGCTGGGACGGAAGTGCAATAACGGTAACTCTAACTTTATAAATGTTCTGCATTATATAAAAATTCCAAGCTATGTAATCAAAAAATATTGAGAAATTTGATTGTCTAGGTCGTATGTTAAATGTTTATCTTCATCCATTAGAATCTGCTAGTTAGAGTTATCTTGTTATACACAGAACTTAACCGTTACATGTAATATGAAGAGAACATTCGGGATTTTTCCCTCTTGCATTTAATGTTCCAAATGACATTACACTTAATGATGACTCCCGAAAATACCGGACACTTCCGTCCCAGCGAGTGCACATCAACAAAATTTACCCTAGATGCGGTTGATTTAATCGAAATATTTACAAATCTGGGGCACATAAAAATTACATGAAAATATGAAAAGGAAGAAGAATATGTAACAAATTTCTTGATGAATGCATATCCCATGTGTTCTTATGCTTTAGATAAATAATCAGGCGAAGTTTAAGCGAGGTGAGGCAGACGACGAGAAAAGAGTTGCAAGCCTTCTCTCTTTTTATGTATCAGTCGAAAACGGTATATTTAAAAACAGCACATAGAGACAAAAGAGTTACATTATTGATAATATAAAGTGCATATTAGAATATAAAAATAGGAAAAAGGTGACTCGACCCCAGATTTAAAAAGGAAAAAAAATGGAAAGGGGGGGTCCATACCCCAAGTGCCTGTGAACTAAAGAGAGAAAGAGTAAAACTAAACAAACGAGTACTTGACTGAAATTAAAAAAAAAAAAATGTAGCTTTTACTCACCCTATTCATTTTAATCCAAATAAACAAGTTTTTATAGCGAATATATTAACAGTAGATGTTTACTTGTTGTCAGGTAGTAAAAATTACCATTTTTAAAAAAGGCGTTAAAATACTGTCAACGTGTTTCATTTTCGTTTTGAATTCTCTGAAATATGCATGAACTTGGTTGGTTGACAGCCAAGATATAGTAAATGCGTCACATCTTATCAATATCATATCCCGTTTTATTAAAAAAATTTATTAAATTCAATATTATTATGCCGCACTAATTAAAACGACATCGTTGGTCAAATCATTTAATTTTGTCGGAGGACAAAGGATTTTCGTTAAAGAGACTGGGGGGTTGTGGCCATTTTTAGACTATATTGATCTCCTTTAGAAGAAAAGCTCCATATGAAGATATAGAAAATGATCAAATTTTAAAACTATAATTTTTGAAATTTTTCTTTGCCAATTGATAGTTGACAGCTTAAGATATCATATCTAGAAAATTAAGTTAAATCTGGTGGTTAATTTGTGGTTAATTTGTTGACCCCCCAGCCTCCTTAATACCTTGGCATACCAAACAACTTTTAAATATTTTTAATATCCCCAACAACAAATTGAATTTGAATTACTATACCTATACTAGATTTTTAGCATTAGCCAAAGTTTTTACAAAGAAAGATACATCGCGAGTTTTAGTATATCTTTTAAAAAACTCTTTCTTTACGCCTCACGGAAATATTCACAGCAGTGAAGGTGAAAATTTCCGGAGAACTGTTCAAGGAGACACTCGAGAGTTGGTATTAATCAAATGTGGATCTTTAAAAACTCCAAGGAACTTCGATATTACAAAAGTTTACCAAAACCACTAGCATAAAAACGTACGACTATTCAACACTTTTTTTCAATCATTCCCCATGACTGATTAAGGACCCGGCTTTTTGACATCATAGACAATGTTTCTTAAAAAAATAGAACTCGTATTTGTATACTTTGTCATTGGCTATCGGCAAACTAATTGTGTTTAAAAAACTTTCTGATTCTACACCTTCATAAACAGACCTGTTTTTGCATTCATATAAAGCAAAATTTATTTAAAAACTTTTATATGGTAAAAAGAAGTCTCTTGCAGTGGCTTTCAATCTGACATTTAGATATATGGAGGACTTTTTTTTTTATCAATAATAATATTGATTTTCATTCCGACATTGATTCGATATATTCCAATGAACTCGAAATAAAAAAACACCACAGAGTCTAACACATCTGTTTCATATTTAGATGTTTTACTAGAGAAAGACACTGATGACAAACTAACAACTATTTTATAAGTAACGTGATGACTTCAACTTTTCTATCGTCAACTTCCCTAATAAACCATTTTCACCTGAATATGGAGTTTATGTCCCCAAGATGATTCAAACGCAAGAGCATGTTCTAAGTACGAACAAATTTTAAATTGAGGCAGGCTATTGAACAAAATAAATTGATGATACAAGTCAACATCACCCAAATTATATGGTCGATACAATGACTTTGTTTGCAAATACAATCTGTTGTTGAGTGGAATGGAACGTTTTTCTAAAAAAAAAAAAAAAAAAATTGGCACACGGCAGGAGTGACCGGTCGAAAGGGAATGCTTACTCCTCCAAAGCACTTGAACATGGTCCAGATATGAACAATTTCTTAAACGAGGCAAGCTATTGACAAATTAAGTTGATGATACAAGAAAATCAATTCTCTCGTTTAAAGTTTACATTTCCTAAATTCTATGATCGATACAATGACATGTCAGCAAATACGAATGTTGTCTAACGTTTTTAATAAAAATTGTTAAACCATTATTTTCTCACTGAATTGTCTACGGATTTTTCCGTTTGCCTGATTATGGTAGGTCATTCAGGAATTTATTTATAGAAATCACGCATTCTGGATAACCAGTCTCGATTGCGTTACCAGCTTATACTTAGAAATCGAGAATTGAAAAAGCGAAGCAAGTCTTCTATATCAAATCATTGATCTGTTTCTTTTCAGAAATTGTTAATTTTGATATACATAGTCATATAAATTCCACAACCTAATATTACCTGTGGTCTTTAGTGGATTCGGTCACTGGATTTTGATTACAATTTTAACACTTTGGCATCCTGTAACTTATTTGGAAAGAATATTTTCTTTGTTCAGACTATTTGTGGATTTGGATTTAACAACTTGGCTATTCAAATCTCATCATTATTTTATGAATTCAACATAATGAAAGGTTACCTTGATGTTTAACTTATCGGCAAACTCATTTTTTTCGAGTCTCAATGGTCAAATTTCAAACTTCATTTCATTTCGAGTCTCAATGGTCAAATTTCAAACTTCATTAAATTTCTGTTAACCTTTTTAAAAATTATTAATTTTGTCATTAAAAAGCATTCAAAAGTCTGTTTGTGTGTTTTTTAAACGAATTTATTCAACAAAATGAAATGTGTAAGGTTTAAGTGACATAAATATAAACAAATCTTTGAAACGTTGATTGCAATTCCATATGCATAAATTGAATAAAAAACATAAGTAAAAACAAATAGAAAACATATATCATAGTTGTGTGTAGGTTAATAAAAAACATTAAAACGATATAAAACAGAAAGTAAAATAAAATCTCTATGGTTTATCACATGATGTAAAGATCAGATTATGGAAGAAAAACGACAAGGAAACAAATTACAGGATTCATAAAAAATTAAAATCATTAATAATAAAAGTTGCATTATTAGTGTTAACAAATTAAAAAAAAAACATAAGCCAAGATTCAATTGTATACAAAAGAAACAATACAAATCTAATTCCTACTTTTAGACATTTATTTTTTTTTTAAACAAATCTATGAATTATTTATGATGTAACTACATACGACATGTACATTTTAAACTTTGTTGACAAAAAAAAACAAAACAAACAATTTTACTCATAACATTTCCATTTCTAAGCATTGAATTCTTCCTGTGTGGCCTCTCTGACTTTTCTGCTTTTCTTCTGGCGTTTGGACTTAACAGATTCCGCATCCACGACACAGCCCTGTCGACTGTAGTGTGTTAATAAGTCGCGCCAAACATTGTCGCATTTCATTAGATTCTTGTTTCCTGTATAAACAATATCGAGACTAAGTATTGAAACACAAAATATTAAAATATTGTGTATTCATTATTACCTTATTATTATGAGGATCCATTTATGAGCCTTGACAAAAAAAAATCGCTTGGTTTATAGGTATGAACTTATACATTATAGTTTTAGTCAACACGCCTAAAATCTTTTATTTCTATATACATTTTTCTTTGGACTTGCTCTGGTATGAATATTTTCCTTATTGAAAAATTTATTCCTCGGACAAAAAATAAATGTTTTGAATCGTAAGGTGGTCTGCAACCACTGTCTTTCCTTTACATTCGTTATGAAGCCATTTTCAAAAAACTTAACAAAGAACCTTGTCATACAAATTCACTATACAACAAATCAACAAAAAATTCTTAAGACATCAACACATTAAACTAATCGAACTATTTGCAAAAATAGTTGTTAAAGGTGACATTCGTCAACTTTATCTTTCTATCTTGATGTGCAGATATACGTGTACGATCTAATTGGAAACATAAAAAGTTTCTGAAGATATAAATTTCTAAAGGGTTATCTATGTGCTAGTTTTATAGGTTTCTGACATCAAACAGAAAGACAAGATATAACAGATTATGTGAAACCATGAACTGCAGTAAAATTTTTATCATTGATATAAAAAATCCTCTTCACCAGTAACTACAGTAAACTATGTAATTACTTTTCTAAATACAATAGATTTCTAAACTTTGAAAGTTGAGAATTCTTTTGTTTTAACAAACATGTCCAAACTTTGGGTGTCTATATTTTTGCACAATGATAAAATATTTACAAAAATAGCAACTGTTTTTTTTTAAATAGTATGTTTTCTCTCAATATATATCTTATTGTAAAGTATTACATATTATACAATAACGTCATAATTGTTTATTGAAAGTATTAATTACATCAGTCAGTTTTTTATGTATGATAAAAGATATCACAATATCGATATTGTTAAATAATTTTATGCAAAAGTCTTTTAATTAATTTAATTTTATTCAAATTCTATTGAATAGAATTTTGCAAAACAGTAATCAGATGAGAAGTTTCTTTCTAGGAAACAGAATTTTTTATCTGTGTTCAAATTTTAGCAATATGGGACTTCCGAGGCAAAACAAAGTTGGTGACTGAGAATTAAACGTACAGCCATTTGGAAAACATTATCAAATGACATTAAATTAAAAAGAAATGCCTCTAAAGTCCATGTTTTTAAAAGGTCTTACCAAAAAAAAAAAGATCAACCTTGCATACTTATATTCTTTATTTTTTTTTTTTTTTTGCTAAATTGACTTCCTTTAACACTTCTTACCTTTTCAGGGAAATCCCAAAGTCTGAACATATTTGCTAAAACACCCTGCATTTGGAACAGTATTCGAAATCATTTACTTCTTACCTATGATAAAGAGACCTTTCCTTGCCCTAGTAAGAGCCACGTTGATTTGATGTTGGTCAGTAATAAAGCCCAGGTTCTGCTTGCACCAGCCTAAAGTAGGATTGGGTTCTATTCTGTAGTCTGGGAGTGATCTCACGGTACTGAATATCACATAATCCCACTCTCCTCCTAAAAATAAAATTAATCATATACATTTGACTCTGTACATTATTTATTCAGAAATAACGTCATATACAGTACTTTCATGAATGTAGAAATGTCTGTTTATATCTTTATCAAGATATCACTAAGTTTGGTGAGGTGAGAGAACTTTTAAATAAGTGTTTGCATGTTTATCACCCAAACATGCATCATTAACAATTGTAAAGTTCAAGCTAAGATAATAAGCATGCCTTTTGGACAATAATCATAGAAAGATCTATGAACATAGACAATTGCAACACCACTAAAAAAGCTTATGACAAATCTGTATATACCTTGACTTGCCACTACAGTGTTGACGTTGAAATTAATGAATTTTTCTTTTTTCAATGCCTCTTTAATGGCAAAGCACTGGGCGTTGTACTGAGAAACAATGTTGATTTGGAATTGATTTACTTTCTCACGCTGAACCAGTTCACTAAAGATTCGAACCTACAAAGAGTAAAAGGTAAAACATTGTTTAAGCAGCTAGTAATTAATATTTAATATTTACATAGCAGTCTTGCTCTTAAATTCATTGAAAAACAATTAATCAAACATTCACGAGATATATGAAAACGATAACATCGGGGCAAAAAGGATCAGAATATTTTATTCAGGCGATTTTAAAGTCCTCGACCATTTCAGTTGAATAATAAATTAAAATCTTGGTTCAGAATAATTTGAATGACGTTTGCTTTATTCGTATTATCAATTTTTACTAGATATACTTGAAGTTTTGTGTTTCTTGAAAAGAACATACTGAATAGATGCTTTGAAATTCACATTTTTATGTTATTTTTTGGGACTCATACATTTCTCCTCAATCAAAGGTATGTTTATATTTAGGTATTATTTATATTAAATATAAAAGAATCATAAGCTATAAACATTCACAAAAAATGAAAGAAAACTACAAAGCCATTTTATATACAGTCTTGAACTTCTCCAACTGTATTGACTATTCGACCATGATACATTCTCCATATGCCGGAGAAACGTTGTCGTCTGCAATCGAGCCAAGTACGAGTTTCTATTAATTGCACAACTATATCCCGGACTTTGTACTTTGATAATCAGCTTGACTAAATGACCAAAATTCAGGACCATGACAAAACCTGTACTTATAAACAACCTTTGAGCCAAGTATGAACTTCAATTTTTTATCCTCTTTCAAAGGCTGGTTGACGACAAGTGCGAGAGAAAGAAAGTAGCACATCATGATTCTTATTTTATACCTCTTTTTTGAAAACAGTGTAAATGGTGGTTTAAAATACTTCTTACCACTTCTTTCACTTCCGCCTTGTTGCTTTTTGACTGCTGATTTCCTTCCTCGGTTGTAACGCTTAAGCTCTCCTCTTCACCTTCAACATGGCAAAACATGTGTGGCACGTTTGGTACACGCCAGAGGGATAAGGGTTTCTCTACCTTCCATGCAGTCGAAGGCATTGTTTCCAAATTTCCTTTGTAAAACTTGTCTGAAGGGAAATCGCATATTCTTGGGTGCTGAAAAACATTACAATCTATCGTGCTTATATTTACATCAAAATTAGTTTCCATATGTAAAATGAATTAATAATTTCTTAAAAACCACTTTCTCTGATTGGGAAACTATACACGTTAATTTATTTGAATCACCTACCATTCTGTATTGACAGTTTAGGAACACAGCACGATCTGCATATCTCTCAAATAACGATTTCTCCAATCCAAGCGAGGCTGCTTCTGAGCAAAGAACGACTGGCTGAAGCTGTTTGTGATCACCAATCAGTACAACCTGTTCTGCTTTGTTGGTGATGATTGGTGCAAGGGTTTCCGGTTCAGTGCACATGCCAGCTTCATCTATGATCATCTGATAAACATTCCCTTGTGTTGCCTTCGAAAATCTCGCATTTGTTGCGACAGCAGTTGTACAAAAAATGACGTCATAGTGTTTCAATTCCTCCTGGCAAGCTTTGTTTAGCAGCTTTCTATAATTCTGTATTTCGCCTTGATCAGAAAAGCTTGGGTTATTTTTGAACATGTTGTCATAGTTTCTTAATTCTTCAGCATGTGGTTTTCCTTGCATTCGAATGAGATGGTGTAAGGAAATATCTTCTAATTGCGGATCTGGTCTGTTGTCTTTGCACGAAGTTTTACTTGTGTAATCTCTTCCAGGCATTGGAAAAACAATGTTTTCCAATGAACTGCCATACATGCGCACAATTTTGGGGGTATATTCACCTAACTTCTTGAGCATCCATCCTTGAAAAGAGAAAAATTCTTCAAATGTGTAACCATTATATATATATATATATATATATATATATATATATATATATATATATATATATATATATATATATATATATATATATATATTAGGGATGTCAAATCGGTCAATATTTGATAATCGGTTACTCGGACGATTTTCCGATCGAGTACCCGGGTACTCGGAAAATGTGTGTATACATGTAAAAGTTTGTTGATTTACTGTATACCCCATCGATGTTTTCTTTCGTTTTTAATGCATGTACATTTCAATTCTTTATTTTCCTTATGCCATATGGCACATCATATAGTATGACATGAAATATACACAATGAAAAGTTATATATAATAATTTCAGTAGACTTGCTACATTATATATTATACATATATAGACCCACATATATAAAACTATTCGATTCTTTCAGTGTTATATACATTAAATATGTACATACATATTATATGCTACAAACAATTTAGTAGTTCTAATCTTCGAGACCAACGAAAATGATTTTTGGTACTTAATTTATGTATCAAACAAACACAAAAGACATGACCAATGACTACAAAATTAATGATTAAGTTTACAGTTCTTGTTTAGGAAAACATTTTGATCAACGGAAAGAAGGATCAACTTAGTAATGATTAGACTAGCGAAAAAGAATATCGTTGGCGTGATCGAGTATCGTATATTATTGACATTTCCAAATTTTATTTTTTTTTTTTGTGAAATCTCTGAAAATTAAATATGACGATTTCTTCTTCCCAAAAAACTAGACAGTGATTCCTTAAATATATCGTTGTTTCCCCACCCTTAATTTACTACGCACAGCTGACTTTTAACATTTTTTTTAATCTTCGGTTATTTTTAAACATTTCTCCACTTTTGAATTGGTAGCAGTATTTCTAAGTATGTCCGATTTCGCTACAGTATGCTAATTAAATTGAAACATTAACATCAAATAATTGAAGCCATCCAAAAATTAAGGTCACAAGAGTTGAAGACAGCTGTGTACAGTGTCAAGTGATTGGTCACGGTAATTACTGTGTATACATGTACACAGCCACAAGCGATAACAGCTGTGTACAGTGTCAAGTGATTGGTCACGGTAATAACTGTGTATACATGTACACAGCCACAAGCGATAACGGGTATTAACTGGTGGAGGTGACGCTCATTACTGTATAGACATGGACAGTGCATATTTAAATAAAAGTTTTTTAATAAATATTTGCACTTGAAATACGAAAAAATATACATCCGAGTAACCGAGTACCGATTTTAGTATTCGATACTCGGACGTTCGATCGAGTACCCGGTTAACCGGGTACTCGTTGACATCCCATATATAATTAATATTAGTGATTAATATATATATATATATATATATATATATATATATATATATATATATATATATATATATATATATATATATATATATAAATATTTTTTGTAAAGGAAATTTACAGAAAATAAAATACACTAAAATCCTTACTGGCAACTAAATCTACAGATTTGTTTGATGGACCACAGAAGACAACTTGCTTGTGGCCTCCTCCTTCCTGTTGAAGTATATCATTGATTTTCACGAACAAGTATACCAGCTTTATACCGGTATAAGTTTTCCCCGTGCCTGAAAAAAGATAAACATTGAACTTTTATCTGATTCATGATACTGACAAAATGAAAAATACTAGTACTTTGAGATATGAACCACAAACCTGGTGGACCTTGAATTAGACTGAAACGAGAACTCAGCGCACGTTGTATCGCCTTCAACTGTTGTGTGTTGTTTGGAGTTAGACCACAGATAGTCACGTCCGCCTCTATCTTATTGGACAATTCCAAATGATCTTTTTCTAAGAAAAGTTACACGCATGTATATTTAAAATAGAATATACAAAATTCAAGCTTCCTGATCAATTTATTTAAATAACAGAAAGCTACAATGACTACAATTAAGCAATCAGCTACCGAGTTTTGGGATCCTCTTCGTCAACGCAATTGCTTTTGCCAAATCTGTTGATTTACCAAGACAACTTAAAATTGCCTCCACGCGTCTGTAAAAAAAACATATATACCGGTCATGATATCGATGATAAAAAATCGAAATATACTGAATTACTGAACAATTTTTTTTACATCATGCATCTTACTTGTCTGCATCAGCTTTAAGAAGAAGTTCAACACCACACCGCGGTGGAGGATTGGAGCACATTTCTGCTGTTGGCTTGAGACTGTCCTTGTGTAGTCGAATGTGGACTTTCATTCTGCTGTCCTTCTTGCTTTTCTGCAAAATGTTAATTTCCCCATGACCTATCCAGATCTGTCTGTCATCTGGGTTTGTTTCGATGGTAGGTCGGGAGGGAACACCTTTCACCAAGTCACATCTAATACAAACGCAGTCAGAACTCAAGAGATATTTTGACTCTTTTTCATCTTCGTTATCCTCTTCACCAAAGATGATCGTTTTCTCGGATATACATCCAAATTCTAGATCTCTTTTAATACAGAAGGAATTTCGCAAGGTAAAGTTACAATCACTACAATCTGAGCGGCCAGAAAATTCAACAGGTAAATCATTTATGACAACAGGAGTCCCCTGGGTCATTTTAACAGCAGATTCCATGCGAAAGATACTCAACCAAATTTTTACGTATTCAACTGGGGATTTAATTTGTTGTGGAATTCTTTGCGTTGAATAACGTGCAAAATACTTTACAGGATCTTCAATATGCTGAAGGCATAACTTCACATTGTTCGTTAATTCTACCATTTGAACAGTAGGAACCATGACACCTTTTTTCGGTTCTGCTGTTAGTTGCACTGCCAAAATTTGACCATGATTGAGACTCATGCTAAATTCACAGCATTGTTGTATGATGTTGCCATCTCGAACTTCAGAGCTGACATCAGACTCTGCGTTGAAGCAGGCAGGCACAGATTGACTCATGTTTACATCTGGATGATCCGTTCCGAAAAAAGCCTCTTTCAAATGGGAAGTCTTGCCACTCAATATTACTTTTAAGATCTTCTGCCATTTCGGAAATTGCTGATATGTCACCCGTTGGTGTGGATCAATTCGCACCGTAAGTCCTTTCTTCTGAAATCTCATTTTTGGGGCATATCCTGTAAATGAATACAATCGTTGTTGCCATGAAAGCAAAGCTAGTGGTTTAGATTCTTCGTCAGATTTCACCAGTGGTTTAGCACAAACTTTCATCAAAGAATAAGGAATATCTTTGCAGTCTTTCGGTAGTTTTCTCATTCCTGGAAAATGCAAAGAAACCTCTTTCTCCGACACATTTTGAACCATAGAATAGCTCATCTGGGATCTTTTAGAAAGTTTTTTACCTAAATGAAGAGCAAAGCATTGTTTCTCAAACGATTTTTCTCGCTTTGTAACATCGTTGATTTCATCACACAATCTTTCAACTTCTTCCTTTGTGTATGGAGATTTTTGTCCATCAAGTGCTGCATGAACAAGTCTCTGAACTATAATATCAGCATACCTTCGAATTGGAGAAGTGAAATGAACGTATGGGAAAATTCCAAGGGAAAAGTGACATCCGTCATTTCTTGAAGTCAAATTTCCTGAACATCTGTATTTTGCAGACTCCTGAAAGGCAATCCATTCTTCAAATGCTAATGCCTGTTTTGGATGGAGTTCATCACATCCAATAAGACGAAGTACTTCTTCAAAATTTCCTTCCATTACATTCAAGGTCATTCTTTTCCAGACAGATATCTGAATTGGAAATATTTTATTCCATCTCATTGGTGAAACTGTACCAACATCAATTCTTGTGTTGTTCGGCAATGGCAGATGTTGAATTCCAAGCACAAACTTCCCTATTACTGGATTTGACTCCATCCATTCCATTACTTTCTCTGCTGAGGGTTGCTCCTGAACTCTGAGTGGCAGGCATTTTGGATATTTACTCAATAGATAGCTAGCAATTTGATGATTTGCCAAAAGCATAAATTCCTCAACAAGGTTGTGAGCATCGATTGCTGAGTAATAGCTGTCGCTACTTTTCATATAATCACCTTCGAATTGAAAAGCAAAACGCTTGTTTCCAAGACGTTTTTTCCGACGTTTTTCGGCAATGGCACTCAAAATACGAATATTTTCATTTAATTCAGTCTTATTGCTTTCATTTTGATCAGATATTATTCTTTGAACCTCCTGGTAGGTAAACTGACGACATGACTTCACGATTGTTCTTTCTACTAGGGGAGCACTAGTCACGTCTCCAGAGGAATTAACAACAAAGAAGACTGATATGGCGTTCCTATTTTCGTTTGGCAAAAGGCTGCAAATGTTTGTACTTAGAGGCTCGGGCAACATGTGATGAGGTCGATAACCTTCACCAGGATAAAATGTTCTTGTTCTTTCTCTGGCTTCTCTATCAATGGAATCACCTTTCTGTATGACACTCGCTACATCAGCAATGTGCACGCCAATTTGATAACAATTGTCTTCAATTTTTTTGACACTCAGTGCGTCATCTAAATCTTTGGATCCTGGGGGGTCAATCGTAAAGGCCTGATGGTCTTCTGCAAGAACCTCTCTGGGTTTATGCATGTTCTCTTGGAATGGGTTTTGAATGATGTCATTTGTAAGCTGTATTGTCTCTTCCTTGTAATAAGTTGGTATTTGGTTTTGGAGACACAGTACCTTCAGATTTGACTTTGAATTTTCACTGAAGCTGTGTACGGAGAGGACTGCACCAACAGGATAGAGCTCATTCCAACAAATGAGACAAACAAGAAATAAGTATCCGTTACGGTTAGCCGGATCTATTGACTTCAATTCTTCAAATTTCAGATCTTTTGCATTCTCGTCAAATCTATATGTCTCTATCTGGAACTGATTCTCAATATTGTTATGAAGGATACTAATTTTTGGGACAGTTTTGCATAAAGGCTTCACAAGATGTGTTTCAAATGCATCAAGCGTGCATAACAACACTGGATTTTTAATGTTGTTGAAACGTGTCCTCTTTGTTATTCCAACTACTTGCCCATACACTTTCCCTTCACTCTTGTAACCGAAACTGGGAGTTTTATTTAGGCGAGGAATGACATCTCCTCCAAGTGGCTCACTGAGGATTTCTACAACTACTTCATCTTCATTATATACCTTTCCGCATTTTGATCGACCTGATATTTCTATTGTCTTAATTTTGTCTTTTTCGTCCAATACTGTGCAGACTGCTCCATGAGAGGTTTCAATTGTGATTCTGCAATGTTTGTATTTTTGTGGTTTCTTTAAGCAAAGCATCAATGATTCTTCTTTTGTTTTCAGATCTGGATATTCGGCATATTTCATTTTGTTTCTTTTAAAGCTTCCAATGAAACGTTCTGACAAATTCAAACCATTTTCCAAGACACGCTTGTCAATGTCATGCATAATATCAAGATTTATGTCCTCAGGTTGCAGCAGACGTTCACAGCTTTCATTAAAAAAAGTATCTTCCTGAAGATCATCCTCTTCGCTCTCTTGATTAAAAAACTGAGAATTGAAATCTTGTGTTTGGTCCGTAAAGTAAAGATCATGAGTTGAACTTGCAGGAAGTGGTTGGTATTCATCCTCACTGTCTTCAGAATCAGCTACATGCATATTAGAGAAAATACATGACCCCTCAGAATTTACCTCACTACCAAACTCTGGGGTTCCTGTTTGGTGTCCAGTGGAGGACAATCCAGAGTCACCAGTACGGTTGCGCCTTCGTTTTCTTTTGGGCTTGGTTACAGGTAGGTCAAAATCTTTGACATCTTTCCAGCTTTTGGGAGAGTTATCTGACAGGGTGAGTGTTATTTCTTGTGCATCTTGAGAAGCATCCGAATCATATTTAGAACAACAATTTGGTTCTGTTCCATCACTTTCTGTGGTCGTTAATCTACCAAGGACAGTTTCCTTGTCTTTATTTTTCTTTTTGACTGAAAAATGCATTAAAGTTAACTTTTAACATTTACATACTAGAATGTATAATAACTGTTAAACTGTAACTTGAACCTGCTGTTTGTTATGCAAAAATTAGTATAATATAATACATTGTGATTTAGCAACATACTATCATTGTGCAAATTTCAAGTCATTACTTACTTCTTAGTTTCCATGACTTATATTTATAAATCATTAAATTATCAGATTTGTCAGATCACATTTGTTCAGTATAAAAAAAACATCAAACAAACCTCTTTCACGCTTGTTTTCTCTTTTTAATAGTTCCCTCTTTACGTCTGTGTTACTCTGAAATTTTTTCAATATAATTATTTTATTCTTGATTCTGTCGATATCAATTAAACTTATAGCTTTCTAATTCAATATATTGTCCTACCCTTTTGGAGACTTTGGCAGCAGCTATTTCAGGTCTTTCTGCACATGTGCTTTCGTTCAATTCTGCAACCTTCGTTTCTAGTCTGGTAAGTAATCTCTCAAAGGATGTTTTATCATGTATCTGTAGCATTCAAACGTTAACAAATGTTTACTCGTTTCGAGTGTTTTTGTTTCTCAATGTACAAAGTAGTCTTGCATGGCATATCAATCAAAAAAATAGTATAACTGACCGCTTCTGCCATAGCTATGGCGTCTTTTGCCTTGTTGATCGCTACATCCAACATTTCAAGCTGTTCCAACGCACACGCCCACAGCTCCATCACTAATGCCAAATTAGGGTCGGACGAATGACTCTTGCAAACTGAATCAATGATTTCAAATTTAAAAAAAACATTTACTTTCATTCAAATGATAAAAACTGGTCACTATGCTTCTCTAAGTCAAGTCACCATTTCCTATATTTAATACAATGTAAAGTAACTCAGCTTGATCCCAAACAAAGCTAATACAAAGCTTTTATACCCTAGTTCTTCCCCAGGCAATAGACTTAACAAATGAAAATCTACATCAGTAATTTTCTGTCTTTTAGAGAAGGATTTCAAAATTATTTTGATAGAACTTCCTCTTTGCTGTGTCCTAACTTTGAAGATCTTGATTTTGACAAATTTGAACCTGCCAGTGTATACGTATAACACGGAAATCTTTGCATATCAATTTGACGATTGTCACAATTTTAACAAACTTTTATAGAGAGGAATATTTGCAAAATAATTTAATCAACTGTATTCCAACAGGACGTTTTAAAGTTATTTTTCTGTTTTTAGGTAATATTGAGAAGCACCTAGTCCTGTTAGGATTGAGATGACAGAATATTTCTATAGTAGTAACTAACTTACGATTTTTGCACATTCCACACACCGGTCTGGGATTTTGCTGTAAATAACGGTTTCCACTTTAGATAAATAATCTTTTCATTAATCTCGAAATTTGATTTTCAAACTTTTTAAAAATACTGTTCGGTGACAGTTTTTTTCATAGCATACTTTTTTGGATACGATAATGTTTACTTTATAATTAAATAAAATAATTTACATACAATAATATCGCATTTACCTTTTTCAGAAGTTTCCATCCGTTGCTTATATCAAATTTTAGAACCTCACGCAGGATAAGTTCCATACTTGACCTATCTATACAGTAAGTGGACAGCAACAGGTGATAGCATATCTGTATTTCTTTGATGCAATTCGAAACAACTGGCCCCGATCTGTGTTCATACTCATCAATAACGGATCTTACATCTCGGATGATCTTCAACTTCATCTAGATAAAATAAAATCAGAACTTACACTGTTTCCAAATTAATAATGCTGTTAAATTTTAAATCTATCAGGGATACTGCATCCTTAATTAGATAATCAGAGTTTCTTTCATAAATGGGACTGAGTCAAAATGCCCAGAGAAAACATTAATAATCACAGTCTCATAGAAAAGATTTTTTTTAAAGTGTTCCATTCTATAACAAAAGAGATTTCTTTTTTCAGAAAGAATAGTCACATTTATCCACAACATATACGCTACTAGATAGATCTAGAATTAAAATACAGGTTTCATACCGCTAAATGAGACTCTGGATTTGTCAAAATTCCACCCCAAAACATTGCAGGGTCTATATACTCCAGTGAGTGAAATTTCTCTGAAAAATCATGTTATACTATGAAAATAAAATAGAAATGAGGTATGTACACGTGTTTTAGGCAAAAATCGCGTATGATTTTCTAGAAATTTCAAGCAGTATACCAAAATAAATAGAACCTGTAAGTTTATATGTTAGTATGTTAAATCACACGTTTTTGTATCGATTTAATTTATCAATCCAAACTAGGTATCACTTAGCATAAATACTATAACAACCAAATTCACATACCTCGGTAAAGGCACTTTAGTGCTAAACTACTGTCATTAAGCTGAAAGAAATAATAATAATAATAAAGATCTGCAGTTCCGGTTTCTGTATGAATATGATAACGATGAATATCAAACTGATAACGATGAATATCAAACGGATCTTACATCTCAGATGATCTTCAACTTCATCTAGATAAAATAAAATCAGACCTTACATTGTTTCCAAATTTCGTACTTCGTACTTACCTCTAAAGCGAGACCTAAACATCTGTCGTAAGCAACACAGACTTTCTCATCGTCCATTTCCTCTTCATAATATAATGCAATGGAGTCATATAACTGTGTTGCAAATTCCTTGGCTCTGATATAATCTCCATTCTTACAGCAGGTGTCTGCCGCAAGATGGAACTTCTGCCAGTCCGAGTCTGTTTCCATACTGGTAATATACCCTGTTATTAAAATAGGTAATTGTTTTATCGTTAAAGTTTTCTTTAAAAAAATATTTCTAGAAAGTTCGGTATATTTAATATACAGCGAGTTTAAAAATAACTCAGTGTTGGTCCCAACGGTTATAGTTATGAGGCTTACTAATTACATTACATGTAAGTCTATATCCTTAAAGCGGTTAAAACACTACACTCATTTACTGTATTTATTTTATTCCTTATATAAATTTTAAAATAAAAAAAATAATAAATTCATAGAAGGGGTATTTAAAAAAAATGTAAGTATTCTAATTTCCTGATACATGTATATACAATCCTTCTTACCTTTGCTACACTAAAAATCCATAAAAAAAATCACCGAATAAAAAAAAAGGTGTATTGATTGAGGAAACAACTAATCAGTATAAAAAATTAATCCAGAAAGCACATTGGTCTTAATATTACCGAATAGATCTATATTTAACGAGAAAACTAAAATGGTTTCTATGCTATAGCTTTATGACATTAAGCACAACAAAATGTGCAGTATATGACGCATATAAGGAATTTCCAGGTGCTAGATTCAGTTTCCTTTCTGAATAAATAAACAAATTGTGTAAGAATTTTCATAACTTGGACAGTGACAATAAGTGAACCTGGTTTATGACCAAGGAAATGTGCAAATAATAGTTTAAGTCGGTAAAATGATTCTGAAAACTGGAATATAAAATATCAGTAACTCAGTTCTGACACTAAAGTCTAGTTTGTGTTAAGTGCATATTTACTTCTAAAGTAGGTTTTGTTGTCCCTTTTCCTCTTTCCCTTTTACATGTATATTGACAGAGTGTCTTGAATACTGAGGGGTTCAAGTTTGCCAATCAGATTGACTGTGCACGGGCATCGTCCCTTGGTATCGTCTGTATTCAAGTCCATTTTTAACATCATGCTATAGTATGCTGCTATTATTTTTATTTTTTATTTTTAACAAGTATTCATATGGTTTTGTATCTCTTCAATTTTTTATTCTTTTTTACCCAATTTTTAACTGTGGAAATGTTAAATATTTCAAAATTTAATGCAAGTAAGTGCAACATGATTCTGAAAACTGGAATATAAAATATCTATAACTCATTTCATAAAGGTCTATTTTGTGCAAAGTACATAATTATTTGTAATTTTTTTTATGCTTTCCCTATCACTTTTAAATGCATGTTGAACGAGTGTCTTGAATACTCAGAGTACAGGTTTGCCAGTCAGATTGATTGTGCACAGACAGCGTCCCTCGGCACCCTCTGTATTCGAGTCACCTTTTTTTTTTACACTGTGCAATATAGTACAATATCTTCATGTGGTTTTGTACCTCTTCTTTATTTTTGACCCAGTTTCAAACAATTGTGGAAAAGTTAAATATTAAATTTCTTAAAGCATATCATAAAATATCTATCATTTCTACAATGGAGGTATAAAAAGCAGATGTACAATCCTGACAATGCCACATTAATGATAATTTTAACTCCTCTTCGCAGTATAAAAACACATGAAAAACTTTCAAAACTGATGTTTGTTTGCTTTTTTAGAGCAAAATCGTCATGAAGAATTGGTTGATCTGTGTCGTTAGTGATCAAATTAATCTTAAATGAATCTAATTCAATAATATCTAGAACCGATTTTAAACAAGACTACAAACTGATAATTTAAGGTCCCTTACCGTGTGTTTATACTCTGTCTGTAGTGTCCTTTCAATGAAAATTCAGCGTATTCGTAATAATTCCTTCTGCAATTGTCTAGATTTGTGTATGATGCTATAAGTATGGACTACCTTTTAACGGTAAGTCTTTATAAAGAGAAATCGGGTCAACTTTTTGAAAATCAGCGTTTATTTTTGTTACATACAGAGTGCGCAAATGTAAACAATTCGTGGAAACTCAGTATCTATAAATAGAAACAGACGTCAATATTCTACTTTCAATTTGCTTTCCAGATATAGAGGTTTGTTTGAAATTCCATTCTTCCTAATTTTAAGATAGACTTAGGTCTAGATGATTTTTTAAAAAAAAAAGTGTAGATAAATAATTGTGAAAGTATTTATGAATTGTTCATATGTAGGTGTTATGAATTTTCCTGAGCAAGAAACAATTAGCCTAACTATACATACCGTACTTTGAGATCACGAAAATTTATACGTTTGTAATACACTTGTATAGTGGTTTAGATTTCAAACCCTATGCTTATTTCATAAAAAGAAAAAAATATCAATTAATATGTACTGTTGTACTTTAAAACATAAAATCTTTATCAATTGTATTTAATTATAGAATATCGTTTCACTACATTCATATACATGTACATGTATGTTTGCACAAGATATAATAATTTTGCAAAGCATCAAATCGGCAATTAAAAAAAAAATCCAACAGTTTAAGGAAAAGGCACATGAATTTTATAATAAATCTTTTGCTGTCAAAGTAAAACAAAAACTAAATGTCAAAAAATTTTATTTCATCATCTACAAGTCAGTTTATATAAACAGCAAGTTAAAAGAAATGACACTACCTAATTTTCGGTGCATTCGTTTAATCAATATATAAAAATTACTTTTTGGATGTAAAAATCAGAAAAAAGAATAGGAATGTTTTATTGAAGTCCATGGAAGCTCCTGGATTCTAGAGATTTTGTAGGGTAAAGATGAGGCCGACCAAGTAGAAATTTTTACATTTCCTCGACGAAACTATGATTTACGCTAACTTTAACAATTTTAGGGGGAGGGGCGCCGGTTGCGCCCCCCCCCCTAAATCCGCCACTGCATCGTACGACTGAATACAGAGCATCATCCGATCCAACGAATCTATCCTTTAGTGAACTACTACTTAAATTTTACAGAAAATGTGAATGGTTTCAAAATTATTCCGCCGTATGCTTTAAATGACTTTAAACAGATGGAACGGAAATGACTTTCTTAAATGTACATTTATTTAACCTACATTTACATTTCATATGTGTTTTCTTTTTAAAGCAGGCACGTAGTATCGATTTTGAAAAGAGGGTGTTGCCGGAAGAAAATATATATGAAAAACTTTAGCATAAAACTCCAGCATAAAAGAAAGGAAAGTTGGTGTGGGGTGGGGTGGGTGGGAGCAACCAACCCTTACATGACATATTTTCATAGTAAATTTACAGTAAAATATGATGTGGAAAAAAGGGTCAACCCCCCTCCTTAATTTGTTGAAAGCTTCGTTATGGACGTTCTAGATATCATTCTTTTTATTATAATCTGCATAGCCTATCATTGAATAACAACTTTCTGTTAGAGGTAGCCCCTTGTATTGATTGTGTGTACTCTATAACGCGTATTGCATAAAGGTAAATTTATATATATAAACACGAGATTAAAAAAAAATATGACATCAATGGATCTCCATACAATCTGATATTTATTACATCATCATGGCCGGTGTTTTGAAAACTTTGAAAGTTTTCTTTTTTGGGTCAGACGATTCTGAAGAAGAGGAGTACAACAGTGATAATGAGTGGGTTAAGGATTCTAATCAGTCAATCATCAAACAGGTAAGATCTGATGCCCCAACATGGAGGCAGTAATCGAGCAAACTGTGCTAATATCCCGTAGACTCTTTGTTTCATAGTTGTTGATTATCAGAATCCAAGGGAAATGGCTCGATGGCTTTGCTTTCATCATTAACGTATCATTTGAAATAGAAATATTTGTAAATGGACCGTGCGCATATGTAAACCTAATTATTTTTTTTTCTATATATTAAAGGTAATTATATGATTATCCACCTTAAGTGTTTAGCATGAACATTTTACATATAGTACGGCAAAGCCTTTAATTGTCATTAAACTAGACTATAGTATTATATTTATGTCCTAAACAGAACCAGACTAATGACGCCATTTTAAAAT